>NC_067410.1:36288269-36595769 GCF_009764475.1 Pristis pectinata
TTTCAAGTTCCTGGGCATTAACATCTTGGAGGATCTATCCTGGGCTCAACACATTGATGCAATCATGAAGAAGGCACGCCAGGGCCTCTACCTCATTAGGAGTTTGAGGAGATTTGTATGTCACCAAAGACTTTTGCAAATTTCTATAGATGTAGGACAGAGAATATTCTGACTAGTTGCATCACAGCCTGGTATGGAGGATCCAATACACAGGATCACAAGAGGCTGCAGAGGGTTGTAGACTTAGCCAGCTCCATCACAGGCACAACTCTCCCCACCATCAAGGACATCTTCAAGAGGCAGTGCCTCAAGAGGGCGGCATCCATCACTAAGGACCCCTCACCATCGGGGATATGCCCTCTTCTTGTTGTTACCAATGGGGAGGTGGTACAGGAGCCTGAAGACCCACACTCAACAATTTAGGAACAGCTTCTTCCCCTCTACCATCAGGTTTCTGATTGGTCCATGAACACTACCTCATTATTCCTTTTACTTTACACTATTTATTTTGTAATTTATAGTAATTTCATGTCTTTACACTGTACGGTTGCTGAACAAACAACAAGTTTCATGACATATTAGTCAGTGATAATAAACCTGATTCTGATAGGCCTTTTGGCCCAACTCATCCAGCTGACCATGATATTTATCTATACTAATTCTATTTGCCTGCAGGAGGCCTGTATCCCTCTGCTCCAATCCTGTCCAAGCACCTGTCTAAATGCTCTTTAAAGGTTGTAATTGTATCTGCCTCTACCACCTCCTCTGGCAGCTCATTGCATATAACCACGGTGACCTGTGTGAAATATCTTTTTTTTAGGGTACAGGGCTCAAAGGAGGAAGACTTTTTCTTCTTCTCCTTCTTCTTCTTCTCCTTCTTCTTCTTCTGCTTCCTCCCACCCTTAGGATCAAAGACGACATGTTTCCATTCCAGTGAAGCATTTTGAAACATATCTTCTTTAACTTTGCAGGTTTGAACCATTTGAATTTTACAGCCATGCACAAGAAATGGAGGATGTGCTCTTAGTTTTGAACAGACAGTAAAATGTAATTGTTTGCAAAAAAAAGTTATTCACCTCACTGGAATTTTTCATCTGTAATGATGAATATGTATGGTTTTCAAAGTAATTGTATCAGAAAGTACAGTACATCAAATACTGTTGTCCAATTACAATTTGCATTAAATTAATTTGCATTTTTGAGCATACTTCAGAATGTTTGCTATTCAAATAAACTAATGAACTGCAGTGAAATGTAGACAGTGAGAGCTTGAAATTCCATATAACTTCACACTTGAAGAAACTCTTCACAAAAGACATCACACGCCAGACAACAAATAAATGGGTCATGAGATCGGGGCAGAAACAGAAAATGTGCAAAATTGAACTGCGAGGGAAAAGGCAAAATCAGAAACTGGCTTTCTGAAACAGAAAGGGAGGTGGCAGGATGGAATTGCATAGTGGTTCCTAGATGAGTAATGGAGCAGAGTGAGCTCTGTAAAAAGAATATCTCAATCCTAGCAGGTGCTGAAGTACCATGAGTGGCAGCTTGTGGATATGAAATGGTATTAAATCCCAAAGATAGATACTTGGGAAACATCATAATGCCAGGATTAAGATATTCTTTTCTCAGTAGTCCCTCTGCTTTATCATTGCTGACTGATCTTTGCAACATTTCCACCTGTCACCTCCATTTCCATTTTTGAGATTGCACCTTTTATCTCATGCTCCAGGTCAGATCTCTGAAGTCATTCACCTACAGAATGGGAGATAAGAATGGAACAGGGGAGGGCACCGGACAAGAAATAGTAATAATAACAGAAACTGTTGACAGCACACAGCAGGTCAGGTAGCATCTGTAGAAACAAATCAGTGCCTCAGGTCGATGAGCCTTCATCGGAAAGAGGAAAACAAATGCGTTTCAAGTTGCAGAGAGGAGGAAGGCTGGAGCAAACATAGAAAGCATCTGTGGAGACTGAGGTTATTCAGGTGACATGACTTTCTGTGTCAGTGGTTAAAGAGAGGAAAGAAACAAAAGAACAGGCTGAAACTGTGAGAGAGAGCAGCTAGCAAGGATGAGGAACAGAAGAACTGTAGGGATCAGAAAGTAATACTAGAAAAGTTGGTGTGCTTGAAAGCTGATATATCCTTTGGACCCAATGATTTGAATCTCAGAGCCTTGAAAGGGGTGGCACGGTAGTGGGCAGGCACAGTAGTGCAGCGTAACGCTATTACACCACCAGCGACCCAGGTTCGGTTCCAGCCACTATCTGTAAGGAGTTTGTACGTTCTCCCCATGTCTGCGTAGGTTTCCTCCGGGTGCTCTGGTTTCCTCCCGCATACCAAAGACATACAGGTTAGGAAGTTGTAGGCATGCTATGTTGGCACCGGAAGTGTGGCGACACTTGCGGGCTGCCACCAGAACACTTGATGTAAAAGATGTATTTCACTGTGTGTTTCAATGTACATGTGAGTAATAAAGATATCTTATCTTAAGAGATAGAGGATGTTGTGCTTATCATCTTCCAAAGTTTTATAGGTTCAGGAATTGTTCCTGTGGATTGGAGGATAGCAGCTGTGGCTCCAGTATTGAAGAAATGAGGGAGAAAGAAAACAGACAACCACCGACCAATTCACCTCGTGTCAGTGGGAGGTAAACCGCATAATAACTGATGTCAAAACAGAACACCTTGAAAAGATTAAAAGGATTGAGCAGGAACAACACAATTTGTGAGAATGAAAATCATATTTCACTAACCCACTGGAATTCTTTGAGGATGTGACTCATGGAATAGAGAAAGGGTGAGCCAGCGGATGTAGTGTATTTGGATTTTTGGAAGGGGTTCAATAAGGTCCCACGCAGGAGAAGGTTACAGCAGATGGAATCGTGGGTAATACACAGACAAGGACTGAGAATTTGTTATCAGTCAGAAAGCAAAGTCTGGGAATAAATGGATCATTTTTGGGTTAGCAGGCTGTGGCCAGTGGCAGACTGCAGGGAGCAGTGCTTGGGCCCCAGCCTTTCATGATCTATATCAAAGATATCAAAACATAAGAAATAGGAGCAGGAGGAGGCCATCTAGCCCATCGAGCCTGCTCTGCCATTCAATAAGATCATGGCTGATCTGGCCATGGACTCAGATCCACCTACCTGTCTTTTCCCCAGAACCCTTAATTCTCCTACAATGCAAAAATCTAACTAGATATTTATAACTATATAAAATATATTTAATAAGATAGCCTCTACTGCTTCCCTGGGCAGAGAATTCCACAGATTCATTACCCTCTGGGAAAAGCAGTTTCTCCTCATCTCCATCCTAAATCTATTCCTCCAAATCTTGAGGCTATGTCCCCAAGTTCTAGTCTCACCTACGAGTGGAAACAACCTTCCTGCCTCTATCTTATCTATCCCTTTTATGATTTTGTATGTTTCTATAAGATCCTCTCTCATTCTTCTGAAATCCAGCGAGTATAGTCTCAGGCGACTCAATCTCTCCTCATAAGTGTAATGTGAAAGGTCATGGCTGTCATGTGACACCACCAAGTACTGGTCGAAAGTGACACCACTATCAATCAGGGTCTAGCTCCACCCAGCCATTAGCAGCACACTCCTGACCATTGGTCCCTGTTCACACCTCTCATACCTGGCCATGACTCATTGGACTTCTTGAACTACCTGAGCTAGCTCTACCCAGCTCTCCAGCACTATAAAGGATGCCACATGTGCATGGTTCTTCCTCTTTTGATTGCTGCCGGGGTTGAATCCACGTCGAGGGACCACTGGTAAGTGTGTGCACGTCCACAGGGGTTTAGGTGTGCTCTTAAGTAGATTCCCAGTAGCGTAGAGCCATTGCTTGTCCAGAGGCAGGGGGGTTCAGGCACCGTATTGCATTTTTTCCCTGACCATTTGTAACTAGTTCTGTGTGTGTGTGTTTGTGTGTGTGTTCTTCACCCCTGTTGCGACTCCCCTCACGTTCCGCAATTACCCGAGTGCATGTGTGAGTGTGCATCCATTCCCGTTCATTCTGTTCCCGCATTTGTCTTTGTAAATAAATCCTTTTTAAAATCCAAAGACTGTGACCAGATTCCTCTGCCTTTGAGACCCAAAAGAACCTTTCCCCACAACAATAGGCTAACCTCCTCATCTCTGGAATCAACCTGGTGTACCTCCTCTGTACCGCCTCCAAAACCAGCATATCTCTCCTCAAGGAGACCAGAACTGCATGCAATACTCCAGATGCGGCCTCGCCAGTACCCTGTACAGTTGCAGCATAACCTCCCTGCTCTTAAATTCAATCCCTCTAGCAATGAAGGCCAACATTCCATTTGCCTTCTTGATAACCTGTTGCACCTGCAAACCAACCTTTTGCAATTCATGCACAAGCACTCCCAAGTCCCTCTGCATAACAGCACGCTGCAATCTTTCACCATTTAAATAATAATCTGATCTTCTCTTTTTCCTTCCAAAGTGGATGACCTCACATTTATCAACATTGTACTCCATCTGCCAGACACTTGCCCACTCACTTAACCTGTCTATATCTCTCTGCAGACTCTCCACATCCTCTGCACAATTTGCTTTTCTACTTAATATAGTGTCATCGGCAAACTTAGATACGCTACACCCAGTCCACCTCTTCCAAATCATTAAGGTATATCGTGAACAATTGCAAGCCCAGCACCAACCCCTGTGGCACCCCCTGATCCCAACTCTCTGCCTTCTATTGGTTAACCAATCCTCTGTCCATGCTAATACATTACCCTGAACTCCATGCATCCTTATCTTATGGATAAGTCTTTTATGTGGTACCTTATCGAACATCTTCTGGAAATCCAAGTATACAACATCCACTTGTTCCCCGGTATCCACTGCACTCATTATATCCTCAAAGAGCTCCAGTAAATTTGTCAAACAGGACCTGCCCTTCCTGAATCCATGCTGTGTCTGCCTGATGGAACCACTTCTATCCAGATGTCTTACTATTTCTTCCTTTATGATAGCTTCAGGCTGAGGGGACCAAATGGCATATTTCTAAGTTTACTGATGATACTAAACTAAGTGGGATTGTGCCTAGGGAGGAAGATGTAAAGAGGCTTCAAGAGGATATGGACAAACTGAGTAAATATGCATGAATATAGCAGAAGGAATACAATGTGAAAAAATGTGAGGTCATCCATTTTCTACGGAATCAAAAAATTAAGTATTTGTTAAATGGTGAGGGACTGGATAGTGGTGATGTTCAAAGGGACCTAGGTGTGTGTCTGCACAAGTCGGTAAGATAAGATGTCTTTATTAGTCACATGTATATCGAAACACAGTGAAATACATCTTTTGCGTAGTGTTCTGGGGGAAGCCCGCAAGTGTCGCCATGCTTCCGGCGCCAACATAGCATGCCCACAACTTCCTAACTCGTACGTCTTTGGGATGTGGGAGGAAACTGGAGCAGCTGGAGAAAACCCACGTAGACACGGGGAGAACGTACAAACTCCTTACAGACAGCAGCCAGAATTGAACCCAGGTCACTGGCGCTGTAAAGCGCTACGCTAACCACTACACTACCGTGCCTGCCAATGTGCAGGAGCAGCAAGGGATCAAGAGGGCAAATGGCATTTTAACATATGTTACAACCATCCGTTCCTTTGCGTCAAATAAAACTCCCGGAAGCGACGGCAGAGTTGTACTCGGCTCTGTGGGACTGGATGGGCCTCGACCTGCTGGAAGTGTACAACGCTATGCTTCGAGCTGGCAGCATGTCAGAGTCCATGAGGAAGGGTACCATTACCCTCATCTACAAGCAGAAGGGGGAGAGGGAGGACATCAGGAATTGGAGACCCATCTCACTGTTGAATGTGGATTATAAGATCCTGTCCAAGGCCATTGCCAACAGGGTCAAGTCTGCTCTGGGACAGGTGATCCACCCGGACCAAACCTGTGCTGTGCCTGGCAGGAAGATCTTTGACAGCCTTGTGCTCTCAGGGATACCATCGCCTTTGTGCAGGACAGAGGGGTGGACACCTGCCTGGTCAGCTTGGACCAGGAGAAGGCTTTCGACAGGATATCATACACGTACATGTTGAACATGCTCTCCAAAATGGGCTTTGGGGAGGGAATCAAGAATTGGATCCAACTGCTCTACACAGACATCTGTAGCACAGTCCAAATCAATGGGTGGGAAACAGACAGCTTCTCCATCGAGTCTGGAGTCAGGCAGGGCTGCCCTCTCTCCACTGTCTTGTTCGTGTGCTGCATAGAACCCTTTGCTGAATCCATCAGAAAGAGCATCAGAGGGGTGACATTGCCAGGCAGCGGGGGCACCCAGGTGAAAACCTTCCTGTACATGGACGACGTTGCCGTCTTCTGCTCAGACCCGAGGTCAGTCGGCAGATTGATCAGCATCTGCGACCGGTTTGAGTCGGCATCAGGGGCCAGAGTCAACCACGCGAAGAGCGAGGCCATGCTCTTCAGCAAGTGGCCCGACCGATCCAATGTCCCCTTCACTGTCAGGCCTGACTATCTGAAGGTGCTGGGGATCCGGTTCGGAGGGGCCGGGGCATGCAACAAAAATTGGTGAGAGTGGATTGGGAAGGTGAAGCAGAAACTGGGACTGTGGGAACGGCGCTCCCTATCGATAACTGGGAAGAACCTGGTCATCAGGTGTGAGGTGCTCTCAGGGCTGCTGTACTTGGCGCAGGTGTGGCCTGTTCCTCGCTCCTCCGGCTTGGAAATCACCCGGGCCGTTTTCCGGTTCATCTGGGGATCCAAGATGGAGCGGGTCCGATGGGTCACCATGCACAAGTCCCTGGACAATGGGGGTAAAGGTGTCCCCAATGTCACCCTCATGCTGATGACCACCTTCGTCTGTGGCTGCATCAGGCTGTGTGTGGAACCCAAGTACATAGGCACCAAGTGTTACTACGTGCCGAGGTTCTAACTGTCCTGGCTGTTGCGAAGGATGGGCCTGGCCCCGTGGTCACACGGCGTCCCAGTCAGCTGGACGTTGCCGCACTACCTGTCCTTCGTGGAAAAGTTCTTCCGGACCAACCCCTTGGACCATAAGTCCATCAGGAAGTGGTCAGCATGGAACATCCTGCAGACACTGCAGGAGAAGGACTCGATGGACACTATGGGGTGGTTCCCTGAGCAGACTGTCCAGACCATCTGGCAGAATGCCTCATCACCAGAACTCACCAACAAGCACCAAGACCTTGCTTGGCTGGCGGTGAGAGGGGCCCTCCCAGTAAGATCTGTCCTGCAAGGTTGGGGCATCACCCCCAGCATGCGCTGCCCCCGGGAGGACTGCGCCGGGGACGAGACGGTTGCCTACCTCTTTGCGGGCTGTGGGTTTGCGAGGAGGGTGTGGCAAAAGATGCAGGGGTCCTTGTCACATTTCATCCCCAGCAGCAGCGTAACAGAGGATTCTCTGATCTACGGGCTGTTCCCGGGGACACACACAGAGACGGACATCAACTGCCGCTGGAAGGTCATCAACTTGGTCTACCCGAAAATTGTTGGTCTCCCAGCACTGTGAGATGCCCGTAGGGGAATGCTGCTGACTGGCACATTCCAGGGTGCAGGAGTACGTGCTGAGGGACGCACTGAAGCTGGGTGCAGCCAGCGCGAGGGCTCAGTGGGGAAGGACGACAGTTTAGGGTTCTTCTGCCACAGGAGAAGGAGGGGCAGGGTCAGGCGAGGAAGCCACTCAAATGTTGTAAATATGGGATTGGGGTATCACCCTAGGGAGCCACACGTGTGGCATCGGTGCTGTGTTTTTTATATATAAAAAGGTTACACTAAGAATTGAACTGTACACGCATGTAAAGGTTTGAACAGTTTTATTATTGTATATAGTTTCTTTTATTATGAATAAAGTTTATTTTGATATATAAAAAATATGTTACGAGAGGGTTTGAATACAGGAATAAGGAGGCCCTATTGCAATTGGAAAAGGCCTTGGTGATACTACACCTGGAATATTGTCCACAGTTTTGTATTCCTGAGCTGGGAAAGAATGCACTTGCTGGCAAGGCAGTGCAGTGAGGCTGGATCCAGGGATGAAGGGTTCGCTGTATGAGAAGAGACTGTAGACTAGGACAGAATTCTCCAGAATTTGGAAGAATGAGAGGAGACATCATTGAAACTTAACAAAATTCTTGAAGGCTTGACAGACTTGATACAGGGAAGATGAAACAAAAACAGATAATGCTGGAAATACTCAGCAGGGCAGGCTGCATCTGTGGGAAGAGAAACAGAGTCAATGTTTCAGGTGAGAGACCCTTTGTCAGAACTGAAAAGGAGACAAAAGCAGCTTCTGAGGCTGCAGGGAGGGTGGGGGAGTGGTGTCTCTGGGTAATGCCAGGATGATGACTGTGGTTATCTGGTCAATGAGTGAATGGGGGCAGTCAGAGGGTGAATCTGGTCAAAAGAATGTGAGAGGCGTGGTGCAGAGCAGGAGGACAAGCCCAGCATATTGGGCTGGACATGTTCTCCACTCCCAGAGAGAAAACAAAACAAGCTGATCTAATAGCACAGATGGATGACTTTATATCAAAATTGGCCAGCTTCACTATCTAAATTGTTGAATTCAGTCTTGAATTCTGAGAGCTGCAACATACGACAGGGAGGACAGAGTGGAAACATTTGGCCTCCAACACTGCCCAAGACACCCAAAGTAAGCTCAAGGAACACCACTCCAGCACAGTGTAGTCTTTCAACACCACTCTACGGTCTCCTCCACCACCTCCCACCCCCTTCAGTCCCCACCTACTTAAAACATACTTGGTTTATCACTTTTCCAGTTCTGATGAAACATCGACTCTGTTCCTCTGTCCTCAGATGCTGCTTGATCAGCTGAATGCTTCCAGTAGTTGCTGTTTTCTTTCCAGATTTCCAGCATCTACATTTTCCCCCAAGAAGAAATGATTTGGTGTTACGCAGCAAGGTCACGGAGAGATTTGCAAATGAGATGATTAAATCAATTCACTGAACTGTGAAGCAAGTGGGTTCATGGGACTTTGAGCTGGGGAGTGTAGTGGATGAAGTAATCTGAGTAAAGCCAATTTGTGTAGAGTGGAGAATGAGCCAGAGAACGTGAGGTTTTAGTCATTCAGCTGAAGACTTGGTAAGGGAGCATATGTGTGGGAGGAAATCCTGTTATGGGCCAAGCACTTACCCTATGTTCCAAATCTCCAGAACTAACCCAAGCTGGCAGTCAAGCTTGTTGCTGGCATTGAAGCAAAATGCAGAAAGTTGCTGCCTGGAGATAAACAGGATGGCTGCAGAGTTGTTGACTTCAAGCTGATGAAAATTTTGGTTCCTTCAGTGGGCTTCTTAACAGGAACAATGCAGCATGCTTCATTATTTTACTCATACTAAGAAGAGTTATAGTAGAGTGTGTGGAGTCTGGATGTACAATTGTTCAGTCATGTGTATAAAATAATCCAGTTTCTGAAAGCTATTTATTGAACGAGTAAGGAAATTGGCTGAGTGGCAAGAGACAGACAGGAGGGATATTAGCAGGTCCTCTGAACTGCTGGATGTGATAAGTGGTGTTGCACAAGGACTAGTGCCGGGATCTCAGTTACTCACTGGATGTATTAATGCTTTAAACTTTGGGTAGAAGGCCGAAAAAAAAGAGACAATGATAGTTGGCATTATAAGTAGAGTAGGTGAAAGTATAAAGTTACAAAGAGATAGTAACAGGTCAGGTGAATGGGCAAAACTAAAGCAAATGTGTTGTCTAAGATGACCTAAAAGACAAGATTGATGTATTTTTGAAATGGTGTAAAAAATAAAAACAATGGAGGTCCAAAGGACTTAGTGGTCCAGATATTTAGATTATTAAAATGGCATGGACAGGTAGAGGAAAAATTAAAACGACGATTGCAGTATTAGTCTTTGCATCTTGGTGGCTAGAATATGAAGAAATAGAATGAATCCTGCAGCTATGCAGTCCTGTGAGACGATACTGTATTTGGGGTAGTTCAAGGTACCACACCTGAGGAAGGATATAATCTTTCTGCCCACCCCAGCCCAAGGAATTGGACCTGATTGCAATGCCAAAGCTGCTTCCGCAACTGAAGCCACTACCTGAGCACATGCTTGACATCAAAGCCATTAACTTCTGGTTCACTTAGCTCAGTATTACACCTGGTTGTCTTCATGTGCCTATTAAACCACTGCTGCTAAACTGCCTGCAATTCCACTGAATACACACCAGCATTTCCTCTTGGAATTATGTCATTTCTGAGATTGCGTGTCTCAAGTATCACATGTTTGCACTCCTGGTCAGCTGCCTATGACTGGACCATGTGAATGTTGTTAAGGACAGGAGCAAGCTTGTTGATGATTCTCTCCAGTGATGAATGACTACCTATACTCGCTAAAACTTGGCCATTTAAGGCAAAGGGCCAGAACCATCTGTAGAAACTCATCCAAGAAACATTTAATTTATGAGGGAGAAAACTGAAGATTCCAACTGTAAATAGCATAGTTTATAAACATTACATTTTCAAAAGCATTACTCATAACTTTGTTAATATGTTTTCTTATGACATCAAGTCTATGCCGGTTCACAGAGCAATCCCATTCCCCCAGTAACTTATTCCCCCCACATTCATATCAACTCCCTCTAGATTCTACCACTCATCTACACACTAGGGGCAACTTACAGTGGCGAATTAAGCTACCAACCAGCACATCTTTGGGATGTTGGAAGAAAATGGAACACCTGGAGACAGCCCACACAGTCACAGGCAGGATGGGCAAATTCCACACAGATATCACTGGAGATCAGGGCCAAACCTGGGTCATTAGCACTGTGAGACAGTAGCTCTACTAGCTGCACCATTGCACCACTCTTATATATTCTTTGCATCTGTTACCCACAGCACTGAAATACCAAACACACATGGTTACTGAGAAAATGGATGAGATAAAAATAGCCTTGTATTCTCTGACATATCAAAGAAATGTAATAACCTACAGAATTAAAGCTGGTTACTTAGCTTGGTTTTCTTTCCTTATTCCTGCCTTTGAAAATGCAGTTAATGATGTAGCTCCAGAGGATCCATGTGTATGTAATAAACAATGCATAACCCACATAAAATGCACAAAATGAAGAGATGAAAAAGAACCCAGCAAAGCATATAATCAGCAGTCACATTTCACAGAATGATGCAGTTTCCTTCTTTCCGTTTTTATGGCTAACAGTCTCCAAGTAAAATTCAACTTCAAAGTTAGAGTTTGGCTAATACTCCGGACAGAGTATTCGTAAACTGTCTCTAAGGACATTATCACAGCAGATAATAATGCACCCCCTGCAGAGTTAACAGGAAGTATACGAGCAAAAAAAAGATAGCAGAAGCTTGGGGTGTTACAACAATGTGGCCTTTGAATAAAACTTTTAAGAGAAACCAAAGACTTTGCAACTGGCAATTAATCACAATGCTATTTACTTCAATGTCAGGTAACATTCTTCAGTGAAATTTCTATGAACTGAATGCTTTCAGGTTAATATGTATACAGTGCCACAAAGAGACTAGGTTTTATTATGGTGACAAGGTTTAACCAACTAAAAGATCAAGTACTCGGAAGTCTTTATAAATTTATCACAGTTTAGAAGAAGTTTATTTGGTTGAGGACAGAATTTAAAACATAAATATTCACACACCTTAGTCTAACATTGTTGCTCTGAACAAAAACCCTGCGTGCATTAACGTACACTTTCATTACTGTTTGAAGAAATTCCACTTCAGTTCCAGGAAGGTCATTTTCCTGACGGCACTATATCATTCAAACTAGAAATAAGAAGAAAACTGGAACCCTTCACTGCCAAAGCTGCATATCCCAGAGATCATGAGCAATGCCTGAACTTTAACAATCCATCTCCTAACTTCCAAGCACCTCAATCCACAAATGCTGCCTGACCTGCTGAGCAGTTCCAGCATTTTCGGTTTTTACACCTCAGTTTTCTGCTGGCTTTTCATGTTTGAATTTTGCAACCTCCAGTTTGGGATGGACTACTTGTCGCACTATTGAATCATTGGTGATTAATCTCAAATTAGAAAAACAATGTATCTCAGAATCAATAGCCTGAGAAATCTACAAATTAATTGTTATATGATTACCTTGAAGCCTATGGTGCACCGTGCAGCCAGGCATGAGAAATGCTCCAAACTCCTTCCTTTATTGTGTTATTTGACCAAACATTTAGGTCAAGCGTTTGGGAGCAAAGTACTATACACTTGCAACACAGCAGTGTTTTGCTGTGCCAATTATTTTCCTTGTCTAATCCTATTATTTCCTTCCTCAAATGCCAACACCCAGGCACTAAGCATCTTCTGGTGATTCAAAGCATGTGTTCACATGTCAGTGCTGTGCTATTTAGCCATGTGGTGATGGGTTACATCATCACCTTTCTTCACTTGAACATCTCTAATAGACCCACTGGTCACAATCAGAAATAAAAACTGAGAACCATCTTCTCCTCCCTAGCTGGGAAATGCTGAGCCAATTATAGCAGCTTAATTGTTGCTCTGCCTGACAGAAGCTAACAGCACAGACAGAGGATTGCACTGTTACTCGATGATCTGAATGCCTGAGCTACTTACTGAACAATCTTCTTGAACCACTGGGGAAGCTTTCATCAAAGATTAACCAAACAGCATGACATACAATGAAGATGCATTGCCTTTTCCAGGATGCCTCCACTGCATTCTTTTAAACAATGCCACTCTAACCTGCCAGAATCAAACAGATGAGCTGCAATTGTGCATTTAATATGAATCACCTTCCTGCGTTATAATGGCTGCATTTATTCATATCAAGTCAGCTCTTTCACATTGTCAAATTCATAACGTCGGTTTTTATCATAGTTACAACCTCATTTTTATAATAATTGTTTAAAAACAACTTATGTTTGGATATGGTTGCAAGTATTAACTTTAAAGAAATCTGGTGTTAACAGTGATGGCCTTTTTGCTCTTCTTTATTTTGTACAGCAGCTAATGACACAATATTTGGCATTCTCACAACAGTACTCACACATGGCAGCTAATTTGTGCAATTGTTTGCCCTCTGGTACCAGTTCACTTGACAGGTGGGACAAGTTCCAGGTTCAAAGTCAAAGTCAAAGTCAAGTTTATTGTCATACGCACAAGTACATGTATGCATAGGTGCAATGAAAAACTTACTTGCAGCAGCATCACAGGCATATAGCATCAGATAAGCAGCATTCACAAGAAAAAAATAAAACTTAAATACGAATTAAATAAGAAAGAACACAATTCGAACAAAAAATGTCCATTGCAATGCAGAGACACTGGCATGCCTTCCTTGTGATTCTTGCCTCTGCTGAGTTTGACGAATTCAGTCAAAGTAGATGTGTGAATGGTACAACTGATCTTAACTTCCCCAAGGAAGCAAGGATACAAGGAACTTGGGCAAGATTCTTGACCCTGGCCATGTTTTAGAGACTGCAACATGGGCGAAAGGAACATCCAACAGGATTAAGCTCAGCCAGGAGAATCCCTGTCTACGTTGTCCACCAGCATCATATCAGGTGTCACACATAAGACATGATGAAGTCCTAGCAAAGGGAATGCAGAGAGAACTGGAGGAAAAAAATCCTTCTTTTAAGTCTTTTTCTTACTTTTATGTTAGATTAATTGGATATGGGCATTGCTGGCAAGCCAAGTATTTATTGTCATGAACTGCTCTTGAGAAGATGGTGGTGAATCACTTGTTACAGTCTGTGTTGAAGATAAAGTTTACAAATTCCATTTATACTGATCAAAATAGGAATATTGGAATTTATTTCAAGATACAAAGGCTACTGTAATCTGAAGAAACTGAATTGTAAAAGAAGCTAAGTGAAATACATTACATATCTGTTGACCAAGATTGGTAACAGCATTGTTCGGATTCTAGTAAGTATCAGGTCTTCTATTTTAATATAAAACTATTTTTGAATATTATTTAGTATTTCCAATGAATACTAAATTCCAGTGAATGCTCACTTCTGAATAAAACTGAGGTTAAAAATTGTGGTTTAGGATAATGAAGCTGGTCACTTCTGTCTGAGATCCTTCTTTCAAAAGAATTAGAATCATAGGATAGTACAGCACAGAGGCAGGTCTTTTCAGTTCACCTCGTCAGTGCTGGCCCTGATACCTATCTACGCTAATTCCACTTGCCTGCACCAGGCCCATATCCCTCTACTCCTTTCCTATCCAAATACCATTCAAACATTGTAATTGCATCTGCCTCTATCAGCTCCTCTGACAGCTCTTTCTAGATAACCACCACCTTTTGTGTGGAAAAACTTACCACTCAGATCTCCCCTCTCACCTTATACAAGTGGCCTCTAGTTCAAGACTCCCCTGCCCTGGGAAAGGATTCTAACTATCTATCCTATCTCTGCCCCTCATAATTTTATAATGTCACCCTTTAGCCTCCTATGTTCCAGTGAGAATAAACCCAGCCTATCCAGTCGCTCCTTATGACTATAGCCCATCATTCCAGGCAACGTCTTGGTGAATCTCTTCTGTACCTTCTCTATTGCTACCACATCTTTCCTGTAGTATGGCGACCAAAACTGTACACAATGATCTAAGTGCAGTCTCACCAATGTTTTGTATACTTTCAACGTTATATCCCAACTCTTATATTCAATTCTCTAGCCTGTGAAGGCAAGCATACCAGATGCCTTTTTCACGACCCTATCCATCTGTGTTGCCACTTTCAGGGAGCTATGGACTTCTACCCCAAGGTCTCCCTGCACATCAACGCTTAGGTCCCTGCTATTTACTCAGTATGTCCGACCAGAATGCCCTTCCTGAAGGGCATTGACTCACACTTGTCTTCATTAAATTCCATCTGCCACAGCTCTGCCCAACTTTCCAGCTGATCTATGTCCCACTGTATCCTTCAACAACCTTTCTCACTGTCTATGACTCTACCAATTTTCATATCGTCTGCAAACTTACTAATCAGACTACATATGTTCTCATCCCTGTCATCCACATATATTATAAACAACAAAGGTCTCAGCACCAATCCCTGCACTACACCACTTGTTACAGACATCCATTCTGAAAACACCCATCCACCACGACCTTTGCCTCCTATCACCAAGCCAATTTTGGATCCTTTGATCCTTTGTGTTTCAACTTTCTGGACCAATCTATCATGTGGGACCTTGTCAAAAGCCTTACTAAAAGTCCATGTAAACCATGTCTACTCCTCTCCCTTCATCAATTTTCTTGGTTACCTCTTCAAAAAACTCAGTCCAATTTATGACACTTGATCTCCCCTGCACTGCACAAACCCATGCTGTCTCCTCTTAATCAGTCCTTGTCTTTCCAAATGAACATAAATCCTGTCCTTTGGAATCTTCTCCAACAACTTCCCTACCACTGATGTAAGGCTCTCTAGCCTGTAGCTTCCAGACTTAACCTTACTGCCTTTATTAAACAAGGGGACAACATTCGCTATCCTCCAGTCTTCTGGTACCTCACGTGAGACTAACAAAGACGCACAAATCTTCATCAGAGCCTCAGCAATCTCCTCCCTTGCTTCCCTTAGCATCCAGGGATAGATCCCTTCTGGCCCAGGGGTTTATCCACCCTGCAGTGCTCCAATATTTCTAACACTTCCCCCTTCCTGATGCAGACATATTCCAGAATATCAGGGTACCCCTCCCCTAACTCTCCAGCCTCCACATTCTTCTCTCTGGTGAATACCGATGAGAAGCATTCATTCAGGACCTCACTCGTCCTCTGGTTTCATGCATTGATTATCTCTTTAGTCCCTGAGGGGACTTGTTCTTTCCTTTGCTGCCTTCTTGCTTCTAATGTACTTATAAAATGTTTTAGGATTCTCCATAATCCTACTTGCCGAGGTCATTTTATGGCCCCTTTTTGCCCTGGTAATGTTTTTTTAAAGTTCTCTCCTATAACCCCTATAAACCTTAAAGAACTTGTATTTCCTAAACCTGACATACACTTCCTTCTTTTCCCTGAACAAAACATCAATATTCTTTGCTAACTAATGTTCCCTAAACTTACCATCTTTGCTCCTTAGAGGGACATGCTGACTCTGAACTTTTGCTATATCTCTATTAAACACTTCCCAATTACCAGATGTTGTTTTCACCTTGAGCAGCTGCTCCCAATCTACTTCCATCAGGTCCTGTTTTACATTATTGAAATCTGCCTCTCCCTATTTGGGGCCGACTTTATCTTTTTCCAAGACTACCTTAAAGCTTACCGAAACTGTAGTCATATTTCCCAGAGGGTTCCTCCACAGACCTTCCATCACTTGCAAATCCTTGTTCCCTCAGATAAGGTCAAGTAGAGCCTCCTCCTTAGTATGACTCTCCACATACAGCTTCAAAAGAACCCTCTTGGATGCATTTTATGAATTCCAGCCCATCTAAGCCCCTTGTACTAAGATGATTCCAGTCAATATCGGAAGGTTAGACTCCCCCACTACTACAACACTATTGCTTTTACATCTTCCTGCGATCTGCCTACGTATCTGTTCTCCTAATTCCCACTGACTTTTGGGAGGCCTGTAGTATAACCTCATCAAAGTGATTGCCCCTTTCTTATTCCTAAATTCTATCCATATAGCCTCATTGGCTAATCCCTCCAGGATATCCTCCCTGATTAATGCGATAATGTTCTCCCTGATCAATAGGGATCTTCTGTACCACCCTCTGTCACATCTGAAACTTTTATACCCTGGAACATTGAGCTGCCATTTCTGCACTTCCCTCAACCGTATTTCTGTGATTGCAACCATATCATAATCCCATGTTCTGATCCAGCTCATCCATCTTACCTGTGAGACTCCTTACATTAAATGCAGTTAAGGCTACTGGCCCTTTCATGCTTCTCCTCCTGTCTGTCTGCTCTTCCCACTGGACTTGCCTATCTTATTGTCTACATACAAGTCTGCCTTTTTAATGGTTGCCCTGTCATTCCGGGTTTTGCTGACCTTCCTCACTAGTTTAAACCCTCCTGAGTCACCCGACCAAACCTCCTTGCAAGGATATTGGTCCTCCTCCAATTCTGGTACAACCTGTCCTTGTACAGATCACCACAGCCCCAGAATAAATCCCAATGATCCGAAAACCTGAAGTCCTCCCTGCTGCACCAGCTCTTTGGCCATGCATTCATCTGTCCCATCTTCCTATTTCTGGCCTCACCAGCACCTGGCGTAGGGAGTCATCCTAAGATTACAACCTTAAAAGTCCTGCTTTTCAACCTTCTACCTAACTCTCTAAACTCCCTTTGCAGGACCACATCTCTCTTCTTACCTCCCACAGATGCTGCTCAACCTTGATCAGAGATGCTGCTCGATCATAGATTGATAGGTTCTTGATTGGTAAAGGGATTAAGGGTTGCGGGAAGAAGGCGAGACAATGGGGTTGAAAAAAAATGCCAAGTTTGAATGGCAGAGCAGACTCGATGGGCTGAATGGCCTAATTCTGCTCCAATAACTTATAGTCAAATGGACCTGCTGAGTTCCTCCAGCAGATTGTTTGTTGCTCCAGATTCCAGCACCTGCAGTCTCTTGTGTCTCTCTTCTTACCTACGTCATTAGTACCAATATGGACCATGACCTCTGGCTGCTAACCCTCCCCCTTCAGAATCTTCTGTACCCATTCTGATACATCCTTGATCCTGGCACCTGGGGAACAACACAGTATCCTGGAGTCTTGCTCGTGGCCACAGAAACACCTGTCTGTCCCTCTGACGATCGAGTCCCTTATCACTGCTGCTCATCTAAACTGATAGTAAAAGCAGCTGCTGGTTTTCCACAAAGCAACTGCAGCCTCTGTGAAACCAGTGCTTTAAACTTGGTACACAAATACTGCAGATGTGAACATCTGAAACAAAACTGAGTGTCTCCTCAGGTTCATGTGGCATCCCTGGACTCCATCAGAGTGCAGGGAGGGAATGCACTGACAGATTCACTGCCTGGTATCTGCCAACAAGATTGGGCCTCCTGCCTCTGGGAGTGCATGTGCCAAAGTCATAAACCTGCTCACGCTTTCCAGCCAGATTCAGCCTGTTTTAAACTTGCACTCTGCTTCTTTTATAATACAGATGGGTGGAGAGCAGTTTACTGCATCTTTCACATTTGAAGTTTCACTCATGGACAGCAGAAATATCAAGTGTTTAAATTTATATCACATTAATCTGCCAATTTAGCAAATTCACTTAATCTATTGAAATATTATTTTGATTTTCTGCTCCTTAATGTCATATTGGTATATTGGTTTATTATTATCACATGTACTGAGGTACAGTGAAAAACTTCGTTTTGCATGCCATCCATACTGATCATTTCATCACATCAGTGCATTGAGGTAATGCAAGGGAAAACAATAACAGAATGCAGAATAAAGTGTTGCAGTTACAGAGAAAGTGCACTGCAGGCAGACAATAAGGTGCAAGGCCATAACGAGGTAGATTGTGAGGTTAAGAGCCCATCATATCGTACTAGGGAACCATTAAATAGTCTTATAACAGTAGGATAGAAGCTGTCCCTGAGCCTGGTGGTACGCACTTTCAGGCTTTTGTATCTTCTACCTGATGGGAGGGGTGAGAAGAGAGAATGCCTGGGATGGGTGGGGTCTTTGATTATACTGGCTGCTTTACTGAGGCAGCGAGAGGTATAGACCAATATCCTCAGCAATCTTGCACAAACATCTCTCTGCCCCTTCAGTATGTCACTGGTAAATGCAAAGAATATGGCCTGGGAGCTCTGTAGTGCCGCACCAACTGGAGATGACAACGATCACCCCAGGCCAGCCCATAGGTGAGGGACTGCTGCTTGGTGATGACACACTGAGGGAAGGGGTTGGGGTGTTCTTAGGGGTGGAGAGCAAGGAGAGAGGGTAAGGGAGGACTTGGGGGGGAAGGAGAGGTGCAGGTGCGGGGGGAACAGAAGATGCAGAGCAGAGTGCCAGAGGAAGGATGGGGAGGGGTGCCAGGAAGGAGGCAGAGCCAAGTGACAAGGTGCAGGAGAGAGGAAATAGGGGTTGTCAGCATGGGGGAGGTATATTCTTAAGTTAATGGGGCACTGAAGTGGAGACTGAAGTGGCACTGAAGCAGGATCAAGGAAGATCAAGGATAAGTGGATTTGATGGGAGAAGCAAGGAGGTGACATTGGATAAAGGCTCGATGCCTGAGCATATGTGTGTACATGCTGACAGATACCTAAGCACATGCCCACCAATGTGTGAGCCCAAGAGCAGAGCCTAGTCTCCAATTGTCTTTGTTCCCTTGCCACTGGACCAAGACTTCACTCTGACAAGTCCATACGGTGGACTGTGTATCACAATGGCCCCACAGGCAAAGAGGACTTGTACTCTGACCATGAAAGAACCTTGGCTCGCATCCCAGGGAGAAACAAATGGATCCTCCTGGGTGAATTCAACGCCAAGGTGAGAAAACTTGCAATCTTCTGACATGATCAGCAAGGAGTGAGGGGGAGAAGCAAACTCCAGTGGAGCCCTCCTCTGATCAAGATACTTGGCACAGGATGTTCTCACAGACAACAGCAGAGAGACAAGCACAAGACTCCTGGAAGAACCCTCAGTCCAGGTACTGGCACCAGTTAGATTAGAGTGCATCAGATTAGATGTTTGCATCGGCTGCACCATGACAGGTACTGATGACTATTGGACTGACTACCGCCTAATCTACTCTGTTAACTCCACCATCCTGGGCCCAACAGAAATGTCATTGCAAGAAATGTTGAAGGACTCAAGGACCCTGCAAAGACAGCTCGCCACAGACAGCATCTCACAGACAACCTGATAACCCCCAATCAACAGGAGGCCACAGAGTGTCCACAGGTTCTGGACTGCCCTTAAATCCACCATAATTAGCAGCTTGGAATTTCCACCAGGAAACAGCAAGACTGCTTTGACAAGAATGACCAGGAGATGCAACAACTAATTAACCATGGACGCAAGGGTGTTCTTAGATTGGAAGTTCCACCGTGCCTCATAGGAAAAGGAACATTCCTCCAGCCACCTGACCGCTGAGTCCAACAGAAAATCCAAGACCTAGAGAAGAAATGGTGGGTGGGAAGAGAGCAGGAGTTCCAGCAACTCACTAATATCCATGACACCTGCTGTTTCTCCACTGCCATCAGGGAATCAGGGCACCAGTGACTGAAGATTGTAATGTACACATGTGATTAAGGTAGAAATAGTAAATAAATTATTTTTAAAAATAGTTTATCAGCAAAATCCCACATATTTTCAATTATTCATATGAGGAAGTAATGTTTAGGGCCCAGCTTAGGTTATAGCTCAGCACAGACTTAAAATTATATCTAGTTATACAGGGTTTAAATGAAAGATTTTTGTGACAGCTTACCATGAGAAGAGTTTGTAAATACCATGAAATCACATTACTTCAAATGATGTGCTTTGAATGCCGTGGAAAAGCTCATGACGGTGGAGCCAGTTGTAGGATATTGAATCACTGAGAGGAACTTTGGATCTTTAACTTTAAGCACACATGTACAAAAATCGTAAAGTCATTATCAGTTTCATGGAGTGATGATGGTGAACTCTAGTGGTTTCATTGTAATTACTACCACAAAATTAGGGCTATCAAAATAATTTACCAGGCCCCAGTATAAATCCCTGGGGCACCACTAATCACATCTTGCTAATGAGAGTATAAACCCGTTACCCCTTCTCTCCCTACTCATGTCAATGCTAACATGACTTGAAACAACCATATTTCATCCAGTAGGTTTCTACTGGGTTATGGAGGGAAAATACATGGAGATGGCACCCTCCACTGAAGACACTCCATCAATTTAGAAATCTCACAGAGTAATCTTGGTAGAAATCTGCAGGCAATACAATGATATGAAAAAAAAGATGTAAAAATAAGGTTGCTAACTTGGAACTTCAGGATACTGAAAGCATGGAATCACAGAATGGTTAAAACATGGAAGGAGACCAATAGGTGCATCTAGTCTATGCCAGCTCTATGTAAGAGCAATCTAAAGTTTCCAATAGCCCCACAAGTTCTTTCCTTTCTGACAGTTCCCTTTTGATTGAATCTGGCACAATTCTGCTGCCACTATTACCGCTGGTAATGCAGGCTGTAACCACCTATCACATTAAAATGATAGTTTCCTCATATAACTTTTAGTTCTTTTGCCAATCACCTTTATTGTCACCTGGTTTGTGACCCTGCCATCACTTGCTCCAGCTACTCTATCCATATCCTTTATGATTTTAAAAGCTTCTTTCAAATCCTTTCACAACAAAAGGTAATGGAACCACTGGGAACAAGTGATCACAATATGATTGAGTTTAGTTTCAAGTTTGAGAAGGAGAAGCTGATAACTGGTGTATCGATATTTCAGTGGAATAAGGGAAATTACAAAGGTATGAGAGAAGAGTTGGCCCAAATTGATTGGAGGAGTAAGTTAGCTGGAGGGACGGCAGAGGAGAAATGGAAGAAATTTCTACAGGAAATAAGGACAATGCAGGACAGATATATTCCAAGAAAAAAGAAGGTTTTGAATGGAAAAAAGGCACAGATGTGGATAACGAGGGAGGTGAAGGATAAAATAAAAGCAAAAGGGGCGGTGTACAAAGTAGCAAAAATTAGTGGGAAAACAGAAGATTGGAAAGTTTTTAAAAATCTGCAGAGAGAAACTAAGAAGGTCATTAGGAAAGCAAAGATGAGTTACGAAAGGAAGCTGGCGGACAACATTCGGAAGGATTCTAAGTTTTTTTAAATACATAAGGAATAAAAGAGAGACACGGGTTGACATAGGACCAATTGATAACGGTGCAGGAGGTATTATAATGGACGATAGTGAGATGGCAAGGGAATTGAATGAATATTTTGCATCGGTCTTCACCGTGGAGGACATAAGCAATGTGCCCGTTAGTCAGGAGTCTCAGGAATTGGAACTGAGTTCAGTTGAGATTAATAGGGAGAAGGTGCTAGGAAAACTAAAGGGGCTTAAGACTGATAAGTCTCCCGGACCGGATGAGGTGCATCCCCGGAATCTGAAGGAGGTGGCTGTAGAGATAGCAGAGGCATTGGCGATTATTTTTCAGGAATCGATAGATTCTGGCATGGTTCCGGAGGACTGGAGGGTAGCGAATGTAGTTCCGTTGTATAAGAAAGGTGGGAGGCAGCACAAAGGCAATTACAGACCTATTAGTCTGACGTCAGTGGTGGGAAAATTATTGGAATCTATCCTCAAGGAGGAGGTTACCGAATACCTAGAGGCGCAAGGCAAGATTGGACCTAGTCAACATGGTTTTGTGAAGAGGAGGTCCTGTCTGACCAACCTATTGGAGTTTTTTGAAGAAATCACAGGTAGGGTGGATAAGGGAGAGGCGGTAGACGTTGTGTATTTAGACTTTCAAAAGGCCTTCGATAAGGTGCCTCACAAGAGACTGATTAATAAGATGAGAGGTCATGGAATTATGGGTAGGGTAGCAAAATGGGTGGAGCATTGGCTGGTTGGCAGGAAGCAAAGGGTGGAAATAAAAGGATCTCGTTCTGGTTGGTTACCGGTTACTAGTGGTGTGCCGCAGGGGTCGGTGTTGGGGCCGCTCCTTTTTACCTTGTACATCAATGATTTGGATGATGGAATAAATGGTTGTGTGGCTAAGTTTGCGGATGACACCAAGATAAGTGGAGGAGTAGGGAGCATGGAGGAAATAGAAAGGATGCAGAGGGACCTAGATTGTTTAGGAGAATGGGCAAGGAAATGGCAGATGAGATTCAATGTTGAGAAATGTGCAGTTGTACACTTTGGAAGCAGAAATAAGCGGGTAGATTATTATCTAGAAGGAGAGAAGATTGATAGTATGGTAGTACAAAGGGACTTGGGGGTACTCGTACAGGATACCTTAAAAGTTAACCACCAGTTTGGATCGGTGGTTAAGAAAGCGAATGCTATGTTGGCATTCATCTCGAGAGGTATAGTGTATAAAAGTAAGGAAGTGTTGATGAGGCTCTACAGGGCACTAGTGAGGCCTCATTTGGAATACTGTGCGCAGTTTTGGGCCCCACATCTTAGGAAGGATGTGCTGACGTTGGAGAGGGTTCAGAGGAGATTTACGAGAATGATTCCGGGAATGAAAGGGCTTAAGTATGATGAGCGTTTGTCGGCTCTTGGACTGTACTCACTGGAGTACAGAAGGATGAGAGGGGACCTCGTCGCAACATTTAAAATGTTGACAGGTAAGGATAGAGTAGATGTGGCTAGGCTGTTTCCCTTGGTGGGCGAGTCCAGAACTAGAGGGCACAATCTTAGAATTAGAGGGTACAGTTTCAAGACAGAGATGAGGAGAAATTTCTTTACCCAGAGGGTGGTGAAATTGTGGAACTCCTTGCCACGCACAGCAGTGGAGGCCAGATCAGTGGGGATGTTCAAGGAGGAGATAGACAGATATCTAAATAGTCAGGGTATCAAGGGGTATGGGGATAAGGCTGGAAAATGGGATTAGAATAGTTTTTTTTCCCCCACCCCATTTCTTTTTCCCTTTTCCTTGGAGCAGACTCGATGGGCCGAATGGCCTGCTTCTGCTCCCTTGTCTTGTGATCTTGTGATCTTGGGAAACAATCACAGCTTCTCCGGCCTATGCATTGCTTGGGCCCCTCTTCACTGGAATAATTTGTGTAAACTCTCTCCAAAGACTTTTGACCTTTCCTAAAGTGTGGCACCTAGAATCAGATACTATATTCCAGTTGTGGCCAAACCAGTATTTTATCAAGGCTCACCTTACAAGCCAGGATCCATATTTGCATCGTAACTACTTTCCCAATCTGCCCTGCCACTTTTGACAAACTCTCTCCTTCCAATTGTGTCTTCTAATTTACACTACCTCTTCCCATTCTTCCTATGAAAATCTAAAACTTCACATGTTTAAGCATAAATTTCATCTGCCACCTATCTGCCCTTCCCTCCAACCTATATATACTATGTATCCACATCTAAGTCATTAATATATGAAGAAAAACAGTGGTACCGGTCCCAGGAGAACTCCATTGAACATTTCCCTGCTGTCTGAAAACCAGCCTTTCACTTCTACTCTGTTTCTTGTTCCAAAGCCAGTTTTCTATCAATGCAACAATGGATCCTTTTATTCCTTGGGCTTCAATCTTGGTTCCATTTTATCAAATGTCTTTGGAAAGTCCATTTATACCATATCAACCACATTTGCCTTTCACAAGTCCACGTTGGTTTTCTCTGATCAAACCACACTGCAAATTCTGTCCCTGATTATTGTTTCTAGAACGTTGTGCCCAACACAAAGGTTAAGCTCAATGGTCCGTAATTACAAGGTGCACCCCACAGATTTTTTTGGAAAATGTGCAACTTTTGCAGTTTTCTCATCTTCAGGCACCACCTCTATGTTTGGAAGATTACAACCGGTGCATTTACAACTTTCTCCCTCACTTTCTTAAGCAACCTTTGGAATATCTCAGCTGGACCAGATTATTTATCCACTTTAAGTGCAGTTAGCTACTATTTCCTCTTTCAATGTTTTGCCCATCCAGAATCTCAGTTGTACTTTCCATTGCTGAGACTCCTTGGTAAAAAACTGATGTATTGTTTCATTTAGTACCTCAGCCATATTCTCTGCCTCCATACAGAAATTTCCCTTAAAGTCTCTGACCAGCCCCACCTCTCTTATTACAATCCTTTTCCTGTTCAGATGCAAATGGAGTATGATTGTTCATTCTCTTTTTGGTTTGCTGCTAATCTTTTCTTATGCTTTCCTCACTTGTGTTAACAAACTGGCACTTGCCATGTGTTCTTCTTCTCTGCTCTATTTTACTCACCATCTTTTGGGCCATCCATGCAGTTTTAGGGTTAATTTTCCTGCCCTTCTCCTGCCAGGGAATGTATCTAGACTGTAGCTGAAACTTCATCACATTATGGCCTCCCATAGGTCAATGACAGTTTTGCCAACCAGTCTTCCATTCCAACTCCCCTGGCCCAGATCTGTTGTCATCCCATTGAAACTGGCCCTTCTCCGATCTATTTTTTTTAACCTTAGAGTGCTCTTTATCCTCTTTCACTATTCTAATCCTTATGATATTATGATAACTGTTTCCTAGATGTTTCCCCTCTGATCATTGTTCCACTTGGCCTGGCTCATTTCCCAGAACTTTGTCCAGCAATGCCAATTTCCTCATTGGGCCAGAAATGTAATGATCAAGAAAGCTCTCCTAGACACATTTTAAAACACTTTATCCTTTATGTTACAGCTATCCCAATCCATACTTGGATAGGTGAATTTCCCCACTGTCACTGTGGCTTTTGTACATTTGTAACTTCCCTGAAAATTTGCTCTTCAATATTTTTTCCAATAGTTGCCAGGTCATAGAACTGTCCGAGCAGTGTAATCTATTGTTTCCTGACTTTAAGCAGAGAGATTCTGTCCTTGATCATTCCAGGATATTTCTTTCTCTAGCAGTCCAATATTCTTGGTAATCAATAACTGCCACATCTCTTTCTTTCTTCCCTGCCCATCTTTCTTGAACACCTTGTATCCAGGAATATTTAGAACCCATTCCTTCACTTTCTATAGCCAGGTCTCCACATAGCTAATTGCCATATCAATACCACATCGCTAATTCCACCTGTAGCTCACTTCTTGCACTTATTATCAAGCACTGTAAACATATGTCAAAGCTTCTTGCATCTTCTTTTTCCTTGGTACTGACTAAACACTTCCTATTTTTTGCTCTGGAGCTATTTATCTCTCCAAATGTTTCTTGCACTTTTTTTCTGTTTTAAATGCTATCTTCTGATGTCCATCCCACTAGCAAAATTAGTTTAACATCCCCCTCCCCAATGACTAGTGAACTTCCCCATGGAAACATTAGCCTGAGCTCTGATGAGTATTTGGTCTACACAGGTCCCACCTCCCCCCAAAATAGCTCCAATGCCTGAGGAAACTCTCCATCCTGCACCATCTCTTCAGCCATTCACATCAGTGCAGCCCTCCTATTTCTTCACTCATTGGCACAGGCTCAGACAGTAATCTAGACATTACCAGCTTTGAGATCCTGCTTCCTAATCCCTTTCCGAACTCCTTAAAATCTACTGTGGGTCCTCTAACCTTCTTCCACCTCTGCTATCTATGACCGATATCAGGAAACTGTTCAGATTGACAACTCAATGTAAGTGGTTTTGTTGTTTTGTATGTCCATGCTTACAAACAAGATAAATCAGTGCTGATCTATAGAACAATTTTCCAATTTACTTCATTCCTTTGTCAAGATTTTTTTTCCATATTGTTGCAATCTCAGAGACATGGTTGAAGGAAAGGCAGGACTGGCAACTCAATGTTCCATGGTATAAAAGCTTCAGGTGCTATAGGGGAGGAAGTACAAGAGGAAGGGGGCATTGCAATGTTGTTTAAAAAGATCATCATTGCAGTAAAGACAAGGTTGTCTTGGAAGGCTCTTCAAATGAGACCATATGGGTAAAGCTTATTAGTAAAGCTGGGGTGATCAACTTGTCAGAGTTACACTACAAGCCTCCAATAGTCAGCTAGAGATCAAGCAGGTATGCAAGCAAATCACAGAGAAGTAGAAGAAGAAAGGGGTTACAATAGTAGAGAGTTTCAATTTCCCCAATATTAACTAGGATCAAAAACAAACTGCTGAAAGAACTCAGAGGGGTCAGGCAGCATCTGTAGAGGGAAATGAGCAGTCAACATTTCAGATCAAGACCCTTCATCTGCAGTGACTGGTCCAAAAGATTAGAGCCCATGGGATCCAAAGCATCTTGGCAAATTTGATCCAAAGCCGGCCTGGTAACAAAAGACAGAGGATGATGGTGGAGGGTTGCTTTTGTAATTGGAAGCCTGTGACCAGTGGTGTACCACAGTGCTGGGACCCTTACAGTTTGTCACACACTGTAATAATTTTGATATGAATGTAGGAGGTATGATTGGTAAATTTGCAGATGAGGTGAAAATTAGTGATGGTGCTGATAGTGAGGAGGGTTGTCTTAGGTTATGAAATGACTTTTATCAGCTGCTAAATTGGGCAAAGCAATGGCAGATGGTATTTAATCCTGATAAGAGCAAGGTAATGCATTTTGGGTGGTCTAATAAGGATAAGATGCACCAGGAATGGTGTAGCCTTGGGAGTATTGAGGAACAAAGGGTCCTTGGTGTACAGGTCCTTAGATTCTTGAAGGTGGCAGTGCAGGTAGGTAAGGTGGTGAAGAAGATTTGTGATACTGACCTTCATTAGCCTGGGCACAGAATATAAGAACATGGAGGTCATGGTACAACTTTATCAGACTTTGGTTAGGCTGGAGTATTGTGTGCAGTTCTGGTTGCCACACTATAGGAAGGATGTGGTGATGGTGCATAGGAGATTGCCTGAGATGGAACATTTCAGTTATGAGAAGAGACTCGATGGTATTCCTTGGAAGGGAGAATGCTGAGGGAGGACCTGATAGAAGTATACAAAATAGATATTAACAAACTTTTTGGTATTGATATCGGTTTATCATTGTCGCTTGTAGCGAGGTACAGTGAAAAGCTTGTCTTACAAACTGATTGTACAGGTCAATTCATTACAAAGTGCAGTTACATTGAGTCAGTACAGAGTGCATTGATGTAGTACAGATAAAAACAATAACAGTACAGAGTAAAGTGTCACAGCTACAGAGAAAGTGCAGTGCAATAAGGTGCAAGGTCACAACAAGGTAGATCGTGAGGTCACAGTCCATCTCATTGCATAAGGGAACTGTTCAATAGTCTTATCACAATGGGGTAGAAGCTGTCGTTAAGTCTGATGGTACGTGCCTTCAGGCTCCAGTATCTTCTACCAGATGGAAGAGGAGAAAAGAGAGAATGTCCCGGGTGGGTGGGGTCTTTGATTATGCTGGCTGCTTCACCAAGATAGCGAGAGGTAAAGACAGAGTCCAAGGAGGGGAGGCTGCTGTCTGTCATGCGCTGGGCTGTGCCCACAACTCTCTGCAGTTTCTTGCAGTCCTGGGCAGAGCAGTTGCCATACCAAGCCGTGGTACATCCAGATAGGATGCTTTCTATGGTGCATCTGTAAAAGTTGCTGAGAGTCAAAGGGAACAAACCAAATTTCTTTAACCTCCTGAGGAGTAGAGGCGCTGGTGAGCTTTCTTGGCCGTGGCTTCTACATGATTTGACCAGGACAGGCTGTTGGTGATGTTCACTCCCAGGAACTTGAAGCTCTCAACCCTCTCGACCATTGATGTAGACAGGTGCATGTACACCACCCCCTTTCCTGAAGTCAATGACCAGCTCTTTTGTTTTGTTGACATTGAGGGCAAGGTTATTGTCATGACACCATTCCACTAAGCTCTCTATCTCCTTCCTGTACTCCGACTCATCGCTGTTTGAGATATGGCCTACAATGGTGGTATCACCTGCAAACTTGTAGATGGAGTTAGAGCAGAATCTGGCCACACAGTCATGAGTGTATAGGGAGTACATTAGAGGGCTGAGGGCACAGCCTTGTGGGGGCACCAGTATTGAGAATAATCGTGTGGGAGGTATTGCTGCCTATCCTCCCTGCATACAAACAGAAACTGAAATGGGAGGATCCGGTACGGAGAATCGTGCAGTGCTGGTCTGAGGAAACAGATGAGCTCCTCCATGACTGCTTTGAGACAGTGGACTGGTCCATGTTCAAAGACTCAGCTGCCAGTCTTGATGAGTATGCCACCACCATCACAGACTTCATCAGCAAGTGTGTGGAGGACTGTGTACCAAAGAAGACAATATGGGTGTTCCCAAACAGGAAGCCATGGATGAACCGGGAGATCCACTTCCTACTGAGGGAGAGGACTGCTGCACACAAATCTGGTGATCCTGATCTGTACAAGAAATCGAGGTATGACCTTCGGAAAGCTATCAGGTATGCCAAGAGGCAATACTGACTCAAAATAGAGTCCCTGACCAGCTGTCAGTTATGGCAGGGCTTACATGCCATAACAGACTACAAGACGAAGTCAGGCTGCATAGCTAACAACAGCGCATCCCTTCTGGATGAACTTAACGCATTCTATGCACGTTTTGAACAGAAGGGAAGTGGATCGTCACCATCCCAGTGGCAGAGATGTCTAAGACCACAGGGCAAGGGTTTGAGATGAGGAGTAGAAGGACTAGAGAGGATCAGAGGATTTTTTTCCCACCCAGGTGGTTCCAATCTGGAACACGTTGCCTAAGACGATGGAAGCAGGTAGTCACACAACATTTAAGTATCTGAAAGAGTACTTCAATCGCCAATGCATAGAAGGCCACGTACCAAACGAAGGTAAATTGGATGAGTTAGAGACACAAGCGACTGCAGATGCTGGAATCTTGAGCAACAATCTACTGCAGGAGCTTTGGAGGGATTGGTTGACGGTCAGCATGCACATGATGGGCCGAAGGCCCTGTTTCTGAATTATATGACTTTATTAATTAATGCAGACTGGATGCCTTTTAACACTCCATAACACTCCACCTGCTGTTGGACGATCCAACCTCCAAACACGTTTCCCAGTCGTTTATTTCTTCTTCCCGTACAGCTATCTGGCTGTCCGCGTTCAGTGACGAGTTGGTGCCGAATGAAGAATAGATGAGCGTTCCGGAATCAATCCATTACCGCGCCGTCAGGAATAAGTCTCTATTCAATCCACCTAAACAATGCACAGAACCTCAAAGGAGGCATTCGTCTCGGTGTTCCTTAAACAAACATAGTAACAAGATTTAGGAATATCGGTTAAATCAGCGAATGGAAAAGACATAAGGCGAAAGGGGGGTGTGCACAATGGCATGTCGGCGAGAGATGGTGAAATAAAAACAAAAGATGCTCAAACGATTTCCACCGAAGCGGAGAAAATTTAATAGGTGATTTCAAAATTAAAGAGATAGGGCCAACGTTTCACGTGCGAGATTGTGCTGCGAGATAATCGACCTAAATTGCTAAACGCTGCTTCCTCTCTCCACAGATGTTCGCTGGTCGGTTGAGTTATCTGTATTGTTTCAGTTTGCGGCTCTGATTGTAATACTCACCGTACCAGTCCACCTCTTCTGAGCAGGGATTGGGGACTTTGACCGCTCTCTGACTGGTTTGCGTGACCCAATGTGTGAAACAGGTGGTATGAGCTGCCCCCACCCAGAACATTGCAGCGTCTCTGACACCTGCCATCAGGAGACCATGCAGCAACGCCGCACGATTAAACTTTGGAGAGCGCAATTCAGAAACTGAATTCAGTGGCCCTTTCGGTGTTTTCTCTTACTCTCGGTTTTGGCAATTTCGGAAATAAACCGCAGGAGCTACACATGTTTAAAATTAGGTTCCAACTGATTCTGGAGTTGTTTAGCTCCCCAGTGTGCGATAACGATCTACAATCGAGTTATTGCTGCATTTACACGCATTCCGCCCAGGAAATACTGTGGAATTGTGTAAACTTAAAGCTGCCTCATTTCACAGGCAGTTCACACGCTGAACTCCCCAGTTTTCTGTAAAACGACATCTCGGTACAAAGTGTCAAGATGCCCATAGTGGCGCATAAGTATAGTGCGGCATCAATTGTGTGTGAAATCGCGCACTGAACCCAAAGAAATTTGGTTCGGCTCACGTTCAGCATCATTTCCATAACAGCCTTTAAGGTCGTGCAGTCGAATCAGGACGCTTTCACTGCTTTATTATTTCTGCGTGTAATTTACGCCTCAATGACAATCAACCGTGTCTCATTTAGATGATGGATTTCGGTAAAACTGTGCACTTAAAGGCGTCTCCGCCACTGTCAATCTGTTCTTTAATGCATTAAAAAAAGACTTGTTAATTGCTATTAATGCGGTAGATTTCTACAAGCCCACCCAAGGGTTCACCCACGAACCCAGGTTTCACAAAAATCAAATTAAGTGGGATTCGGAACTGTGAAATATCATAGGAATAAAATTACACCATATTGTTGAAGAGTGTCCGTTCGTTGGACAAGGTCATGGATCTGGCTTAACATTTGATTCATTGCCACACCAAAACAGAAATCAGCATTGGCAAACAAACCAACGGCGACGTAAACATGTGAAGTGTTTAAGTTGGTTCACTTTGATCTTACTCCAAAGTGCAAGAAACAGACTCCTGGAAGGCGGCAGATGCACGTGAAAATGAAAGTGATGGTCGTGAATTTAGTCAGTGGTTGAGGCACATCAAAAGCAGATGAACTGAAACATCCACTCACCTCGTCTTACCTAAACACAGTCTGGAGCATTTACCTTTCCCACAAACGGGGCAGGCAGAAGGAACTCAATGAACCCTCACATCTGTTTGGCATGTATTTCTGCATTTCCTACGTTTCTTGCTGCAGATTTAAGTAATTCTGGATGCAAAATTAGAACAAAAAATGTTTATAGCCGTTTGTGACTTCAGGGCAGGTTTACAGCCAATGAAGGGTTTCAAACTGCGGTCATTGCTGGGCACTGGAAATGTAAAAGTGGGCTCCAAATATAGCAATGTAGCGGTCATTAAGTTATGTGGTTTGGTGACGTTTAAGGAATAAAAATTGGAGAGAACTTTGGGAATAATTTCCCTTCCCTGAAATTAAACCATGGAATATTTACAACCATTGTCGGGGTTACATGCTGTTTCAGTGTAACATCTGCCCCCAAAAGACTGAAGTGAATCAGAATCAGATTCAATGGCAGTTCACAGCCTGAAGATTGTGGTCAGGCCTCGGGGGTGAGACTTGAGTCCAAAATATCTGGTTCAAAGACTGCCATCAACTGAGCTATACTTAACACTTTATAGACCATCCAGAGATATTTTACATCATGAAATACAGTATATAAAATACAGCATTGCTGTATGATTGAGCTAAACCAAAACGCACTGTCCACATCCCAACTCACACCATCATCCCTTTTATCATTCACTTTCGTACCCACTGACCTGCACTGGTTCCCAGCTAAGCAATGCCACAATTTTAAATCTCTTGTTCCTCGTCTTATCCAGATGCAGTTTGGACCACTCACCTGTCTTTCTGACAAATGGAGCACACGGAGGAACTCCTCAATGAATCCTCGCGTCTGTTTGGCAGTTATTCCTACCATTTGCTGTGTTTCTTTCTGCAGATTTAACTTGAACATGGCACTTCTAGATGCACTGGTTCCCAGCTAAGCAATGCCACAATTTAAAAACTCTTGTACTTGTTTCCAACTCTTCCCAGAGCTTTGTCACTTTCAATCTCCAGTCCTACAACCATCAAGATACCTACACTCTTCCAGTTCTTGTCACTACATCAATCTTGAATACTATTTGCCAGTCAGTGGCTACAATGCCTTCTGCTGGCACATAACCTCTGGCATTCCCTTAAATGACTCTGTCTCTGTAGAGCTCCTGCCTCACAGCTTCAGCAACCTGGCTTGATTCTGACTGCTGTGGGCTGAGTTTGCTCATTCTCCCTGTGACTATGTGGGTTTCTTCTGGGTGCTCCAGTTTCCTCTCATATCCCATAGACATGCTGATTGGTAGGTGATTGGCCACTGTAAATTGCTCCTGGTCTGTAGGGGTAGATGATGAGAATGTGGAAAGAATAAAATGGGCTTAGTGTAGGATTAATATAACTGGGTGCTTGATGCCAGTGTGGAATTGATGGGCCAAAGAGGCTGTTTCTGTGCTCCATGACTCCATGCCTACAACCTACCTCTTGGGTTATCTATTCTGACATTTCCTTACCTGGCTGTTTAGTTTTGTTTGACAATGTTTCTGCCGAACTACTTGAGCCTTTAACAAATACTATATAAACATGTCATTGATTACCAGCACTGGCTGTGTGTTCATGATTAAATATTTTAAAGCCACTGTGTGCATGGCGAATAGCAGCACTATTAAGTTACAACAAATGCTGGAAATACACATCAGATCAGGCAGCATCCGTAGAAAGAGAAATAGTTAACATTTTAGATCAAGGAACTTCCATGAGTTCTGATGAAGGAATCCAGATCTGACATGTTAACTTGGTTTCTCCTTGCACGGATGCTGCCCAACTTCCTGAGTGTTTCCAGCATTTTCTGTCTTTATTTTAGATTTCCAGCGTTTGCAGTTTCTTAATTTTCATTTACGGCAGCATTATTAAATCCCAACTGCAGCCACTTTGGATGTTTATTTATATTCCAAGCTCTTACAACAAGTATGGATTTTCCAGCAAGGCTTTGAATGAAGATCGAATCAGTCACCAGTGGGGAGTGAAAAGGTTACTTGAGGCAGTGGTTGGATACAAGCCAGGAATGACAACTCAATGAACAGTGGTTGTGTCTGATGTGCCTTTCAAGATAACAATTCTGACATCTAGTGGCAAGATGCCACAACTGCACATTTTTAAAATAAATTGAGGCAGCCAGGAACTTGGGCAGCCTTTCCCTGAAGGACTAGAGATGAAAAAACGTTTGGTCTGAATATGGACTTGCACACGGGCACAGGTCCCCAAAGGCTTGAATAAATTCTACAGCACTACTCCAGGTTAAGTGAGCTGTAACAGCTCAGATTTCAATCATGATCTACCTATTCTGCAAAACATCATTATCTCACCTGTTGTACCAGTTGCTCCCTCTATGCGTTCCTTGCCTCCAAGTAAAACCTGAGATCATGGTGGAACACGAAGAGCAGAAAAGCCGAGGGGCACAATTCCCATATTTTAGCTGTGCTGGTTCAAGGCACATTGTGCAAACTCCAGTGAAACATCTCTACAGCAGCCACAAGTGAGGGCAGGCTTCAGGCAGTGTTGGCAAAAATTTTTTATAATGTAGTTTGGTGACTGTGCAGCTTGCACAATTGCTGAATGGTTCTGGTGGATGCTAGGTCTTTCCAACTGGTTTTGGTGTCAGACTTTATTTGCTGGGCAATTCTTTAACTCTCAAGTTGGAGCAGTAATTCAGCCTAGTGCAGGTGACGTTGTGGTTTTAGATCACGATCAATCTGTAAAAGCACAGGCTTATCTTTGCTGCCCAAAGTTACCACAGAGGTCAGGTACCCTGGGTCCTGGCAATAATGAAATGAATTCAGTGCAGCTGCAGATATTTTACAGCGCTCGATAATGTCAGGCCTCCAGCACGTAAAGGGCACTCTGCAGTAAGCCACAGCCTTGTAGCAATCACTGTATCCTAGGGATTTTGGCATCAAAGAGACAGATGAAAGGATGGAGCTTGCACCCCCATTTCTTTTAGCACAGCTTCTAGATCCATGGATCAGGTGGAGAAGGGGAGGGAGGCCCTTTGCACTTTGAGGTGGGGGAGGGGGAGGGGGAGGGGAAGAGAGTGTGGCAAAGAGCCCATTCAGGACCACAGTAAGGAGGAACTAGTAAGAGCTGGCCACAGAGCAAATGACTCGCAAAGAACACTGGCACAAGGCCAGCAGATATTCCATGAGTCACTAGCTACGCAAAGACAAGACGTCAAACACTTGGAGCTACACTCATGGTGCCTTCAGCTGCACAACAAATAGATGCATACCACCCCACAATAGAAGACAATGCTTTAATTGTCCTTTCATTCTCCTTATTTCCTTACCCCTTTATACCTGCACAAAGACAGAGACCAGCAGCCAACCAGCCACACGAATACCAGAAATAAACTCGGTGGGGGGAACACGTTGCTCTGCCAGGTGCAGATTGCTTTCCTTCAGGAATACGGCAATACCAGTCGGCAATAGAATGCTCTTTACCAGCAGCAGGTTGCCCGAGCAGGGGGCAAACAAACCTGGGAACACAGCCACCCCTTGGGGAGAGGACAGCTGGATTGTCGGACTTGGTTGCAAGTGTTGGCGTGGGCTCTGGAGATTCCAGCAGCAGCTGTGAAATCTGGGTTACAGCAGTAGTCTCCTTCGGCCCAGGAGATTGTAGAAGGTTAATGTGTTGCCCTCCTGCAGGATGTCAGCATTTCTTCTGCCACCATTGCTTTTCGGTGACATCCTCGGATCTGCCCTTTAATCTCAAATTCCCTGGCCATACCTGACCCGAGCTCCTGCTTGCGTCTCATGTCCGGCTGGGCTACTGCAGAAGCACCCAATCAAAGTTTTAACTGCAGAGGGGGCAGAGTAACTCCTCCAAAGTTTCCGTGGTCAATAGTAACCAGCATTCAGTCTGCAATTGTTTTGGAGCATTCTACAGAAGCTGGTGTGTGAGGCTTTTTAAAAGCAGCTGCTTCACAGAATGAGGCGCTATGACAACTTGACTCTCCTGGAAGCAATCAGCAACTAACCTGATTTAACCCGATTGCTCCTGGCAACGCTCTAAACAGGCATGGCACAAGATCTGACACTGCTGCACTTCCTGCAAAGAGCATGCATGGATAACACGTGGAAGCAAGCTTTATGCCTGGTCTAATTTCACATCCAGCATGACTTACCTAGAAAAAAAACTCTATTGCAACCCACTTTGGTAAAAGATCAATTTTCAATCCTGCAGCACTGCAAAAGACAACACCACGACAAAGACTTTCGACATAATTTATTTTCCTGTCAGATTTTTATCCACAATGCAGTTTCAATTATTAAAATTTAGTTCAATTCAAAGGGCTCCAGTTCAACCTGTCGGCTCTCTTCCATTCTCTTCAATGATGAGCTTTCCAGGTCAAAGTCTTCTCTGACTTCAGCTTTAATAAGCACTTCATCCTTTTCAACGCCCACATTTGATTGACGCTATTAACAGAAGTGGATTCACTGCTTTGCAATTTCACATTGTTGATTACACCTACCATTTTTCCTCATCCCACAACTTACTAATTATTTCTCCTTCCCTCTAAGTTCTCCTTTTCTCACATTGCAGCCAATTCCTTAGCAGAAGAGGCAGACAATCCACATCCCTCAAGGGACAAAAATCTCAGCCGGTGGAGATGCCAAGATGCAAAACCATCTTCTGTCACTCCCCACCACTGCTCGTTAATTTATCAGCATGCTGCTGTCATTTAATGTGGCTGGTAAAAGTACAGGTTAGATTTAAATACAAATGCTCTGATCCAAATCAATCCAATCTGATATACAAGTAGAATAACAATAGTTAAACTTGCAGCACAATTATTTATCACCACAACACAATGCACATTGAGAGGCAGCAATTAGGACAACAGCTTTTTTTAAAAAAAAACTAGGATAAGATGCTTATGTACAGATAAATCTGGTAATATATGAGAAAACCCCAAAGCATTTGCTGCATATTCTCCGTTTCTGAAGTTATTTAACAAGTACATTAACTAACATCAGCCGCTTACACATGTAAATCAGTTTATTTTTTCCAGCATGCAACCTGGACTCATGCCAGGTTTGTAAAATCCTCTGTATTATCAGGACCTGCAACGAGCAGCAGGCAATTCCTCTCAGGAGACACCTCTAAGAAAGTCTGCTGTGAGGTCGTCTGTGAATGCTGGTACTGTGCCAAACTCTGAAGAGGCTGGCTTGTTTGCTTGTGCTCTGAAGCATTAGAATTCTCAATAGCAGATTTTTCACAGTGCTCCGAAAGCCCTACTGACTGCAACTGATCTGTAAGTTCTTCTATCAATCTTCTTGGGGGTGATTTAGCAGTGGGAGCTTCCCTCAAAGCACATTTGTCTGGATACTGTGCGTCCGCCATGTGTGCAGTTTCTTTGCCACAACTCAATTTGATCAAAGACTCTTTAACTTCTATATCAGTTACGCAGTCAGCCTCTTTTCCAAGAAGCAATCCATTTCTCCATGTTTCTTCACAACTGCTCTGGTTAGACAAATCACTTTCACACAAATCAGATTCTCCTGTATTTGAGGATGAGCTACTTGATTCCTCAGATTCTGTCTCACTTTCTGACTGAATTGGTTGGGGGTCATTCTTTCCTTGTTTGATCTGATTTTCTTCCTGTTGAACTAATAGCGCTGCTTCCTCCAGTTCCTTCAGTTCAAAGCCCAAATCACTCTTTGTGACTTTTACATTCTGTACTGATTTAGCCAAGGATGCAAGTTTCTTTGACCTATGGGGAAAACAATAAGTATTTTCAACCAGAATATTTATCATGAATTGTACATTATTAAAATCTTATATCTGAACATCAATCATGAAGTACAGAATAATAGATAATCAAAACTGAACAATGAGTATCATCCTGAATCAATTTTATTTAAATACAATTTCTCTTAGCCAATATTAAAAATGTGCCAAGAATTCCCAAGTTCAGTTTAGCAATTTCTACCTTATTAAAAATGTAATTTTATAATAATGGTAAACCAGATTCTTGTTTAAAGTCAACAATGCTTTAACAACTAATAGATCAACCTGGTATTGAGATCTAATTATCTCATATAGTTACTTGGCTAGTATGAACGCATATACCGCTTGATGGCAGTGTGATCATCTCATTAGCCTTGCTCTGCCAGTGGCAATTACCAGTGCCTACTGTGAAGTACAATGTAAAGTGGTCCTATTTTGCAGATTTCACTTTTCAGTGTCTTCTGGACATATGCAAACCATTATGCCTGATAATTACAGTCAAAAATGCTTATAGAGGTTTTAGAAATAAAGGATAATAAGGAACTCTGTACGGGATTATAAATGTTGCTTCAGGTCATTTCAGACAACCTTTATAACCTGCCAATCAACCTCTCCTCATCTGGATCCACCTATTGTCTGCAAGTTCTTACCCCACCCCTCCCCCATCACCTCTTATAATAGCTATCTCCCCTCTATTCTTTCAGTCCAGATGAAGGGTCTCAACCTGAAATGCCGACTGTCCATTTCCCTGCACAGATGCTGCCTGATTTGCCAAGTTCCTCCAGCAACTCATTTTTTACTCCACATTCCAGTATCTACAGTCTCTTGTGTCTCCACTCTTTAAAATTAGGATTGCCTACTCCGGTGGAGCAGCCTGCAATCTACCCATCGCTGGAAGGTCTCGGGTTCATAGAGTTACAGAAAAGAGAAACAGGTCCTTCAATCCACCATGTCCATGCCAATCATCAGGTTGAGAGCTTCAAGTTCCTTGGAGTGAACATCACCAACAGTCTGTCCTGGTCCAACCACGTAGATGCTACGGCCAAGAAAGCTCACCAGTGCCTCTATTTCCTCAGGAGGCTAAAGAAATTTGGCATTTCCCCCTTGACACTCACCAACTTTTACCAATGCACCATAGAAAGCATCCTACCTGGATGTATCATGGCTTGATATGGCAACTGCTCTGCCTGGGACTGCAAAACACTGCAGAGTTTTCTGGATACAGCTCAGCACATTATAGAAACCAGCCTCCCCTCCATGGACTCTGCCTATACCTCTTGCTGCCTTGGTGAAGCAGCCAGTATAATCAAAGACCCCACCCACCTGGGACATTCTCTCTTCTGCCGTCTCCCATCAGGCAGAAGATACAAAAGCCTGAAAGTACATACCACCAGGCTCAAGGGCAGCTTCTATCCTGCTGTTATAAGACTACTGAACAGTTTCCTAGTACGATAAGATGGACTCTTGATCTCACAATCTACCTAGTTATGACCTTGCACCTTACCGTCTACCTGCACTGCACTTTCTCTGTGCTCATTTAGATACTATTTGAATGTTGTGGGAGCTTCTGCCTCCATTACCCACTCAGGCCATGCATTCCAGATTCCTTATTAGCAAAATCTGGGAGATTTCAGGAAACTTACTCCTCCTTGCAGAGAGGGAGGACGAAGAGAAAATGGAGAACGGGTTGAGGGCAGAGATAAAAAAAGAGGGCGGGGATTAGAAGGACTCTGGTATACATTAAAAAGTCACAAGGAATAGCACATAGTTTTAATCTAGATTGCGGAGCCCTAAGGGTGAATGGAGAATTTAGGTGGCACAATTAGTAAAGCTGCTGCCCCACAGCTTCAGTGATCCAGGTTCAATCCTGACCTCAGGTCTAGCTGTGTAGAATTTGCTTGTTCTGTCTACAATCGTGCGAGTTCCCCCCTGAGTGCTCCAGTTTCCTCCCACATCTCAAAGATGTGAACATTGGTAAGTTAATTGGCCACTATAAGTTGCCCCTCGTGTGTAGGTGAATGTTAGAATCTGGGGGGAGAATAAAATGGGATTAGAGTATGGGTGCTTGATGGTCGGTTTGACTCAGTGGGCTGAAGAGCCTGTTTTCATGCTGTACGACCCCGTAACAGTGGGGAAAATACTTGGAGTGTACACAAAACAGAAGGTGGGCTGAAGCTGGGACAAAGGCTGGAGATGTCATGGCAGTGGGTGTTAAGAGCCTTTGTGATGAAGGGATGTGGTGTTAAGTGATCAACTCAGATTATAGTTAAATTAGGGTAAATGGGGATTAAAGGAGAGATGAGAAGAACTACAAGAATTGACAAGCTTTGTAAAAGAAAGAGATTGAAGAAATCTCAAGGTCTTTAATGACCAGCTAAGGTGCATTCGCCATCTAATATACACCTCCTGTAAACTGGCAATTCAGGCAGCTCCTGACATTGAACTTTACCCCCAGAGCATCACCAGTTGGAAGAAATGTGGTCTTAGGTCTTGTATCAATCACAATTATCATACTTTTGAACAGTTTAGGATGAAACACATGCACAGTTCTTAAAAAAAATCAGAGATATTACAAGTTTTATTAATGCATTCTTCACACGCACACCTATGACTAGAAAATGTGGATGCTAAGTTCCACATTACTTTCACAAACAAGTTCCTGTAAAAGGAGTTAAATATTTGGGTAACCTTTTATATAAGAAGGCTTAGTCAGATAATCTTGATGGTACATCACTGTTTGGAGTATAGATTTTGAGATGACTCGCTCCATGTTTGACAGATAATCATATAAATCTCTCAGCAGTTACTTGAACGCAATATTAATGAATTGTGAGCAAGTAGGAACGTTTAAAATAGCAGTGATGAATACCTGTGCTTCTGATATGTATGATATTTTCATACCCCTTCATACCTCAGCTATTTTTAGAACAAATTAATTTTCAGGCAGAAAATTTCAATATAAAAAATTCATTAAAAAGCCAAAGATGGATTAATATTTCAGGGCTTCTTATATGATCATCCTGATAGTCGCCTTGATTTTTATAAATAGATATGTCTGTCAAATAGTGTAAGGGATGGCTGCTCCAAGAATAGGGTAAAATACAGACTGTTAAATAATCTGCTTTTCAGTGCTTTTCCTGGCTGCTGCACCAACTCACAAGAGCGAATTGTCAATTGATCCACAAAAATTGCCACAAAAATCTTGTCTTCAAATATCATCTTTGGAGATAAAACTGAAGCCTTGTGTACATGATCTGTTAACCAAACCATTTGGCAGTGTTAAAATCCAATTTTTTAGCAATAACTTGCTGAAAATCCACTAATTTGATCTTCTTTGCTGTGGATAATTTCTCTAACCTTTTCATTATTTTGCTTTTGTCATATTGTTCTTTTACCTTCCCACAACCATTTTCGATCCACAGTCACTTGTCTTCTGGAATGCTGCTCTACAGGCAGCTACAGATATCTGATTAACCAGCTTGAATTTGAGAACAAGCCATCCCAAGTGGATTATGAAAACAAGGAAGGTTTTCACAAGATCACAAGATAAGGGAGCAGAAGCAGGCCATTCGGCCCATCGAGTCTGCTCCAAGGAAAAGGGAAAAAGAAATGGGGTGGGAAAAAAAGAGAGAGAAAAAAAAACTATTCTAATCCCATTTGCCAGCCTTATCCCCATATCCCTTGATACCCTGACTATTTAGATATCTGTCTATCTCCTCCTTGAATACCCCCACTGATCTGGCCTCCACTGCTGTGCGTGGCAAGGAGTTCCACAATTTCACCACCCTCTGGGTAAAGAAACTTCTCCTCATCTCTGTCTTGAAACTGTACCCTCTAATTCTAAGATTGTGCCCTCTGGTCCTGGACACGCCCACCAAGGGAAACAGCCTAGCCACATCTACTCTATCCTTACCTGTCAACATTTTAAATGTCGCTACGAGGTCCCCTCTCATCCTTCTGTACTCCAGCGAGTACAGTCCAAGAGCCGACAAACGCTCATCATACTTAAGCCCTTTCATTCCTGGAATCATTCTCGTAAATCTCCTCTGAACCCTCTCCAACGTCAGCACATCCTTCCTAAGATGCGGGGCCCAAAACTGCGCACAGTATTCCAAATGAGGCCTCACTAGCGCCCCGTAGAGCCTCATCAACACTTCCTTACTTTTATACACTATACCTCTCGAGATGAATGCCAACATAGCATTCGCTTTCTTAACCACCGATCCAACCTGGTGGTTAACTTTTAAGGTATCTTGTATGAGTACCCCCAAGTCCCTTTGTACTACCGCACTATCAATCTTCTCTCCTTCTAGATAATAATCTACCCGCTTATTTCTACTTCCAAAGTGTACAACTGCACATTTCTCAACATTGAATCTCATCTGCCATTTCCTTGCCCATTCTCCTAAACTGTCTAGGTCCCTCTGCATTCTTTCTATTTCCTCTATGCTCCCTACTCCTCCACTTATCTTGGTGTCATCCGCAAACTTAGCCACACAACCATTTATTCCATCATCTTGCTTGACTAACCTCTTGACTTTTGGGCCCCAAGTGGATGGTGGAAATGCATTTGAAGTGAAATGTACTTAGATTTTCAGAAAGACTTTGATAACACTGCTAGCGAAAGGCTGTTCCTAAAACTGAAAACATTGGGAACTGAAGCCATATCTCCAGGATGGATGTTAATTTCATTCGGGAAACAAAGCATTTGATTCTCTTTGGGGCAGTAATGCCACAGATGAGAGAGGTAGTGTGGGCTAGAGTGTGACTGCTGCATGCACAATTATACTTGAACGAAGTATCATTGTCTTCAAAAGAGAAAATTTGATCAGAAAGAAATGCTCAGTTCTCCTTTTCATCGGTCTTTCATGCCTACATTAGTGGTGAGGAACTAACCACTGCTTATTGCTATGAAACTTTATTAGCTAATTTTTCCTAAAACTGGAAAATGTTTTGAAAAAGAGAATTCACTCAGAAGGCTGATAACCTGAAAGTAATGTTTTAACCCTGTTCATGCAGCAAATTTTTAACTAATTTGGGTTTCCATTTAAGTAGAAAGCAATGTATGAACGCCATAGCAACCATGCATATTTGAAAGTGGCACAATTCAATCCTGACAAACCTCATAACTAGCTTACAAAGAAAGGTTACACGTGGACCAGAATTTCTAAAAACTACGGCTAAAAAGAGCTCATTTGCATATTATTACACTTTAACACATTTGAATATTCAGTTGGATTCAATCTAAATGAAAATATATCACAGAAAAGTGTTCAGAGTGCTAATATATACTGAAATAGCCAACTGGAAACTGATTAGATTTTACTTAGCCATATCTCCCTTCATAGCACATCAAGACATTGGTCAGAATTTTAAAGTAGGATTAACCATAAGTGTTCCCTAATATTACCAACTACATTGGGCAGAAACTTCTAAAACACAAATATCACGGTAGTGTAACGCTATTACAGCGCCGGAGACTCGGGTTCAATTCTGGCCACTGTCTGCAAGGAGTTTGTATGTTCTCTCATGTCTGCGTGGGTTTCCTCCGGGTGCTCCGGTTTCCTCCCACATTCCAAAGACGTACGGATTAGGAAGTTGTGGGCATGCTATGATGGCACCGGATGTGTGGCAACACTTGCGGGCTGCCCCCAGAACACTCTACACAAAAAGATGCATTCACACTGTGTGTTTCGATCTACATGTGACTAATAAAGATAACTTATCTTATTAGGAAGTGGCCGTCCAATCTGTCCTCCTTCCACAAATTTAACTCTAATAGCATTAAAACAAGGGTATTGAGTTGTTGTACAAATTTGAAAGATAACCCACTGAATTAACCATAAAAGTTTGCATCTTGCTCATTCAAGTGTAAATGAATTTTACACTGAGTGACTTGTTAGCAATATCTCTTGCAGTGAAAATTTTCATAAATGGGGAATTGCATTCCTTCAGATTTTAATTATTGCTGGAGAAATTAAAATGAGTTTGCCTTTTCCTTTCAGTCCTTTAATCATGATGGTGTATGATGTGGTACCAAAGTGGCAAACTATATGGAGTATTGTTTCAGAGAGCTGCCAGGGAATATGGGTACAGTTGGTGGTTAAGAAACATGAGAACATGATGGGGACCAAAGGGAATGGCTTCAGCTTTTCCAGTATTCAGTTGAAGGAAACTACTGCGAACTAGATTTCAAACGAGACTGATCCCTAGGATGGCAGTCCTGTCTAATGAATAGAAACTGAGTAGACAAGGCATCAATTCCCCAAAGTTTAAGAAAATGGGAGGTGACCTGTTTGAAATAAATAAAATTCTTAGAGGGCTCATCAGGTAAATGTAGAGAGACTGTTTTCCCTGGCTCAGTAGAAGTAGGGTCACAGTCTCAAAAGTAGTGAGTCATTTAGAACTGAAAGGAGGACAAACTACTTCATTCAAAGGGTGGTGAATCTTTGGAATTTGCTATCCTCCAGGGCTGTGGAGGCTCAGTCATTACTCTGGATATTAGAGGAATTAAAGCATACGAGGATAGAAAAGAAAAATGTTGTGGTTGCTGATCTATTAAGATCTTATTGAATGGTGAACAGGCCCAATGGGCCGAATGGCCTACTCCCATTTCTTATGTTATTATAAAAAGAATCTGACAGCGAACATCAATCACTGCCAGGTGTTTTAATGTGCCCCAGAGCAATGATCCTTAGTTTCTTTCTGTGTGAGTGCACCTGATCCTTAATTATTTGGAAGAATCATCCACAATCGAAGCATCATCGTTGCAGACTTGTGTATCATCACTTCTCTCTCTTCATGATTGCACTGCGATGAAGCTAAAATGAAAAATTCAATAAACAAACACTGAACAACATCTCTCTGCTTATATCCCAGGCACCTGAAATCCAAAAAGCTCAGAGCTCAGGCAAGAAACTCGAAGCCCCATTGGATTTTTCACTACCGACTCGAGTAATTGCAGGTTTCAATGGAAGGGTAACAGAAACGTTGAATGGCCTTCATTGTCTGTGACAGTAACTTATAGCTAGTTGATTGTAAACCATTTTGATATGTGCATGGAACAAATGAACTACTTCTCCATTGGGCTTTCCTCTTCACGTTATTACAGCATTACCCAGACAATGTTTTTTTGTTGCAGCTATAATAGTCTGAGATTAATGCAAGAGCACCCGAATTCAGCGGAAAAAGACTTCTTTATTTCAACAGCAGTACAGTCTTTCTTGAGAGCAAGGAAACAGTTACCTTTTGGGACTAACCCTAAAATCATTGCTGATTCTGCTCAGTTGTAGCATCTTTCTCTCCCAAGGTCATGACTAAAACTTGCCGCCAGACATATCAGAACAGCACATACATGTAAGTGAAGGTGCTAGCCAGAGTGGCACAGATCATGAGAAGCAAAGAGGGGACGTTGCTTGAAAAGGGGAGGAAACCTTCATACCCTGTGATACCTTGTCTGAAGAAATGGCATCTGTGGTACAGAGACAGTTGTAGGCTGGACCATCCAACTCTCCCAACAGAGAAGGACAATTAAAAAAGGAAATGCTTCTGAAACGGAAACAAAAGCTATATAACAAAAGTGATACCTGACAAATAGAAGGAATGGTTTCAACCTGAATGATTTTTCTTGAAATATTTCAGGCAATATAGGACAACTGGACAGTGAAGAACAACCTGTCGTCAAATATGGCAATACATCAGCTTTATCTAACTGGAAATAATAGAAAATACATTTGTGCAGAATGCAGTATTTTACAGAAAAGATCGTGATATGTCACAATTAGATAGATATAAATAGTTACCACATCTGGTTTCTTGCAGCACTGCTCCATTTCACACCATCAATCAACTTTTCACCACTTCCTGAACAGTCACCATGGCTATAAAACAGACAGCAACTGTTTCATTTCCTTTGTTCAAGCCTGGTAACCTACAAGGCACAACACATCCACAGAGCACAACCAACTGACTGCAGCTAGCTGACAAAATAATTCATGACCATGGAAAACGAGATACAGAAATGAAAAGGAACTCAACTTCTACGAGAAAAGGCCATAAAACTCTCACTTCTTACTGCCAGTGAAATTTTCCCCTAACATTTTTCTTCTCTCATTTCCTGAAAGCACTGGCCAACGCTGAGGTGTAGTAATAAATAGAGAAAGTGCTGGAGACACTAAGCAAGTCAAGCTGAACTTATGGAGAGAGAAACAGAGTTAACGTTTCAGTTTGATGATCTCTCATCAGAATGGAGGTTGAGGGATAGATTCATGAATGAGATACTGGAAGTGCCAGGCACTTCTTCAACCACTCCTTACTTATGAGTCAATGGCGAGTGCTGGCATCATACTGAATAGTCCAGGCTTCATCCTATCCCCACTTTGTGAAAACACCCACTTGCATCAAGATTTCTGGTCTGCTACTCTCCTTTGTGGCTGAAGTTGATATAAAATATAGCTTACCTACCTTAACAGCAATCTCTCTACTCTGTATGGACCAGGATTTGATTTCTGGATTATTGAAAGTCTCTTAACCCTAAAAATCATTCTGTTTAATTTCCCATACATGTAAACACATCAAAACATTTAAAAGAAACAAGGCACTAGATGTGTGAAGGACGACATTGCACCAAATCTTTACTTCCAGTACTTACAACTGTTAAGACAGATATCTGTCAGCCCAAGAAATCATATAAAGCAAAAATATTCACTACACCAAACATAATTACAATCTAAAAACTCGTTTGATAAGAACTGGGCTTTTAACATGCTCTCCATTTAATCACATATGACCTAGCATCAAGAAAGCAGTCATCACTTGCATAAAACAGCACAAGATCACAAACTTTACACAAAATTATCCATGTTAAATAGACAGTGGTGGCTCCTATTCCAGATACAGAAAACCAACAGCAACTGAGAGTGATTTTCAAACATGCTACAAAGTATTTACAGCACCATCTGGCAGATATGAAATCTGTATGTTGGGGATAAGATTTCACTTTAGTTTTATACGTTCGAAACTAAAGTTCCACATAACCAACTTTACATCACGTTGTTTTAAAAAATTAAGAGGGAATCTTGAGGCCCAGAGATATCCTGAATTACAATACAGTGAAAGAATCCATGAATTGTGTTTTAAACAATAGCTTGCAATTCAACTGAAAGAATAATATCAACAGTCTCAAACATTTCTCTGGAAATTTCTAGCTGCATTAGACCATGAAAGCTTTTAAGAAGATGGGCAAGCACCATTAGGCCAATGATAATATGATCTATTTCTGTCTCAATTTTTTCTCTTTCCCATCCATCGTGCTAAATGGGATAGACCCTGAACAGACCCGGCAGCTTAAAACAGCAGACTCATGAGCGGCTGTGGACCATCAGTAACAGAAATGTACATCACAACAATCTGTACCTTTATGGTCCAACACGTCCTTCTACCATTACGGACAGGGTGGGGGATCAACACCAGTTCAATGGGAGCAGGACATGCCTAGAGCAGCACCAGGCAATATCTGAAAGTGGCATGCCAGCCTGGTGAAGCTGCAACACGTGTGCTCAATAGCAAAAACAGAATGCGACAGAGCTAACCGTTTCTACAACCAATGGATAAGACCAAGACCATACCTAGTCTAAAATGCTAGTTAAATAGCCAACAGGAGGAGACAACTCCAAGAACATTCCCATCCTCCACCTCAATTAAAGCAGTGCCCAGTATGCAAGTATTAAAGGTAAGGCTGAAGCAATCATAACCATATTCAGCTGGAAGTATCAATTGGATGATCCCACCCAAGATGTCCACAGAAGCCAGTCATAGAGTCAGAGTCATAGTGCAATACAACACAGATACAGGCCCTTTGGCCCAATGAGTCCATGCCGACCACAGTGTCCATCCAGCTAGTCCCAATGCCCATATCCTTCTAAGCCCCGCCCCTCCATGTACCTATCCAAGTGCTTCTTAAATGATCTGATTGTACCTGCCTCCACCACTTCCTCTGGCAGCTCGTTCCGTATACTCACCACCCTCTGTGTGGAAAAAGTTGCCCCTCAGGTCCCTTTTAAATCTTTCCCCTCTCACCCTAAGTCTATGCCCCTTACTTTTGGACTCCCCAACCCTGGGGAAAAGACTGCTACCATCCACCACATCTATGCCTCTCATCATTTTAAACATTTCTATAAGGTCGCTCCTCATTCTCCAACGAATAAAGACCTAGCCTGGCCAGCTTCTCCCTATGACTCAGGCCCTCTAGTCCTGGCAACATCCTCATAAATCTTTTCTACACTTTTTCCAGTTTAACCACATCTTTCCTATAACAGGGTGACCAAAACTGTACACAGTACTCTAAGTGCAGCCTCATCAACGACTTATACAACTGCAACATAATGTCCCAACTCCTGTACTCAATGCCCTGATTGATGAAGGCCAGTGTCCTAAACGCCTTTTTCACCACCCTGTCAACCTGCTATGCCGCTTTCAATGAGCTATGCACTTGTACTCCTTAGTCCCTCTGTTCCATTACACTCCCTAGTGCCCTACCATTCATGGTACAAGTCGTATGCTGGCTTGACTTTCCGAAATGCATCATCTCACACTTATTTAGATCCATTTGCCACTCCTCGGCCCACTTCCCTAACTGATCAAGATCCCTCTGTATTCTACAATAATTTTCTTCACTATCAACAACACCTCCTAATTTCGTTTCATCCGCAAACTTACCAATCAAGCCTTGTGCATTCACATCCAAATCATTTCCATAAATAACGAATAACAAGGGTCCCAAAACCGACCCCTGCGGCACACCACTACTCACCAGCCTCCATTCCGAGAAACAACCTTCCACCACCACCCTCACCTTCAAGTCAATTTTGAATCCACCCAACTAGCTCTCCCTCGATTCCATGCGACCTAACCTTCTCGACCAGCCAACCATGCGGGACCTTGTCGAAGGCCTTGCTTGGCCAAATAGACAACATCTGCTGCCCTACCCTCATCTACCTTTTTGGCTAGCTCTTCAAAGCCATGCTGTCTCCTCCTAAACAGACTCTGTCTATCCAAATGCTGGTAGATCCTGTCCTTCAGAATTCCCTCCAGTAACTTACCCACCACTGATGTCAGGCTGACCAGCCTGTAGTTCCCTAGTTTGTCCTTGCTACCTTCCTTAAACAATGGAACAACATTAGCCACCTTCCAGTCTTTGGGAACTTCACCAGAGGCTAACGATGATGCAAATGTCTTCACAAGGGCCTCTGCAATTTCTTTTGTAGCCTCCCACAGAGTCCGAGGATGCACTCAGTCAGTCGCTTGGGATTTATCCACCTTAATGCACTGTAAGGCTGCAAATACCTCCTCCCTGGTAATATGAATTTCCTCCAAAACATCTCCACTAGTTTCCCTTATCTCTTGAGCAACCATGATTTTCTCTTCAGTAAACACCAAGAAGAAATATTCATTAAAAACCCCACCCATCTCTTGTAGCTCGAGACGTAGGTAGTCCTGCTGATCTCTAAGTGGACCTACTCTCTCCCTAGCCACCCTTTTACTCTTTATATAGCTATTGAACCTCTTGGGATTTTCCTTAACCTTACTTGCCAGATCCATCTCATGCCCTCTCTTTGCCCTCCTGATTTCCCTCTTAAGAGTATTCTTCATCTTTTTATAGTCATCAAGGGATTCACTTGTCCCCAACCTCCTAAACCCAATGCATGCTTCCTTCTTTTTCTTGACCAGAGCCTCAAAATTCTTCATCAACCAAGGTTCCCTAAACTTGCCAGGTTCACCCTTCAACCTACCAGGAACATGCTGCTGCTGGACTCTTGATATCACACTCTTAAAAGCCTCCCACTTGTTATTCATTCCTTTGTTTCAAACAGCCTCACCCAATCGACCTCTGCTAGATCCTGCCTAATTCCCCCAAAATTAGCCCTGCTCCAGTTTAGGACCCCAACCTGTGGGCCTGTCCTATCCTTTGCCATCGCTATCTTAAAACTAATAGAATTATAGAGCCAAAGTGCTCCCTGACTGCCACTTCAGTTACCTGCCCTGCCTAGTTCCCCAAGAGGAGGTTTAGTATTGCACCCTCCGGAGTAGGGTCCCCTATATATTGACTCAGGAAACTTTCCCGGACACATTTCACAAATCCCACCCCACCCAGGCCCTTAACACTCTGGGTAGTCCAGTCAATACCAGGAAAACTAAAATCTCCCACACATACAACCCTATTATTCTTGCAACTATGAGCAATTTCTCTACACACCTGCTCCTCAAATTCCTGCTGACTATTGGGGAGGGTGGGGGGGGGGGGTCTATAATACAGCCCCACCAGAGTGACCCTCCCCTTCTTGTTTCTGTGTTCTACCCATATGGCCCCACTGGATGATCTCCCAAGAATGTCACTTCTATGTACTGCTGTTATGTCCTCCCTTATCAAAAAGGCAACACCCCCTCTTCGCTTACCTGTACCTCTGTCACGCCTGTAGCATCTGTATCCTTAAATCAATTCTATGCCATCCACAAGATATTAACTAATGGCTGAGAGCACTGGATGCTCTGTGCTACCCAGAGTTACATGCAAACACACCATGTAGTTGACTGGTGTATTATACAAGTTTAACAAAGCCTGGTTTTTATACTTGAAACATCTCCATATCAAGACCAAGATCCCACATGTTTCATTGACTGCTTTGTTCACCTGTCCTACAAGCCATCAAAGGTTTGTACATCAGCATTGTTGCTCGGTCTCTCGTTGTCTTCAACATTTTGAACTATTTAGCAAGTATTGCCCTGGTTCATTCTCCTTATCAAAATACGTTACACCACATTTTTCTGTGAAGAATTTCATCTGCTGTTTGTCTGGCTATTTTATTAGCTTGTGTCCTCTTGAAGTCTATTGCTATCTTCCTTAATGTTCACTAGATTTCTAACTTTGTTATGTGAAAATTCTGAAATTACTCTGTGCACTCTCATGTCCAAATAATTAATACACATTAACAACAGCAGTTGTCCCAGCAGTGAATCTGGGAACCTGGCACTCAGAAGCAATCAAAAATTGAAAAATGAAATAATTAAGTATTCCTAAACCATTACATGAGTGCAAGATCTCCTAAAACATTAAAATAATTAAAAGCAATATTGCAAAAACAAATGATTAAAATGCAACTTAATTTTATATTTACCCTTCTTCCTCGCAGTTGCAAAATCCCCACTGCAATAAATGATTATGCACCAGATATATGTGGCACAGGATCCATGGCAGATACCCCAGGGTAAATGCTGGGGAATCTCATTAAGTTGGTTCTCTGCCTTTGGGAGTCCTTTGTGGATCAAACTGATAGATTCGCCAGCTGGGATTTGTCAACAAGTTTGGTACTCTAGGTTTGGATTCATGTAAAACCCCAAACAAAATCCTGAGCCCTTTGTAAATACTGGCAGTTTACCACACACTGTCAGCAATCACCAGCAAGAGTTGGCTCTGTATATCTAAAGAGTGTCTTGCTGTGAATAAATGGATCAACATGTTAAAAAACACAATTTACTCTACTTCTCAGATCTCTGAAGACTAAACAAGAGCATTCTAATGTTAATTTTTTTCATGACAGTAAGTGCTGATGAAGTACTCTTTCTCAACTGCAAAGGCCATTACAATTGACCTAATTCACAATGCCAACTCCACGCATCTCCTTGATAGAGCATAGTCTGCTCTTCCAAGTTAAGACACAAACCAACAAAGCACAACTGATACCTTCTGATTCAGCTCAGCTTTCGGAATCTGTGGTTGCCCTAATTTGCATGAATCAGTACTGATCAATACCAATGAGCCATTAAAGAAACTCCTGAAGGGATGAGTCACCAGTTTTTGTTAAAAAAAATACCGGAGAGTAAGCCAGATACAATCCAACTTCTTTTAAACATAAATCTATGTTTATTTCCTACATTCCTTTTTCCCTTCAGTCAATTTCTATTTTGAGAAACTCAGTCAGATTAGTGACACAGTACTGCCTTAAGCAGGCATGGAAGTCACAAGGCAAGATCAGCTTGACAACAAGATACCAAAACAATACAATTACATCACTTCAAATGAGAAGGAGGAGGAGGAGCTAGACAAAGCAACAGCCACAAGTCTTGTAGTGCTTCCTGGCCTTGGCCATCGTAATACTGCATCTCTGAAATGGTTCAGGTACAATCCAAACCATCCTGCATACCTTACTTCCAGAGACAGTCTCAATGGATTAGGGTTAAATAAAATTGTATCTGCTTTGGAAAGGGTAATCAAAGATGGCACCAAATTTGGAAGTTCATTGCTGTTTCTCTTAAAACCATTGAAATTATATCACCTTCATCACAGCAAATGCTTGGATTGCCTTGACCCTCATCTCACTTCTTCCACACGATAGCACCTGACTTACTAACCACCCAAGTCCATTTGTGGTCTATGATCTAAGCCAAACTAGCTCCTCTTTGACAGAATACATTAACTTCAGCAATTTAATTTAAAGAAAAGCTCATCCAGGACCTTCATCTTTCATTCCTATCCATAGCCTATTCCGGATTGCATGTGCCTGTACTTTGGGTGAAAGTGGGCTCAAGCTCAGTTATTTTTCCCTCCATAGTGAATAGGGACTAAGGGAAGGCATTGCTAGGTGGGTGGAGTGTAACCCTTGGCTTCCAAACTAGAGACTTTCAATAATACATCCCCGATACTGTAGGATACCAAGCAATTGTCACACAGCAATTACAGTTCCAGTCAAAAGGCTTCAAAAGTGCATGCAATCATTTGATTCCTGATCATTTGTATTTCACTAGATTAGCAAAAGTAATATCATAAATATTTCATTCATTTACTATCATTTTTCAGCCAGACTTACTTCCAGCCTATTCGGTACAGCTTACACAGTTTCTTAACGTGTCAGGATTTCCCACATTTGTTGCAAATGGGAACAAAAATAAATACCAGAACTGCTGAGGGAAACCATTGCTTTTTGTGGTTGTGTCATCAACAGCAATTCCAATAACACAGGTTTCAATAACGTGACAGCAGCTGCACGTCACAAGTTCCAGGATGGCTGTTAAATTCGTGGAAAATGCATTCCTTGACAGTGGTAGCCATTTTTAAATGAGGGAGAAATACAAATTGACTAACATGATGCAAACGACTGTAAAAAGAAAATGCAAGTAGAAGAACAGGAAGGGATGCAAACCACAAAATGGTTTGGTGAATAAATGTGATGTGATACTGAGCCAATCACACCAGGTAAAGTTCCCAATTCTGACTTAAATATGTGGTGAGCTATCAATTTCCATCAAGAACTTGCAATTCATATAATTGGCCAAAACCTAGACATTTACCATTGGAGAAAGGGTAAAACACAGTTTAAGTCATCTTTGTAAATTCCAGTGTTGGATCCACCAACCTTGCTGTTAACTTCAACTTTATTAAACTCAAAATCATAGCAAAGACAAACCCAGATTTTATCTTTCTAAACAGAATGCATACATTAAGTTTTAGCATATTCAGGCCAAGGCTATTTCCCATATTTTATATGGAGCAGAATGTGCTGGGTAGGTTTATCTGCATGGGAGGTTTGGTGTTTGTAGTAACCATCCTTTTGTGCCTGGGGTGGTGGTCTGTCTTTCTTCCTCAACTGTGCTGGCACCCCTGTTGCATGTACACTTTCTATTTATGTTTCATTCTTGCAGTCTTTTTTTTTGGCCCACTTCTTGTTATCTTTTGCCTCATTTAGTGGCTTTACATTATCTCATAGCAGTAATCATTTTATTTTCAACCTCCATTGCTGATTTGACTCAGTAGCTGTTGTATGATAGGATTAGGTGTCCTCTCTCTTACTTTTTCCCTTTACTGACCTTTTGTTTCCCCTAATTAGGGTTAATTCAGCTCCCTAACCTAGTTCTAAATGAGAATCTACACTTGAAACCAGAGTCTTTTATTCTCAGCAGTTGCTGCTGGACATGTTGTCATTTCTGCCATTTTTCACCTTTCTTTAATTAGTTCTTGTAACTTGCACATTGTCATCTCACAGGTCCTTGGCTGATAAGACCAATTAAAAGACACAAAATAAATTATTTTAAAATTAATCTCAGATGAGTCAACAGAAACCACTGAATTTTAGCTCACTCAAGACACATATGTCTTTTTAAATGCAAATACATCCCACACTTAACCAGTTATAGCCCTAAAATTTTATACAGCGCCACACAGCATGATAACAGCTTGAATTAAATTGACTCACCAGCTACAATCAATGTACTGCAAATTACTGAATCTTGCTTGATACTCTAAAGGCAAGTTCTCTACTGCTTTGAAAAATAGAAGATTTCATAATAATACTTGAAAGGAATCAAAGTGCAGCTTTTCTAAAGTAACGAATGGGCCTGACAGCAGCACATGATCTATAAGTACTACATTCAGGAAAATAGCTTTAGTGTCATATCCTGGATGGGAGGTAAATTTTTGGAAAGCAGTCTTTGAGAATCAGTCACTGAGAAAGTCAGGGCAAGTCTAAACGTTCTGCACTTGTTCATCTTGATGGCAAAGCTGCTAACATCCAAATGCTGGAATTTACAGACACAGATTTAAGCTGGGATTCACCAGCACTCCCACTTCTATGCTAGGAGTCTTAAAGTTTTATAATGTGATTTCAGTCTGCACTTTTACCAGGAAGGGGCTACAGGATTGAAGCACAAAATTACTTGACTGCCCTGCACTAAAGTGATTCACATGATTGTGTAATATGCTGTTACTCTGACCAGATGAAACAAAATAATGCAGATGCCAGAAATCTCAAATAAAAACTAGAAACTACCATAAATACTCAGCAGATTGGAGAAGCAGAGGAACACAGTAATGGGACAGAATGCACTGACAGCTAGCTGATGTAGTGTAGTGCAAAAGCCAGGAGTACAGCAAGGTCAGATGCCAGTGTGCCTGATTTCTTGCTCCACCCTTGGACTCGATCGAGAGTCCAGGGGCATTCTGTAAACTGTACAGCCGAGGGCCACGATGTACTTTATCTCCAACACCCAAGCTTTATGCCAAATGTAGTGGGGAACGTTGGAGCAGTACTGATGCATGCAGAGGTTTCACTTTCCTCAATTTAGTGATTTTTTTTTAAACAGAGGATTCCTGCATCACAGAGTAATAGTAGGCAAAACAGCAACTTTCAAAGAATAACATAGGACAGTACAGCACAGTACGAGCCCTTCGATCCACGATGTTATGCTGACCTATATAAACCTTATCCCCATTCAATCTATCCCCCTCTCTACTTCACCTCCCAAAACCCTCTATTTTTCTTTCATCCATGTGTCTATCCAATAGTCTCTCAAATGACCCTATTGTATCGGCCCCTACCACCACCACCCGGCAGTGCATTCCAGGCACCCACCACTCTCCGTGTAAAAAAAAACCTACCTCTGACATCTCCCCTGAATTCTCCTCTACACACCTTAAACGCTTGACCTCTGGTAATGGCCACTGCCACCCTGGGGAAAAGATGCTGGCTATCCACTCTGTCTATGCCTCTCATAATCTCATATACCTCTACCAAGTCTTCTCTCATCCTCCATTGCTCCAAAGAGAAAAGCCCTAACTCACTCAACCTCTCTTCATAAGACATGCTCTCCAACCCAGGTAGCATTCTTGCAACTCTCCTCTGCACCCTCTCCAAAGCTTCCATGTCCTTCCTATAATGTGGTGACCAGAACTAAACACAATATTCCAAGTGTGGTCTAACCAGAGTGTTATAGAGCTGCAACATTACCTCTCGGCTCGTGAACTCAATACCCTGGCTAATGAAGGCCTGCACACCATACGCCTTCTTAACAGACCTATCCACTTGTGAGGCAATTTTGAGGGATCTATGTACTTAGACCCCAAGATCTCTCTGTTCCTCCACACTGCTAAGAATCCTGTCATTAACCATGTACTCTGCCTTCAAGTATGTTCTTCCAAAGTGTACCACTTCACACTTCTCTGGACTGAACTCCATCTGCCACTTTTCTGTCCAGCTCTGCATCCAGTCTAAATCCTGTTGCAACCTACGACAACCTTCCTCACTGTCTACTACACCACCGACTTTCGTGTCATCTGCAAACTTACCACCCATCCTTCCACTTTCTCATCCAAATCATTTTTCAAAATCACAAAGAGCAGGCGTCCCAGAACAGATCCCTGCCGGAACACCACTAGTCACCGACCTCCAGGTCAAATCCTCCCCTTCTACAACCACTCTCTCTCTACCTTCTGTGGGCAAGCCAATTCTGAATCCACACAGCCAATTGTCCATGGATCCCATACCTGATGATGTTCTGAATGAGCCTGCCACAGGGAACCTTGTCAAATGCCTTGCTAAAGTTAATATATACCACATCCACTGCACTACCTTCATCAATTTGTCTTGTCACTTCCTCAAAAAACTCTATTATGCTCATGAGCTACGACCTGCCCTTCGCAAAGCCATGTTGACTATCCCTGATAAGACTATGCTTCTCCAAATGCTCATAAATCCTGTCCCAAAGAATCCCCTCCAATAGTTTGCCCACCACTGATTCAAGACTCATTGGTCTATACTTCCCAGGATTATCCCTTTTACCTTTCTTGAACAATGGAACAACATTTGCCATCCTCCAATCCTCTGGTACCACTCCTGCGGCCAGTGAGGACTCAAAGATCATCATTAACGCTCCAGCAATCTATTCCTTTGCTTCCCATAGTAATCTGGGGTATATTCTGTCTAACCCCAGGGACTTATCTATCCCAACGCTTTTTAGTTGCTCCAACACTGCTTCTTTCTTAACCTCAACGTGCTCCAACACATTTGCCTGTTCTACGCTGACCTCACATTCATCTAAATCCCTCTCCCTGGTGAACACTGAAGCAAAATATTCATTTAGGACCTCCACTAAACTTTCTTCACCTCCAGACACATTTTTCCTCCCTTAATCAGAGCGGTCCTACCCCTACCCTAGTCATCCTCTTATTCCTCACATACGTGTAGAATGCCTTAGGATTTTCCTTAATCCTACTTGCTAGGGCCTTCTCATGTCCCCTTCTAGTTCTCCCAAGTCCCTTCCTGGCTACCTTATAACTCTCAAGTGCCTCATCTGATTTTTGCTTCCTAAACCTTAAATATGCTTCCTTCTTCCTCTTGACTAAATCTTCCACCTCTCTTGTTAACCATAGTTCCTTCACCCTGCCATCCTTTCCTTGTCTCAGCAGGACAAATCTATCTAGAACCCTAGGTAAGTGGTCCCTAAACAACCTCCACATTTCTGCGGTGCATTCACTGAACATGTGTTCCCAGTTTACGCTCCCAAGTTCTTGCCTAATTCCATTGTAACTTGCTGTCTCCCAATTAAATATTTTCACATAATGCCCTTTCCTATCTTTGTTCATGGCTATGCTAAAGGCCAGGGAGTTGTGGTCACTATCCCTGAAATGCTCATCCACCAAGAGGTCTTTCACCTGACCAGGTCATTGCCTAATATCAGATCCAGCATGGCCTCTCTTTTAGTCAGCCTGTCTACATACTGTGTCAGGAATCCTTCCTGTACACACCTAACAAATTCTGCCCCATCTAAACCTTTTGCACTAAGGAGGTGCCAATCAATATTAGGGAAGTTGAAGTCACCCATAACAATAACCCTGTTAGTTTTGCACTTTCCAAAATCAGTCTACTTATCTGCTCCTCAGTGTCCCAATGGCTATTTGGGGGCCTACAGAGTACTCCCAATAGAGTGATTGCTCCCTTTCTGTTTCTGACTTCCACCCACACTGAATCAATAGATAATCCTTCTATGATGTCCTCCCTTCTTACAGCTGTGATACTATCCCTGATTAGCAATGCCACCCTCTCCCCACCCCTTCTATCCCTTCCCTATCCTTTTTGAAACATCTAAACCCTAGAACCTCAAGCAGTCACTTCTGCCCTTGCAACAGCCAAGTCTCTGTAATGGCCACAACATCGTCATTCCATGTACTGATCCATGCTCTAAATTCATCACCCTTATTCTTAACCCTTCTCACATTAAGGTAAAAACATTTCAACTGATCTAACTGATTGCATTTATGCCCCATCCCCTGCCTATCCTTCCTCACCTTCTCTGTACACATCGCATCTATTTCTACACCAACTGATCCACCTTCTTATCTAACACTCCGGTTCCTATTCCCCTGCCAACCAAGTTTAAACCCTCCCCAACAATACTTAAGATGATAGAAATTAAGATACATACAAGGGTCAACCTGATCCAGAAACTAGCAGGCAGAAATTGGGGAGCAACTGCACCAGTGCTTAGGACATTGCCAATGGCCCTCGCCCACTCGGGCATGAAGACTTGGACCGGCCAAATGCAACCACAACTGGCTTGCAGCTCAGTACTATAATGGGGTGTATCACTGGTGCACTTAAGTCCACTCCAATCTCCTGACGTCCATATATTGTAATCCTCTGCTGAATTCAGCAAGCGAAGGAAACCAAGCCCCTCCCCCCACCAGTATTTGAATCAGAGTTCCTGAATGCTCAAACTCAGTCTCTAGCAACTTCAATCCTGGCTTGGAATGCTACATGAAACTCCCAATAAATCTATTACATTTAACAAAAAAAAGTCCTACCTATAGAAACAAGCACATATAGAAACATACAATGAAAAAAGTGGATAGGCTAATCGGGATCATACTGCAAGGTTCATGAAAGGTCGTCCTTCCAAATGAGAATTTTTTCAACTCCAATGTTGTCTTTAACATTGGAGTTGAAAAAACCTCATTTGGAAAGCGAAGCCTTAGATCAAAGCCTCGTCAACTCAACCTTCAATAAAAGTAGTTTATTTCAACATTAAACATATGTTTAGTTAGGCTGCCATAATTCACCTGTCACTTAAGTAACAAGCCACAAATACAATTAATCCTGTGTTTACCTAGGAAGCTTCACAATCTGGACAATGAACAAGTTGGCTACACTCCAGTGCGTTATAATGTTGTAAAATCAAAGATCAGATTTCAGTGGTTAAACTATCAGATGAAAAGGTAGCCACTGCAGCACTGTAAAAACACAGTACAAACACTCTGTGGAATGAAGTCAATTTCACTGAAGCAACTGATTGATAAATGATGAAGCTCAAGAAAATGAATAGAACTGGAAAATAACCTCTTTAAATCAGTAATTACTCACGTGTTCATTCCTTCCTTCTACCTGCTCCAAGCTAAAGGTTACTGATCACAGATTAATCATTCAATGTATCACTTTTTGGAGCTATGCTTACACAAGATCAATTTGTGTTGGATTTCAATAAATTCTAGCACTATACAATCAAAGTTACATGTACTAGCAGCTCCCAATTCAAGTATGCCAGAAGTTACATCTGAATATATATTACAATTCACAATTTCTCCATGAATTTAACATTCATTTGCACAATAAATTACAACTTCTTAACCATGTGCCAAGTTAACACTGCTATAAATCAGGCACATGTCATGAGAATTTGAAGTGGAGTGGAAGGGCCTCATTCTTTTCCACGATGTCTGAGATAAGGGAAAATTTTGTTCACATCAGCTAACGTGTGTTTGATATAAGTTTGGTTTAATTCTTTCAATTTCAAAAGTGACTAAGTGTATTACGTGATTTACCATTAAGCAATTTTAATGTTTACAATTGCTTATTTGATTTCAACAGTATTTGTACGTCTCCAAAAATGTTTGAATGGTGTGGCAGCACTCTGTCCTACAAGGCACTGCCATCACCCATGGTCAGGATCCAGTTGATAAACGGGCACCCACCAAAGGCAAATTCATACTGTTTCCACATGTTCGCAGTGAACATGGGATTGGGCTTGAGCTCGAATAGGATGGCAAGGTTGTGAATGGTCTCCTTCACCCTGAGAGAGTTCTCATTCAAGTGGTGGGTTTGGGTGGAGGATGAGGAGTTTGTGATTTGGAACAGATCATGTGTTCATGCAGGATGCGGAAAGATGAGGATACAGTAGTTATGTTCTTCAGGTACAGTCATAGGTCAGTCCTATCTGACTACAGTACATTTATCATAGGTCCATCCTAAGTGACTACATTTATCATTATGGAAAGGACAAAAACTTGATTGGAGAGATTCAAATGAGGAATAGGGTGAAATGTGCATGATTTTGAAAGTCACCAACAACATTCAAGAACTTTGGAGGGGAATGTCAAGTTGAAGATGGACAACTACTCAGTACAAAGGTTTTCTTTTGCTTAGTATCTCTTTCCTGATTAATCAGGATTTTGATGATAGGACAGAACAGACCCATTCCATTGATTTGATGACTGAATGTGCTAAGTTGTTGTGTAGTACTGAAGTAGTACATAGCTGCAGAATTATCATGAGAAAGGGAGGGCCCAAGGCAAGATAACTGGGGCTCGTTTCTATGCAGCAGTTATTATAGATTAAGCTCATGAATCCAGAGTCACAGCTAAATAAGAAGATAAAAATATAAGAAACAGAATCGGGAGTAGGCTCTTCAGTCCCTCATGCTGACCTTTTACTTCAGTGCTACTTTCCAGTACTAACTCCATAATCACTTCATTCCCTTAAATATCTAAAATCTTATTTATATCCGTATGAATATATTCAGTGATAGAGTCTCCACAACCTCTGGAAAAAGTGTTGAGTTTCACTTACCACTTTACTTCGTCAGGGCCCTAAAATACTCAAAATGTGTAAAAGAAAAGTCAGGTCTCTTGTGAAGAAAGGGAGAGAGAAGGGGGAAAACAACCAGACAGGGTGGGAGGCAGGACTGTAACAGAATCCACAGTTCAGGGGTAATTATCGAGGGATAATACATGTCTGCATTGCCAGAGACATTCATCTTCTATGAACGAGTGAAAAAACAGGTTGACGTGTTTACCAGCCGAAAAGATTCAAATATTTTCTCCACTTAACTGCCAATTACATTGCAAAGTTGGTTATTCTAGAAGTGAGAAGAGTTTTGAACTGATTCCACATAATTCGGGTAAAAGTGGGTGTTTAATTTTCTTCGCCTTAAGTTCATCAATTTACTGTTTGAATTGAGTTGTGCTTAATGGAACTACATGAAACTTAGATATAAATGTGGTGTAAATGTAACTATGTAAAGATAGCAGAGCATAATGTTACTCTGTGATGTGACCATTAGTCAGTACCTTGTTCCTTAAAAATTGCAAAAAATTTCCCATTTGTGGTATCAATTTGAAAATATCTACTGCGGCTATATTTAATTACCATATGCTTATACAACGTTTACATCATGCCTTTTCATTTTAACCCCACGATAGTCACTTTATGCAAGTTGATTAAACTCACATCAAAACCTTTCTCCACTTTACTCATTCTAAAACCCTACAAAAGTTCCAACAAGACTGTAAGCAGCTTTATCAAATAGTTCTTACTCTAGATTTGTACTGAAAAAAAACAAGCAAACACCTGCATTTGAAAGCTGAAGGACATCAGATTTACTTGCAATACATCATAACATCTGCTAGCTCTAAAAACATTTTCAGCATAGCCAATTATCTCCTCCATCTGTTAGCACCTGTTTAAGGCCGCATTACTTACTGGATTCAGCAAATTAGCACACCAATCAGGTAATGCTTTGGAATACTAAATGTGACATTAGCTGCAATATGGAAACTGCTGTGAAAAATTGTCAGGCTCCATGGCTCTCACTCAATGACATGGAAAGATGTTGACCACAGATTAAGGGGAAATGAAGAGATGAGGAGCCCATTGCAAAGATTCCACAAAGGACGCAGTTACAATTGATCCGTAAACTGATTTGATGAAAAGGAGGGCAGGTGTCTCACTGGGGAACAAATAAAGCTGAAAATAAGTGCTGTAACATGAACATATTCCTCAGCTGTCATACCTTATACCCCACATTTCGCAGTACTACAGTAAAGGACAAAAGGAATTTCAAACTCACTGCACGTTCCAATAAGCAATCTGGCCTGAAACAGGACTGTTGATGAATGAACATCCGTTCATCGAGACAGACGATAAACTTATATTTTAATAAATACCTTGCCATACTATTCAAGCCCAAGCCCATAGCAGAAACATCATCAGGACCAAGGCCATGTGTTTCTACTTGGACAAAGTTGGCCATCTCCACCCTTGCCTCTGTCCATCTTTTGGTGAAATCCTCATTCCAGGCTCTTTCCCAGTTCTGACAAAAGGGTTTAGACCTAAAATGCTATCTCTATTCCCTTTCAACAGATGCTGCCTGATGATTCATGTGTACTCCTGGCCTGCCTCCAGCCTCCGTGTTCCCTCCGTCCAATTAAACAAGTGGTTCTGTTCACCTTTGCTTTTGGTAACCAACATCGGAAAATTTAATGTCCTCATGCTTACATCTCTCCATGGCCTTGCCAATCCTCATTTAGTAACTTCCTCGACCCCAACATTCCCAGCACAACATACTCTCCATTCCTGGCTTCAAGCTTCTTGTCTCCTCCTTCCCAGCACTGTCGACCATGCTTTCTGCCATGAAGATCCCATTCCCTGGAATTTCCTCCTGCCATCCCTCTGCCTCTCCTCAAGACCCCCTTAACGTCACTTACCACTCCTCCTCCTTCCCAGCTCTTGCTTCGTTATCTCTCCCAATATCTGCTAAATCTGCTCGTCTATGGTCATGTGTCCATTACTTCCTTTAGCCTCTTTGAAGCACCAGCAGACTTACTCTGTCCTACATTGCTGCAGCACAAGTATATGCTTTTGTTGGTGCACTTCCAAAATAAACTTGAAGTAATCCATCTCTGCAAGAAAGGCAAGCTTTTAAGCCAGATAATGTATTCACAACATGCAAACAATAGCAGATGTATTAAAATTTTTAAAAAACTACACATGGCATAAATCTAAAATCAAAACAGGAAATGCGGGAATCACTCAGTAGAACAGACAGCGTCTATGGAGGGCTTCAGGTCCAAGATCTCTTCACCAGAATTGGAATGATAGAAAACAAGTTAGTTTTCAGCAGCACAGGAGGTGGGAGAAGGATGGATAGAACAAAAGGAATGTGTCTGACAGGGTATGACCAAATGGGTTAATGTGCCAATTAGAAGCACAACCAGCCATTTCTTCCAGTGCATCAGAACTGGCCACTTCAGTCTGTTGTCCATCTGTGACTTTAGCTCAGTTTTTCCCTAGCCATTGGTGTAGCCTGGCCTGTTGGTCATGTCCCACAAACCTGCTGTTAGCAACATTTTACAGAGAAAAAGAAGTGTGACGTGCTTCTCCACGTTTGCCATATGGCTTTCTCTGTCTTCTTCTCTAAAGGTGGACTCAAAGCATGAAGGCATGTGAACATTGTTTAATTTCTCTCCTACTTCCTTATCCCCCTCAATATTTCCTCCTGCCTCAGTTCATAAGAGGCTTTAACTTCTGTTAATGCTTCCATTTTTATCAAATCTTTTACAGAGTGAGTTTGTTTCCTGCTAGCCTATTCTTTCTATTTTCCCTTTCCTTATCAATACTTCGGTCCTCTTTTGCTGAATTCTGAAATGTTCCCTACCCTTCAGCTTACTACATTTTTTGGCAACGTTCCAAGACTATTTGATCTCATCCTATGGTTAACTTCTCTTGATAGCCACGGCAGTCTAACCAGTGTTTCAGATGCAATCCTCAGATGTACTTTGGTGTAATCTTCCCGAAACTGGAATGGGAGAGATGCAAAAAACAAACTGCTGGAGAAACTCAGCGGGTCAGGCAGAGGGATGGTTGATGTTTTGGGTCGAGACCCCGAATCAGGACTGAGAGTGGAAATAGCCAGTATAAAGAGGGGAAAGGGAGGAGTGAAGCATTGGCTGGCAGGCAGTAGGTGGAACCAGGCAAGGAAGGGATGATGGACAGGTGAAGCCAGATGGGGGAGGGGTGCAGTTGGAAGACAGTGGGTGGTGGGTGATAGGTAGAGGCAGAAAAGGGGAGCCGGGGGGCAGGAGGGGTGGGGGATGGGAGATTTAGCAGGATAAGTGTGTGGGTGATAGGCAGTTGGAACCATGTGGGCAAGGGGAATGGAACTGGGTAACGATGGGCTGCGGGGAAGGGATGTGTTGGAAAATAAGGGGGGGGAGGAGGGGAGGTATGAGAGGACCTGGGTGGATCAGAAAGAGGGTAAACAGCACAAAAGGTGCGAGTTGAAATATTTGATTCTGGGCAAGGGTGTCCCTGGTCTGCAGCTGTCCTCAATCTGTTGGCCTACAACTTTAGCGAAAAAAGAACAATTATTTTTGAAGCTTTGTAGTTTGGGGGGGTTGCTCAGGAATGGAATGAAGTCGCAGCAGATTCCTTTCATAAGAAATTTAATTGACTGGCGGCCTCTACTGTCAGAAGGTAGAAATTGAACCATTTTGCTTCCTTCGCTGCAGACGAGCTCTCATTGATTGGACATTCGAGAACCAGCCTATCTTTTCCAAATAAACACAAAATCATTATTGGTGGGGTATCCACTTCTCAAGTTTAATGTTCCCTCTGGTTAGAATTCGTGAATTAATTTTTATTGGGAAAATTCAGCAATGATCCAGAAATATTTTGCAGCTTCAAAAGTGTTGATTCAATAATAGTTTTGGGAGTGACATGTTATATTTACATAACTACTGACCTGATCAGCAACCTGATCATTAACCTGTATCTATCTCAAAGCTAATTGTTTTCAGCCTACTTCAATAATGGACATTTGAAACCTAGTACTATATTTTGTCACAATACAACTAGAGAGATCATTAAGTTTCCACTCTGGGGAAATCACCTTATTCCCTCTTCACATCAGAATGTTCACCATGCTCCACCACCCACTCACATTTACAACAGACTCTTCTTTATACCCCCAACAACAACAGCAGATATAACTATCAAAACCAAACTGTTTCTGGGCAAATAATCTTCTTCAAGAATAATTGCTTTTATCCTTCACAAGAATAACATGATAAGAATGACCTGCAAAAGCAAAACAAAGACGCCATTACAGATTTACAAGCTCAACCTTTCCCAATAGTAAATAACACTGAACATACGTCAACAATTGATACACTTTGTTTTCTCAGGACTGATTTATTGCAGCTTTTAAATCCATTTGATACAAAGGTGAAATATTTCCTTTTTAAATAAATGATAATGTCGAACTTAACTGAAGAGATACCAGAAAATAGATATTGGCAACCAAGAGCCCTGTTAGCACAGACTAGATTATCTTCTCCCATGAACTGAGCAGTTTGTTGATTTATTTGCAATAGACTCAAGTGAGTACCTCCACCAATCAATAATGACTTATTTTACCAGATGTGTTTTCAGTGAACTGATGTATACAGTGGAAAGAAGGTTCCAACTCACAAATGCCTGAGCCTTTACATACCTACATCAATACTGCATAAGCAACCATGGATCAAATATAATTATAAATTGTCAGTTTACGGATATTCACTGGCAGTGCAAATTTCTTAGAGCATACTTGTCATCAGATTTTAGAACACAACATAGAATATTACAGCACAGTACAGGCCCTTCGGCCCACAACACTGTGCCGACATTTTATCCTGCTTTAAGTTTAAAAAACAAGCATTTTTTTTACATTGCAGAAACACATGAAAAGTACTCAAAGGTATATTTCTGAATAGGTCAACCAGTGTTCAATTAAAACTACAAACATATTGAACATATCACTCTTTTCCACTTCATAAGAAAGATTAGCAATATTTGTAGCCCTTTCAATATAACTATTCTATAGCTTATTAGCATTTGATGTACGAATTTTTACTATGAAGCCAATGTCTTCAAGCTAGCAAGCTATTTTTCACCATGTCAAACAGTGCACCACTTGCCTATCTGCTTCTGAGACATGGACTACCTGCAGCAGGCTTCTCAAAGCAGTGGAAAATACCACTGACGGCATCTTTGCAAAATCATTCAAATTCAGTGAAAGGGTAATTGAACCAATGTCAGAGCCCTGACCCAGACCAACCTCCCCGGCAGTGAGGTCATAATTACTGTCAGTTGGTTACATAGGACAGGCCCAATACAAGACTCCCAAAAAAGACACTCTATTTTGAGCTCTATTGTGGGAAGAAATTACCAAAGGGACAAGCAAAAAAAAACAAGGATATGTTCAAAGCTTCCTTGAAGAAGTGCAAAATCCCCACTGGGAACCTCTAGCCCATGATCACTCAAAGTGGAGGACCAGCAGCATTCAGGATGGTAATGAAAACTTCACGGCTGTGCATTGGGAGCACACAGAAGCCTTGTTTAAGAGGTGGAACACACCATCTCACAAACTAGCCACCCACCTGCCCCGTCAGCCACTTCCTGCCCCATTTGTGGAAGAGTCGTGGTTCCCATGTGGGCTTCATCAGCCACCTCAGAACCCACAAACCCAGAGTGGACGCAAATCAGCCTCGATCCTGAGGTACTGCCTGAGAAGAAGACCCTCTGTGCAGAGCAATACAATGTACAAACATTTCTGTAATACATTTCACCCAGCCTTTTCAATTTACAAAATTTTGCTCCACAAAATGTTTACCAGAAATGTTTGCCCTTTTGTAAATCAAGGAATAGGTGAACTTCCTAAAGCAGTTTTCAGCTAACTTATTTTGAAATGTAGTGCCTTTGGAAATGCAGCAATTTGCAGACAGCTCCCAAAATCTGCAATGTAGTATTAATTATGGTTATATCCCAGGGATAACTGGAAAGTAAAAAAAACTCCAGGTGTTGGAAAACTGAAATAAATTCAGAGAATGCTGGAAATAGCAGATTAGGTAGCATCAATGGAGATAGAGACAGGGCTAGTGCTTCAGGTCAATAACTTTTCATCAGAATTGATAGCCAAAATCAATGGGTGCATGGGTTTATTTGGGTGAATTAATTCTTTTTTCCCCCATAAATGATGCCATAGACATGCCTAAGGTGAAAAACTGATGTACAAATTTTCCACAGTGGACAGTGAAAGCAGTTGAAGAGGGGAAGGGATGCAACGCTTTGCTTTGATGCAATGTAAAAGCATTTTTCGTGCTTAATTGAGAGAGAAAACAGGGTGTCAATTTAACACATCCTTCGAAAGATGGCATCCCTGACAGACGTGCATTCCATCAGTGCTGGGGTGAAATACCAGCAGATATTTTTTCTGCTCAAGCCCCTGGCATGAGACTTAAAACCTTCAGAATCAGACAGCAGTGCTACCAACTGAGCTGCAGCTGTCACTTGTTTGACATGCACATTTTGGCAATCAAAAGATTCTCAATTATTTTCCAACATTCTCCTAAACATTAATTTTAAGTCAGTATTTGAGGCCGAGATCATTTACTTCTAAATCTTCATTATATTCACAATTCCAGAAGAAAATATCAGTTAACCTAGCACCCGTGACCAAGAACCTTATCCACACAATGGATAACTCTATCAGTTCTAGGTAACAAGCTGGTTATATACTTTGGGATAACATACGAAAGGCTATCAAACTGGCATCGAAAACACTTTTGACTGGACTTTTTGGTGCAAATGAACTTTGCTTTAAAACCTGCCAGTCAATATAAATTTTGATTTATACTGGGGTCGACAGTGTCAACAATTTTTAACCATGACAACCCTTACAAAGAATATTTGGTTACACTGTAATAATGCATTAAAATGATGACAAAAGGAGTGCTGAGCTGATGGTCAATAGATGAATGTGCAAATCAAAGCTTATACCGCTGAAACTTTACCTTCTGCGATTATTCCTCATATTCAGTGCTTGCAAGCATTTGAATTTTGTGGTATAAAACACCCAAACATGAGTAATATACAATTTGAAGTCAATCAACATGTATTCTATACTTTGACTTCTGCTCTTTCACTTTCAAAGACGAGTGCAAGAAGCTCATGGACATCCACGGCACTAAGATTGAAATTATTCAGTCTGCTGCTTCTATGCTCTCTCTCCTTCCTTGACACAAAAAACACAATTTCTAATCTTCTTCACTTAGCCCTCATCTCTCTTGTTTCTCTCTGAACTCCCCTAATTCCCAAAGCAAAGTCACCTTGTTTGAGAGATTCGTTTATTATTCTTTCTTGCTGATTCCCACTAAACAACTGCCAGACAACTAAGTTAAAGTTAACAGTTCTTTCCCATCAGTCCATCTTTTGTTGAAATCTGCCTCCATCTCCATTCAAAATAAAATTGTTTCCATCCTTGCAAACGATTACCCCATGTCTAACCTTTCTTTCCCCTCCTGAGTCCATACACATGACCACTCTCAAGTTCCCACTCTTCTTTGTGCCCACGGCTGTCAACAGTAAGCTCCTTCCCTGTCACCTAGCTGAATGGGACCAACTTGTTCCTTGTATTCTTACCTATTCAGTTATAGCCCAAGGATAGCCAATGAATGCAGCTCTTCCCACCGCCTACAAGATGGGCTTAGCTATGGGATAACAGTACCAACATTGATACTTTGGGACCCGAGATGCTTAAAATGATGAGGCAAGATAGTCCTGTCAATGGCTGGTGCAGAGTGAATCAGTTATCAAAGGCAAAAGCCCACAGAATATGCTCTCTGGATAGACACATGGGAGTAGAAACCACTTATAACAATCCTACTTGTCATATTATTTAGATGCCAGAGTAAGAAGGGAGTGAACACCAGATTAAACAGACTAATTAAAATTTCATACCTTCCCTTGACATGTCTGTCAAAAATGGATAACGTATTAGAATCATGCTTCTTGATAGAATACGTCAGCCTGGTTAGTTTAATAAGTAAGTGAAAAAATACTTGATGCTTTCTGAAATTGAGATGGTATTGCACTAATGCAGTTATGTTTATTTTGCCATGTAAATTATGCATAATTTATGTTAAGTTTATGTTAATTTATATTTGTCATGTTTATAATGTTCTGTGCTGCTGCAAAAAGTGAATTTTCATGGCATTTATACCCCGTGTACGTGTGCCTATGACAATAAACTTGAAAACTTGAATTTGAAAACTTAATCTATTAACTTTGAGGAGAATAAAAGTATAAAATCAAATACAAAACTCAATAGCTCTGTAAACTAGGCATCCAGTCAAGAAATGTTCTTTACAGCTTAAATTAGTAAATATAGAACGATAAAACATAAAAAACTTGCAGTGGAGGAACAGGCTCTTCGGCCCACTATGCCCATACTGACCATGATGCGAAAATTAAACTAATCCCATCTGCCAGCACATGGTCTGTATCTCTCTATTCCCTGCCTGTTCATGTGCCTGTTGAAGTGCATCTTAAATGTTGCTATTGTGTCTGCTTTTACTACCTCTTCTGGCACAATGTTCCAAACATCTACCACTCTCTGTGTAAAAAATTGTCTCACACATCTCCTTTCCCTCTCTCACCTTAATCTATGCCCTTTAATATTTGGCATCTCCACCCTGGGAAAAAAAACTTTGGCTATCTACCCTATCTATGCCTTTCATAACTTTATACACTTCGCTCCTCGCCTTCTGACACTCCAAACAGTCCAAGTTTGTCCAACCTCTCCTTGTAGCTAATACACTCCAACCCAGGCAACAAAATGGTGAACCTCTTCTGCACCCTCTTCAAAGCTTCCACATCCTTCCTGTAGTGTGGCGACCAGAACTGCACACAATACTCCAATGTGGGCTAATCAAAGTTTTATACAGCTGCATTACGACTTGCCAACTTTTATACTCAATGTCACAACTAATGAAGGCTAGCACGCCAAGCACCTTCTTCACCACCCTATCCACTCGAGTTGCCACTTTCAGGGAGCTATGGACTTGCATCCCAAGATCCCTCTGTACTCAATTCTCCTAAGGGCCCTGCCATTTACTGATACTTTCCTCTTGCACTTGACGTCGCAAAATGCAACATCTCACATTTGTCCGGATTAAACTCCATCTGCCATCCTTCTGCCCAAATTTCTAACTGATCTACATCCTGCTGAATCCTTTGACAACTTTCCTCACTATCCACATCTGCAAACTTACTAATCAGACCAAGAAACGAACATCATCAGTGGTGTTCCAGAAGGATCAGAGGTCCCAGCACTGATCCTCGTGGAACACCACATCAGACTCACAGTCAGAAAAACACCCCTCTACAACTTCCCTGTGTTTTCTATGACCAAGCCAATTTTGGATCCAATTTACTAACTCACCGTGGATCCCATGTGATTAACTCTTCTGGACTAGCCTACCATAAGGGACCTTGTCAAATTCTTCACCAAAGTCCATGTAGATAACATTTACTCTCCTACCCTTAGCAAGCATCACTTTCTCAAAAACCTCAATCAAATTTGTGAGACAAGACTTCCCCACACAAAGACATGCTGACAATCCCTAATAAGTCCAATCTTTTTGAAATGCAAGTACATCCTTTACGTAGTGGATTAAAACAACATTATACGGATTCTGAATGTATTACTGCTGCCTTGGATTCAGATAAAATAAATCTATCAGTCTCTAGGAAGAGCTAAATGGCTTTGGAAAGCGATAATGGTACAACTATACAGGTGATAATTCCTCTTTCCATTAAGGCTCATGACTACAGTGCTGTGTGTGACTGAGACTGATTTTATACACATCTCATGGAGGTGTCTAGCCTACACTCACTGCATTTTCTGGGGAAGCTGCTGTATTTTCTGTTAGCTCTGATCTTCAGGGATTCTTTTTTCTCTCCCTAAGTAAACTACTGGTTAACAGACTGCTTGCCATAAGTGATCCACCTTGCCCTGCCTCTTCATTCTCCCAGCGCCACCATCCAGAAATCCCCAAGTAGTTAGTGTACCCTCCAACCCCTGTTATTCCATACCCACGTCAAATCCCAGGATCATTTCCATGGCAATTACCCCCGACCTAACCATCCTGCTGTGTGTTCAGGACTTAAAAAAGGCAAATATTCAGCAAGCATATAGAGGTTCACAATAATAATTGGTGAGAATTTTGCAGATTAGATCAAACTGTGGAGTTCAATCTTTAAAGCAAAAGTAAATCTTACTATATACAAAAAGAATCCGATAGCATACTTCATAAATCTTCTCAAAATAATGTGCAATTATTGGACATCATCATTCCTTTCCTGTTATTTACCAACCTATCCTCTGAAATCATCAACAATACCATTGGGTGTCCTCTAGCAGGACAATAAATATAGAACACTTCCTGTATCTTTGAAGGAGAGGGCAAGAGTAGCTTGGTAGTTAATAACATTAGCCAATATGGCGTTCAGAAAGATTACAAGACAAGGGAGCAGAAGTAGGCCATTTGGCCCATCGAGTCTGCTCCAAAGAAAAGGGGAAAAGAAAAAAAAGGGAAAAAGAAAAAGAAAAATGAGAAATGGGGGGGGGGGGGGGGGGAGTCTGCTGCATGAGCAGAAAAAACAACTATTTTAACCCCAATTTCCGGCCTTATCCCCATATCCCTTGATACCTTGACTAATTAGATATCTATCTATCTCCTCCTTAAATGCCTCCAATGATCTGGCCTCCACTGCTGTACGTGGCAAGGAATTCAACAAATTCACTACCCTCTGGCTAAAGAAATTTCTCCTTGTCTCTATTTTAAACCTGAACTCTCTAACTCTAAGATTGTGCCCTCTGGTCCTGGACTCACCCACCAAGAAAAACAGCTTGGCCACATCTACTCTGTCCAGTCCTTTCAACATTTTAAATGTTTCTATGAGGTCCCCTCTCATTCTTCTGTACTCCAGTGAGTACAGTCCAAGAGCCGACAAACGCTCATCATATGTAAGCCCTTTCATTCCAGGAATCATCCTCGTAAATCTCCTCTGAACCCTCTCCGACATCAGCACATCCTTCCTAAGATATGGGGCCCAAAACTGTACACAGTATTCCAAAAGAGGCCTCACTAGTGCCCCATAGAGCCTCATCAACACTTCCTTACTTTTATACACTATACCTCTCGAAATGAATGCCAACATAGCATTCACTTTCTTTACCGCTGATCCGACCTGGTGGTTAACCTTTAGGGCATCCTGAACGAGTACCCCCAAGTCCTTTGTACTTCTGTACTTTGACTTTGTACTCCCCCTTCTAGAGAATAATCTGCCCGTTTATTTCTGTTTCCAAAGTGTACAACTGCACATTTCTCAACATTGAATCTCATCTGCCATTTCCTTGCCCATTCTCCTAAACTATCTAGGTCTCTCTGCAACCTTCCTGTCTCCTCAATACTCCCTACTCCTCCACCTATCTTGGTGTCATCTGCAACTTAGCCACAAAACCATTTACTCCATCATCCAAATCGTTAATGTACAGAGTAAAAGGAAGCAGCCCCAACACCGACCCCTGTGGAACACCACTAGTAACCGCAGCCAACCAGAACAGGATCCTTTTATTCCCACCCTTTGCTTTCTGCCTACCAGCCAATGCTCCACCCATTCCAATATCCTACCTGTAATTCCATGACCCTCATCTTATTAATCAGCCTCTTGTGCGGCACCTTGTCGAAGGCCTTTTGAAAGTCTAAATACACAACATCTACAGCCTCTCCCTTATCCACCCTACCTGAGATTTCCTCAAAAACTCCAATAGGTTGGTCAGGCTAAGATCTTCCCTTCACGAAACCATGTTGACTTGGATCTATCTTGCCTTGCACCTCTAGGTATTCCATAACCTCATCCTTGAGGATCGATTCTAATAACTTCCCACCACCGATGTCAGACTAATAGGTCCGTAATTTCCTTTATGCTGCCTCCCACCTTTCTTATACAGCGAAACTATATTTGTGACCCTCCAGTCCTCTGGAACCATGCCGGAGTCTATCAAATTATTGAATAAAGGTGAATATAGGACATCTGAAATGTTAACTCTGTTTTTCTGTTACAGATGGGTATCTAGCAAAAGTGTGAAACCCCAAGGGAGGAACACTGGGAACTAATAACAGGAAACAAAGAAATGGCAGGTAGTTAAATCAATGCTTTTCATCAATCTTCACGAACAGTGCAAACATCCCAAAGATATCTGATGGGCTAGTTTCTGGCAGTATGGAAGAACTTCTATGAATCGTTATCATGAGGGACAAGGGATTGGAAAACTAATGAGACAAATCACCAGGTCCCAATGGCCTGTACATAAAGGTTTTAAAGAAGTGGCTGTAGAGATAGTGGAGTTATTGGTTGAAGTTTTCAAAACTTAGTGAGTTCTGAGAAGATACCAGCAGATTAGGAAAACTGCAAATGTGACCCCCAAGGATCAAAAAGGGAGGAAGACAAAAAGAAGTTAACTGTAGGCCTGTTAGCTTAGCTTAACATTTGTTGTTACCAAGTTGTTGGTCTCTATTATCAAGGAAGAAATAGCTGGTAATTTTGAGAAGCTTAATGTAATCAACCAAGTCAACATGCTTTTATGAAAGGCAAATTATGTTTGATGAGTTTGTTAGATTTCTTTGAGGATGTAACAAGCACAGCTGATAGAGGGGAACCTGTACATGGGGTGTATTTGGATATTCAGAAGGCATATGATAAGGAGGCACATAAAAAGCAGGTGCACAAGATCTCATGGTATTACTGGAAGTGCATTGGCATGGATTGAAGACTGGTTATTGCATAGAAGACAAAAGATCGCAATAAGTGGGTCTTTTTCAAAGAGCCCTAAGAATCATGGATCTTGGCTGTCAATTATTTACTATTTAAATTAATAACCTGGAGGAGGAGGCAGAGTGAAAGATATCTAAGCTAGTTGAAGACACAAAATAGGTGGGATGGCATGTTGCGGTGATATCTGCACTCTGCAATTGGATATAGATAGATTAAGTGAGTGGGTAAAAGCAAATTGTCATTGGACTGAAACTTAACTGAACTAACCAAACAAAACTGTGGCTGTAATAGGTCAGAAGCAAAATATTCTGTGCCACATGAACCACCAGCCAAATCCTCTCCATTATCACTTGGCACCGTCTATTTTATAATATGTAGAAGACACACTGCAGAAACAAACAAGTTGTTTTGACAGCATCTCCCAAAATGATGACACATGCTACCTGGAAGGAAAATGTGTAGGAGTCATGAGAATGTCACCATCTCCAAACCCTCTTACTGTTACACCATCCTCACTTGGGAGTATATCTCCGATCCTTCACATTGTCTGGTCAAAATTCTGGAACAAGCACTATAACACTATACAGTTTATCACCAACTGCTTAAAGAAAGTTAGAAATGAGCAATAAATGCCTTTGGCTTTGCTATGAATTGAAACATTATTAATGCTAATCTGAGAGCACCAAATCACTGTGCAATAAAAAAACGTCCTTTGCACTGTTTAACATTTGCATACAATCTTACCTCAGTTTTAAGAATAATTTATGATCCTTTGGACCTGCATCTTTTCATTTTTATGGTAGAGCTATAAAACTTGAGATTTTTGACACATATTCATACCCCAATATGTGGTCAGTAACTGAAACTGAATACTGCTCGCACAGATTTTATATAGAGCCCTCCAAAGCTGTCATGTTTGTCTCTGTTTCTATTCTCTAACAATCTGACAACCTGTGTGAAACCTTCAACTATAGTCTAGTTACTTGCTATGCCTTGAGCTTTATTTCAGAACCTTTGCATCGTCATATATATGAAGCTCAAAATGATAATTTCTAATGCTGACACTGTGTGAAACTATTGTGCAGCAAAGAGAGCAGTGTCTAAAGTTCTGACAGGCTTTCAAGCCAGCAGTAAGTTGACATCAAGAAAAAAAAGGCAAGTGGAACAGAAATAACAAGCTGGAGAACTTAAAAGGTGATATTTTAAAAAATCCTACACAGAACATCGCAACAATAAGTGTAAGATGACATATTTTGTCAGCCACTTGACTTTTCCTTATACATATTCAATTAGGTCTTTAATTCAATGAAATGCCATCTATAGACCTATGCAATTTGGAGTAGAATGTACGCAAGGTGAATTGCCTGATAGAAACATCCTTGCAGTTTGTTGAGATAACCCAGTTGCATTTTTTTTTAGTTGCAAGACTCACTTCACTTTCTGGATCCAAATGCAGTAGTCCGTGACGTAAAGATCATTGAAGAGGTATGCAGGGTCACTCTCTCTGAAGATTTTGTGGATGGCCAGCAAACATTTCAAAACAGCAGACTTACCTAATGTAAAAGAGAACATAACTGTTTAAGAAAACCCAAAATAAATCTGCTATTATCATTAACATTTAGAAAAGCATAGCACAATGTAATCTGCATCTCAATTAGCTGTACTATGAAACTATATTCATAACTGAAACCTTATACAGAGACCCTCAAGTGGTTTAATAAATGGAGATCATGGAATATGTGCCACATATATCATGCTTACATGAATATTGCAGATGAATTAAACTGGCATTTTGCATCGGGCTTCCCTACAAAGGAAAGGTAACATCCCAGAAATAGTTGTAAATTGGGAATTGGGAGGGAGGGAGGAACTCAGGAAATTACATATCACCAGGGAAGTGGCACTGAGCAAATTGCTGGAGTGGCAGCTGACAAGTCTCCAGGTCCTGATGGACTTCATCCTAAGATCTTAAAAGAAGTGGCTGGTGAGAAGGTTGATGCATTCTTTATACTTTTCCAAAATTCATTAGATTTGGGAAAAAGTCTATCAGGTTGGAAAATAGCAAATATAGAAATATAGCATCTTTATTCCGAAAAGGACAGAAAACAGGAGAGGTTAATTAACTTAACATCTGTTTTTGAGAAAATGTGAGAAGCTATTATTAGACATTATAGCAAGGCACTTTGAAAATTCAAAGTAATCAGGCAAAGTCAATATGGTCTGTGAAAGGAAAACATGTTTGACAAACCTTAATTGGAGTTCTTCGAAGAAGTAGATCTGCTGTGGATAAAGGGGAACTGGTGGATGTTGCATACTTAGATCACGGTAGTGTAGCAGTTAACGTAAAGCTATGACAGCGCCGGCGACCTGGGTTCAATTCCGGCCGCTGTCTGTAAAGAGTTTGTATGTTCTCCCCGTGTCCGCGTGGATTTCCTCCGGGTGCTCTGGTTTCCTCCCACATTCCAAAGACTTATGAGTTAGGAAGTTGTGGGCATCTACGCATAAGATGCATTTCACTGTGTGTTTCAATGTACATGTGACTAATAAAGATATCTTATTTTAGATTTCCAGAAGGCACTTGATAAGATGCTGCATCATAGGTTATTGTGGAAAATAAAAGCTTGTTGTGTAGAAAGTGACATGTGGACATATTTTTACTATGTTAATGTGTTGGAAGCAGTTCTGAAAATGTTTACTAAACTAATAATTAGAACAGGTGAGTTATGAGAAAAGGTTGGACATGCCAGTCTTTTATCCTCTGCTGTTTAGAAGAGAGGGGACTTGATTGAAACACAACATTCTGAGGCAATGACAGGATGGGTGTGGAGAAGATATTTACAATGGAGAAATCTAAAACAAAGAGTCACCCATTTAAGACAGAGAAGAGGTTCATGAGTCTTTCAAACTTTCTTTCTCAAAGGGCAGTGGAAACAGCGACTTTGAATATTTTTAAGACAGAGACAGATCTTTTCTAAAAGATCACTCCCCAATGAAAGTACCCAAAATACTGAGCAGTTGCATATGAATAAATGACACATGCTATGAAGTTATAACTTTAATAATCCATATTTCAAGGTCTATTTTGATCTGACCTGCCCAAGGACTCTGAATATGAATAAATAGCAAGTGGCAAAACCTCATCCCAATTCTTTAAATCTTTCCAGCTTCACAACAGGATCTTTGAAATGTACAAATTTCCATGTAATGTTGAAAGCAACTATCAGTCTGAGGTAATTGAAAGTTTCCTTCCAGAATGTTACCCTGGTTAAGGCCATTGGCTAAGTATGAGAACCTGGTTTATATACAGAGGTCATTTAAGGAGCTCTCATTTTGGCCATATTGCAATTGGTTATAAAGGTGATTCAATGCCACTTGAAGGAGTGAGCTTGGTCAGTTGTCTCTAGAGCTGAAGGTAGTGGGGGTGTGCAAGTGCAAAACTACTACAAATTAATTGGAAAGTGTCTGTTGCCTGCGAAGAACACTCTCAAGATCTCAGTGGAAAGGGAGTCATGGAGACTCATTAATTAATGTCTCAATCAATAAAGATCTTTCAATAACATATTCAAAAGTCTCTACCTGGCTTCTGAATTACCACTGAAAAATGTTTCTGCAACATTTAGTACTGGTGAGACTTGGTCAAGCAGTAATCTTTAGGGAATTGAAAACGAAGTAAAAGATATACATTTGTAGCACATCCTCAAATTCCTCACGATTTACAAGCAAATTTAGTATTTTCTGAAGTGTAGTTTCTGCTGTATGGAAAAAAAAACCAGAACGTCTCTCAAGGTCTCTTACTTCCACAAAATATTTTCAAAGTATTAAAAGGTAACCATAACATTAAAAATTTTAAAAGTAATTAGAACACTAGAAAATACTTTAAATAATTAAATGCATTTAAGTTAATTAAAAAACCCATAACTGCCCTTCCTCAGCTGCTCGCTTCCACTGAGGTGAATGGAGTTGCTGAAGCCATGCAAGGATTAACCCAGCACAGCTTTAGCATCTGGATTCCCTATTGTAACCACTGAAAAAACTGCTAGTTGCCGCCACTCTGTGGGGATTCCACTGTCAAACACATTCAGAATGATGGCAGTGAGAACCACACACTGAGTTCAAGATTTCCACATACATGCACATAGCCCTCAGAAATGATTCAAAGAGTCACTCTGGTCCTCCCATAAAAAAATGTAGCACACTTCTGTATTCTAATCATATCAACTTTTCGGTAACATTATAATCAAAAAAACTTGCCAGTTTCTCATGTTGAAGTTTATTCTGGCCATCTCACAAAATGAATTTATTGCTTTATTATTAGTCTCTGCTTGTAGCAATACTTCCTCAAAGGTCTGTTTATTTAACCTTGCTTCAGAGCTGATCACCCACACTTGACAGATAATTCAAGGGGCATATGGATGGAATGTTGCAGTAATGGGTGGGGACATTAAACTGAGGCCTCCTCTAGTTCCTGGCTCAAAGGAAGGTAAAAGATTGTGTGTATCCTAAGTGACATTTCACCTTTCCACTAACACACCAAAGTAAATTACCTGGTTATCCATTCCCTTTTCAGGCCACCATGCAACAGAAAGTTGCACAAGAAATCTTACCTTAAAAAAACATTATTACCAAGTCCTTCAGTGCATCTAGAGGATGTGATGTTGTTAAAATGATGGAAGTTCTTACCACTAAAAGAATAGTGCATTCACAACACAATTTGGTACTAATATGGAAAATCCACCAGAAAATTCAGAGGATGATGACAGATGTTAAGAGTAATGAATCTCCTGAAACTGCAGGTCAAAATGTTCTGCTCAACCATTTGCTATGCACCAAAGGAAGGCTGCCTTAGCTATCCTTTACTTGCCAACTGTTCACAGTAATTGGCCACTAAAACTCATCACTGAGAGTTAAGGATTATGAATAATCCTTTTAACACTGATAATTGTTAAAGCAATGCCAAATAATCTCTTGAGCTGAGTTAGGACATCACATTCTTGTCAGAGATTTACTCTTCTTTCATACATTTCCATGTCTCCTACCTCTCTTAATCCAATCTCCTTCTGCATCCAATTTCATTCTAATTCATCTATCTATGATTGTTTTCCATTCTCTTTTACAGTAGTAAATCAAAATCAGGTTTATTATCACTAACATATGTCGTGAAATTTGTTGTTCTGCGGCAGCAGCACAGTGCAAGACATAACGACATAAAATTACGATAATTTACAAAAATAAATGAATAGTGCAAAAGAGAATAGTGAGGTAATGTTCACAGGTTCATGGACCGTTCAAAAATCTGATGGCAAGAGGAGAAGAAGCTGTTCCTGAAACATTGAGTGTGGATCTTTGGGCTCCTGTACCTCCTGCCCGATGATAGTAAGTGAAGGGGCATGTCCTGAGTGGTGAGGGTCCTTAATGATGGATGCCACTTTCTTGAGAACAACGCCTCTTGAAGATGTCCTTCAATGGCGGGGGAGAGTTGTGCCTGTGCTGGAGCTGGCTGAGTCTACATCCCTCTGCAGCCTCTTTCAATCCTGCACATTTGTCGAAATTTGCAGGAGTCTTTGGGTGACATACCAAATCTCCTCAAATCCTAATGAAGTAGAGCTGCTGACGTGCCATCTGTCATGATTGCATCAATCTGTTGGGCCCCAAGATAGATCCTCTGAGATTTTAACACCCAGGAACTTGAAGCTGCTCACCCTTTCCACTGCTGACCCTTCAATGAGGACTGGTGTGTGTTCCCCTGGACTTCCCCTTGCTGAAGTCTACAATCAATTGCTTGGTCTTGCTGATATTGAACGCAAGGTTGTTGTTGTGACACCACTCAACCAGCCGATCTATCTCACTCCTGTACGCCTCCTCATCACCATCTGAGATTCTGCCAACAACAGTGGTGTCATCAGTGAATTTATAGATGTTTGAGCTGTGCCTAGCCACATGGTCATGGGCGTAGAGCAGTGGGCTAAGCACACATCCTTGAGATGCGCCTGTGTTGATCGTCAGCAAGGAGGAGGTGTTACTACTGATCCGCACTGGACTATGGTCTCCCGATAAGGAAGTCAAGGATCCAGCTGCAGAGGAAGGTACAGAGGCCCAGGTTTTGAAGCTTGTTGATTAGTACTGAGGGGAATGTGTGTGTTGAATGCCGAACTATAATCGATAAACAGCAGCCTGATGTATGCTTCACCGTTGTCTAGGTGCTCCAAAGCTGAGTGCAGAGCCAGTGACATTGCGTCTGCTGTAGACCTGTTGTGGCGGGTAGGCAAATCGCAGCGGGTCCAGGTCCTTGCTCAGGCAGGAGTTAATTCTAGCCATGACCAACCTCTCAAAGCACTTCATCACAGTAGATATGAGTGCTACCGGGCGATAGTCATTAAGGCAGCTCACCCTGCTCTTCTTGGGCACAGGTATGATTGATGCCCTTTTGAAGCAGGTGGAAGCCTCCGACTGCAGCAGTGGGAGGTTGAAGATGTCCTTGAACACTTCAGCCAGTTGGTCGGCACAGACTTTCAGTACCCTGCCAGGTACTGAATCGCACTGGTTATGGGGAATATATTGTTCAGGGATTCTCCATGCACTGATCTTCCAGTTGTCTTCCTGTCCCTACTGTTCTTAATTCACGTTAACAGTAAAACACGATGCAAATTTCTAGTTGAGGGAAATGTTTCAGACCTCTAAGAAAGCGTAGCCATGCGACGTCTGCTTTAGAAAGATATAACAGTTTTATCTTTAAAAAATAACTCATGAGGTGAACATAAATCACAGCTCACTTTAACACAAAAAGAGCAAAGCACTTTGTGGTAAATTTTCAGAAGATCAAACATAGATCAGATGGAAATATCCTTGATAGCAGACATTCATAGGGAACTCGATTACGATTTTTATTTGCATTGATTAGTCCCTTACATTCCCAAGTAGTTTAGCTGGTAAATATATGACTGATAAGATTATCTGCAGTGGATGGTAAAGCTCTAGTGAGCTAGCTGATTATCGCTGTAGCACTATTAAGCTCTATAAGTCTTCTTTGTAGCCGTGGGCTAGGGAGGGGAAATAAGCCTGGCTTCGCACTCATTCATCATGATCTGGTTTACTCATGCTGGGAAGTGATGTACCTGTGCAGTTCAGGTCAAGTGACATGTTGCGACACCTGCATGCGCTAAATTGCCTGGCAACTGTCACCAGGGGTCCTGCATGAAAAATGGGCAGTGAAACTAAAGACCAGCATCAAGAAATTAAGTAGAATTAAGGTTCAATATCTTCAGATAAACCCAAATAAGCATTGTTCTCGATAAAAGGAATTTAGATTTAGATGTCTTTATTAGTCACGTGTACATCGAAACACACAGTGAAATACATCTATTGCGTAGAGTGTTCTAGGGGCAGCCCGCAAGTGTCCGCACGCTTCCGGTGTCAACATAGCATGCCTACAACTTCCTAACCCATATGTCTTTGGAATGTGCGAGGAAACCGGAGCACCCGGAGAAAACCCATGCAGACACGGGGAGAATGCACAAACTCCTTACAGACAGTGGCTGGAATTTGAACCCAGGTCACCGGCGCTGTAATAGTGTTACGCTAACCGCTACGCTACCGTGCCTGCCCTGCACTACCATGCCTGCAACAAAACAAAGCAATATTTTTGGCGTTTGACTTTCGCTAAACATCAAAAAGGCAGAAATTTACTTTAGCATTCTAGTACAGGATCCTTATAATAGAAAACTTTCTAATACATAACTAATGCTGAAAGTGTACACTTAAAAGTACGGAAGCAGAATTCATGCAACAGATCACACTACAAATTAACTGTGGGTTTGTGAAATGCCCACAGATGCTCAGTTATCTGAGGAAAGGCAAAAGGTAAGATGATATAATGCAGATTTAATTTCAATTTTCACAAGGTCCAAGTATATGAGCTCACAATTTTAAAAGACAAACTGCAAGTGCAGGTCACAGACAGTTCAGAGCTGCAACAAACATTAATATTTTTTCCTGCCCAGCTCCCAAGATGATTCAGCTTGGCAAAAAAGAGAGCACTTATTTGAAAGTCCATCTCAGAAACACAATTACTGTTATTCGCAATAATCAAGCAACTATAATAGATATTTTAACAGCCAAGGAAATGACTTCATGGCCACCTATTCTGCTGGGACAAAATTCTAAATTTTCTGTGTCTTCAGGACTTTATCAGTTGTTATACAATTGCTCAATAGAAATGCCCTTATCTTTCTTTAATTATTGGCAGTTTGAGAAATGCTTCCCACCATCCTTTTCAATTGTTCTAATGCAGAGCACTTTTCTTCATCAATGCTTTTATGAAGCTGCAAATGCTAATTAAAAATCTCAGCCCACGAGTTCAAATCAGTTTCTTTTGCAGCTGTGTATAATTGCAACTATTGTACAGTTCTCAGTACATTTGCATCATTGTTGTGACATTTCTGACTGTGTGCTTTCCTGCCCCAAGTAAATGAGGACATTAGTGGGAGAACCAGCTTTAATCCAATGTTTAATTCCATGTAAGATGTTCAGAACTAACATCCATTTTAACAATGACAGGAGCACAACATTGGAAATTTAAGTCAGTTAAGTACACATTTGAAACAAAAAGCTTTGCCATTTAGAAATCTGTCAACTCATAAAATATCCGTGTGACCCCCAAACAGGAAATGAGGCCTTAAAAAGTTAACCATTAACCAGTCCTCAATCTAGACCAGAATATTATCACCAGTTCCATGTGGGCTAATTTGTTTTAATAATTCATATACAGCACATCTAATAGGCATTCCCTTATTAATTCTACCAGATACAGCCTCAAAAAGTTAACAGATTTGTCAAACATGACTTTCCTTTCATTAGTCCATGTTGACTCAGCTCAATCTCATTATTTCTAGGTGTCCTGTTATCACTTCCTTAAGACAAGATTCCAGCATTTCCCATACCATCCCACTTCCCACTTTATCTCTCCCTCCTATCATTAAAAAAAAAGTGATCATATTTGCTACCTTCCAATCTGTGGGAGCTGTTTTAGAATCCATGTAATTCTGAAAGATGATAATCAATGCATCTACTTCCTCCGCCATCACATCCGTCAGGGACGCAAGTCACTGGGTCTTTCAGGTTTATTAGTTTTCACTCCTGTTACGGACTCAGTGAAAGTCCCTTTAAGATAGAGTGTGTGTGTGTTTGTGTGTGTGGGGCGTGCTTACGTCAATAGAAGATAAAGGACGTAATGACGTTGTTGAAGAAGTTAGAAGGAGAGAGAGAGAGAGAGAGAGAAGGGAGAGAGACACCAGCCTGCTAGTGTTCTCTATCGATGGATGAGAAACAATAACTGTGTCTGCCACTGAAATCCATGTATGGAAGTTGGAAGTAATCCGGTGGAGTTCACTTTGTTGCTGACCTGTAGAAGGAAACAGGTAGTTGTGTGTGTGTGGATGACCACGATTCGGATGCTTTTCGGGGTGAGGAAGTCACTACCGAGTAAACACTTAAGTGTCATTTGGGTTCCATCGTGGAACATTTGGATTTCGTATTTACTCTCTCTATGTGTCTCTACGTCTACGTCTTATCTTCAGACAACGGTGGTTGTTGAAGAAGTCCTTGCTCATGTTTCACCTTATGGCTTGTGGAACTGAACTTTAAGAACTATTCCTGAACTGGGAGTTTTGGACTTTGCCACCCACACACACACGACGAGTTAGTTTTGGGGTTAACGTTCAAGGTTTAACATTTTGAATTCTAACATACTAACATTTTTACTTTTATTTTACGTATTATCATAAGTAGTGATTAATAAAATAGTTTTTAACACTGAATCATGCTCAGTGTGGTTCTTTTGTTGCTGGTTCGTGACAAAATTGGGGGCTCGATCGGGATCCAATCCAAGATTAACGAGTGTCGTCTGGGATCGTTCCCCAGATTGACAAGATTTGTTTGGGATTCAATCCAAAGATTTTTGAGGGAGGTCTGATAAATTCTTTTTAATTGGCTTGTGTGTGTGGAAACCAGCAGCAATGGATATTAAGGCATTTTTGGAGTCACCAACCCTACAGGGATTGGAGGTGGCGAAAAAGGATGATTTGATAAAGATTGCTACAAAGCTAAACCTTACAGAAGTAAAGCAGTCTATGAGAAAAGCAGTTATTCATAGAATGATAGTTGACTATTATTTGGAGAAGGAAGTGTTTGAGTTGAGTGAGGTAGTTGAGTTTCCTGAGAGTAAACCAGTAATTTCTGATGTGACTTTTCAACCAGTAGAGTTGGAGGATCTGGAGGAGGAAGAATTAGAACAGTTAGAAGAGTTTTTCTGGGGGTGAGTCAGAGAGACCTGTTAGACAGGTGCAGATAGCAAAGATGGAGTTAGAACAAACACGACTGAAGGTCGAGTTGGGACAAAAAAAGATAGAGGCTGAACGAGAGCAAACCCAGTTAAAGATAGAGGCTGAATGAGAGCAAAAGAGATTAGAGGCCGAACGAGAACAAAAGAAATTAGAGACTGAACGAGAGCTAACTCGGATGAAGTTAGAGGCTGAACGGGAATGGGAACTAATTCGGTTAAAGTTTGAGGCAGAGGAGAAGGAAAAACAGAGGCAGCATGAGTTACAAATGAAGCGTAGGAGTTTGGAATCTGATTCTGATGATGGTTTTTTCAGGCCAGCAGGGAGGTTCGATTGGTCCCTCCTTTTGAGGAAGATCAGGTTGATCAGTATTTCCAACATTTTGAAAAGGTTGCTGTGAGTTCAAACTGGCCAAAGAAAGGATGGGCTCTTATGGTACAGAGTGTGATTAAGGTAAAGCTCAAAAAGCTTATTCTGCTTTGTCTGCTGAGGATGCAGCTGATTATACCAAGGTAAAACAAGCTATATTGAAGGCCTATGAATTGGTAACTGAAGCTTATAGACAAAAATTTAGAGACTTGAGGAAATCTGCAGATCAGACTTATATGGAATTTGCCAACGGAAAGAGAATATGTTTTGAACGATGGTACATGGCTAAAAATGTAGATGGGGATTTTGACTAAATTGAAAGAATTGATATTAGTGGAAGACTTTAAAAGATGTGTTCCAGCTGAATTAACAACATATTTAAATGAAAAGGCAGTGGAAACTTTACAAGAAACTGCTAGGTTGGCAGATGATTATGCTTTAACCCATAACTCCAAATGGGGACAACCTTAAAACCTTTCAAAAGAGTTACAAGGACAATCCAGGTAAACCGGAGATTAAATTGGGAGGTAATCAAAAAGGAAAGGATGAAAAGAAGCCAGGGCTGGAGAAACCTGTTGAGCGTACTTGTTATTACTGTAAGAAACCTGGCCATGTGATATCTAATTGTGCCCTTTTGAAGAAAAGGAAGGAAGCTGTGCCCAATGCTTGCTTTCAGGCAATTAAAAATCAAAAAGGTTTAGGAGATGCTGTTAAAGATCAGTCCTTGCAAGAGGTAAAAGCGGAAAAGTTGGAGGAGGTGAGAAAGGAATTCCGTTCTTATGTATCAGAGGGTTTTATTTCACTGAATGATGAGTCACCCCAGGTGCCAGTGAAAATTCTTAGAGATACTGGGGCTAGTCAATCTCTCTTGCTGGACAGTGTTTTAAATTTTGGTGAAGAAAGTGACACTGGTGAGGTAAATCTAGTGCGAGGCGTTACAGATGACACCATATCTGTCCCTTTACACAGGGTGATTTTAAAGTCAAAGTTCGTAGAAGGACCAGTTGAGATAGGGATAAGACCTAGGTTGCCAGTAGAAGGAGTTTCTTTGTTATTGGGAAATGACCTTGCAGATGGAGAAATTGTTCCTGTGGTACGGTTAACAACCAAACCAAGGATTGATGAGTCTGAGAATGATCCAGATGTTTACCCATCATGTGCGGTGACTCGAACTAGAGCTAAAGAATTAGCCAAGACAGACAGTCCGGTGCAGTCTGATGTGGTTCCTTGTGACAGTCCTAAACAGGAAGAAAATTATCGATGCCTTATCTGAGACTTTTCTGTCTTCACTGGAGGATCAACATCCTTATAGTGAGCCTGAATTTAAAGATTTGTCTTTGTCGAGGAAGGATTTTATGGTGGAACAGACAAAGGACCCTGAGTTGACAGAATTGAAAGAAAAAGCACTCTCATGTGAGGAGATTGAAAAAGTGCCAATTGGATATTATGTTAAAAATGGAGTGTTAATGAGGAAATGGAGACTCCTCATGTTCCTGTTAATGAGGAATGGGAAGTTATTCATCAGGTTGTTGTTCCAAAAGTTTATAGGGATGAGATTTTATAACCTGGCCCATAGTATGCCTTTGGGTGGTCATTTTGGGGTGAATAAAACTGTAGGGAAGATCTTGAAACAATTCTATTGGCCTGGTTTGAGAAAAGATGTGGTGATGTTTTGTCGAACCTGTCACACACGTCAGATGGTAGGTAAACCAAATCAAAAACCCCCTGTGGCTCCGTTGAAACCAATTCCTGCTTTTGATGAACCCTTTTCGAAGGTGATTATGGACTGTGTTGGTCCATTACCAAAGTCTAAAACTGGAAATCAGTATTTGTTAACCATCATGTGTGCCACTTCTAGATTTCCAGAGGCAATACCCCTTAGAAATATTAAGGCCAAGACGGTGTCAAAGGCTCTTTTAAAATTTTTTACCTTGTTTGGTTTGCCAAAAGAAATCCAATCTGATCAAGGTAGTAATTTTATGTCAAATTTTTTTCAACAACTAGTCTATGAGCTGGGAGCAAAGCAGATTGTATCCTCTGCATATCACCCAGAATCTCAAGGAGCTCTGGAGAGATTTCATTCTACTCTCAAAAATATGCTGAAGACTTATTGCTTTGAAAACACAAAGGATTGGGACGAAGGCGTTCATTTACTTTGTTTGCCGTTAGAGATTCAATCCAGGAGTCAATAGGATTTAGTCCGTTTGAGCTTGTATTTGGACATAGGGTGAGAGGACCTTTGGAAGTTGTTGAGAGAGCAATGGGTTAATGAGAAGTGCACTTGAGTCTGTTGGACTATGTCCAAAAATTTAAAACTCGGTTGGAGAGAGTCTGCCAGCTAGCGAGAGAGAATTTGAAAACTAGCCAGATAAGAATGAAGACATATTTTGATAGACGTGCTCGGCCTAGGACATTTGCAGTGGGGCAAAAGGTGTTGGTATTTTTCCCTAGCCAAAATAATCCCTTGCAATCTCATTTTTCTGGACCCTATGTTATTGAATCTCGAGTGACTGATTTAACATATATAATCAAAACACCAGATAGACGCAAGAAAACACAACTCTGTCATGTAAACATGCTAAAACCTTATTATGAGAGGGATTCAGTTGTGGCCTTGGTGGGTGATGTGAAGGTTGTTTCTAGAATGCCTGATGTTGATGTTGAGGAAGGCCAATTTAGACCAAATATTGTTCCATCGAAACTAAAAAACCAAAATATCCTGGAGAACCTTGAAACGAAGTTGGACCATTTACAAGTTTCACAAAAACAACAGATGAGAGAATTAATTTTAAAATTTAAAAATCTGTTCCCAGATGTTCCAAACAGAACATCGATAATTACCCATGATGTTGATGTTGGGGATGCAAAACCAATCAAACAACACCCATATCGAATGAATGTGGAAAAAAGTAAACTTGTTGATCAGGAAATCAAATACATGTTGGAAAATGATATTATTAGACATTCTACTTCAAATTGGAGTTCGCCCTGTGTTATTGTACCTAAACCTGATGGAACTGTTAGATTTTGCACAGATTACAGGAAAGTGAATGCTGTAACGAAGTCAGATGCTTACCCTATTCCTAGGGTGGATGATTGCATAGATAGAGTGGGAAAGGCAAAATTTCTTACAAAGATTGACCTATTAAAAGGGTACTGGTGTGTTCCATTAACAGATAGAGGAAGGGAGATTTCAGCCTTTGTAACCCCTTCTGGATGTATGAATACAATGTTTTGCCATTTGGAATGAAAAATGCTCCGGCAACATTTCAAAGAATGATTAATTCAGTGATTCATGGGTTAAAACATACATATGCCTACATTGACGACTTAGTGACTGGGAATGATACTTGGGAAGATCACATCTCTGCGTTAGAAAGGTTGTTTGAAAGACTTTCCAAGGCTAACCTTACAGTTAACTTGGCTAAATGTGAATTTGGCCATGCCACTGTGACGTATCTTGGTTATGTTGTAGGTCAAGGCAAGCAAGCTCCTGTTCAGGCAAAAGTTCAAGCAATATCTGAGTTCCCTATTCCCACAGGTACGAGGACTGTTAGAAGATTTTTGGGAATGGTTGGATATTACTCGAAAGTTTTGTAAAAATTTTGCTGATATTGCTCTTCCCCTAACTAATCTTCTGAAGAAGGGAGTAAAGTTTGTTTGGACAGATTCTTGTCAAGAAGCATTTGAGAAGCTGAAAGCCATTTTATGCTACCATCCTGTGCTCAAAACACCTGACTTTGAAAAGCCATTTTCATTAGCAGTAGATGCCAGTGATGAAGCTGCAGGAGCTGTGTTGTTGCAGAAGGGTGACCTTGATGATATTGACCATCCTGTAGCTTACTTTTCAAAGAAATTTAATGAGCATCAAAAGAATTATTCCACCATAGAGAAAGAATTACTGTCACTTGTTTTAGCCTTGCAACATTTCAGTGTATATGTTTGCACCGCTCAGAAACCATTGACTGTATATACAGATCATAACCCATTGGTGTTTCTGAGCCGAGTCAAAAACAAGAACAGAAGGCTGTTAAACTGGAGTTTAATTTTGCAAGAGTTTGATCTCATGATAACTCACATTAAAGGCAAAGATAATGTGATTGCTGATTGTCTTTCCCGATGTTAAATGGGAAACATGTATCTGTACTAATCTGATAGTCTGTAGTTGTGTAGCATGATAATTATTAACATTACTAACTGTATGCGCGGTTAAATTTTTCTTGGGAAAAATTTTTTTTTAGGTGGGAGGTGTTACGGACTCAGTGAAAGTCCCTTTAGATAGAGAGTGTGTGTGTATGTGTGTGTGGGGCGTGCTTACGTCAATAGAAGATAAAGGACGTAATGACGTTGTTGAAGAAGTTAGAAGAAGAAGAAGGAGAGAGAGAAGAAGGGAGAGAGACACCAGCCTGCTAGTTTTCTCTATCGATGGATGAGAAACAATAACTGTGTTTGCCACTGAAATCCATGTATGGAAGTTGGAAGTAATCCGGTGGAGTTCACTTTGTTGCTGACCTGTAGAAGGGAAACAGGTATTTGTGTGTGTGGACGACCACGATTCGGATGCTTTTCGGGGTGAGGAAGTCACTACCGAGTAAACACTGAAGTGTCGTTTGGGTTCCATCGTGGAACATTTGGATTTCGTATTACTCTCTCTATGTTTCTCTACATCTACGTCTTATCTTCAGACAACGGTGGTTGTTGAAGAAGTCCCTTGCTCATGTTTCACCTTATGGCTTGCGGAACTGAACTTTAAGAACCATTCCTGAACTGGGAGTTTTGGACTTTGTCCACACACACACCGAAGAGTTTAGTTTTGGGGTTAACGTTCGAAGGTTTAACATTTTTGAATTCTAACATACTAACATTTTTACTTTTATTTTACTGTATTATCATAAGTAGTGATTAATAAAATAGTTTTTAACACTGAATCATGCTCAGTGTGTTTCTTTTGTTGCTGGTTCGTGACACTCCCACCAACTTCACCAACATTTTCTCTAAACTAGGGCTAATTTCTATTCCACTCCTGATTCACCACAGACCTTTTTATCTCCAGTCTTTCTTTCTTTTTGGTGTCTTGCTCCAGAAGACTGACACAAAATATTTATGTAATATCCCTGCCATTTCCTATTGCTCAATATAATTTCCCCTGTCTCAGTCTGTAAGGGATCTCTATCAATGTCTACCGATCTTTTCCTTTTTTCATACTATTAAAATTTTTACCATCTGAATTTGTTTTCCACTAACTTACTCTCTTATTCTACAATTCTTCCTTATCGATAACTAGGATTTACTTTGTTAAATTGTAAAATTTTCTCAATCCTCAGGTTTGATGTTCTTTAGGCAACATTTAAAGGCATATGTATTTATGGTAAACTATATACTAATTCTTCAAATGTTATCCATTGCTTGTATACCGTCCTATCTTTTAATACATTTCCCAATCTACAATAGACAACTTGCATCTTACCACCACCATAATTGGCTTAATTTAGATATAAGCCAGTTTTCAGATTGAACTAAAATCACTTTCAGTTTTAATACAAAATTGAAACATATTATTATCTTGTTCCCCAAAAGTCCCTTAACTACAAAACTATTAATCAACCCATCCTCATTGCACAATATTAAAAATTAAAATCTCTTAAACCAAGATAGCCTGTTGCTCAGTTGGTTCCTGCACATACTGATTTAGGTAATCATCCAGGAGTTCATCTTCCACATATTAGTGCTAATTTGATTTGTCCAGTCTGTGCCACCCTTGTTACTTGCACCTCCATTTTCCCAATTTATATTATTCCCTATTCTTTGGGGCAGATTCTCACCAATGTGTTCTGCACATTGCTTTTTTTTAGCTCCACCCAAAATGATTCTACTTCTCGACCTTAAGCTGTGATCCTTTCTCTTGACTGCATTTATGCCATCCTTCAGTATCAGGGTTACTCCCCCCTTCCTTTTCCATTGTGCTCATCTCTCCAAAAAGTTACGCATCCTGGAATATTTAGTTCCCAACATTGGTCATTGAGATTGTACCTACTTATTTCTATTTGCGCCATTACTTTGTCTATCTTGTTATGAATGCCAAAAGCATTCAAGTAAAGAGCCTTCCAATTTTGCCTTTTTAACCACTTTTCTCTAATTGCAGATACACTTTTATGTTTGTATGTTCTGCCCCTTCCTGACACACACTGATTAGCATTACACATTTCACCACCTTGCACTATTACTTTGTCCTTTTTTTTGAATTTTGTAAATCTCTCCTCACCTGAATCCTCTCCCACTTCAACTATTTCGATCTACAATTCTTATTAACACTGGTGCAAGCTCAGTTCAAGTGAAGCCCATCTCAAGACAGCAACTTCCCCTTTCCCTAGTAATGGTGTTGTGCTCACGAACTGAAATATATTTTGTCTATACCAGTCTCTGAGCCATCCATTCAATTCTCTTTCTTTGATGACTCATGTTGAGTTGCACATGGCTCAGGTAGCAATCCAAAGTTTATTATCTTTGTGGTTCTGCTTTTTGTTGGATGCTAACTGCTCATAGACCTTCAACAGAACCTCTTCCTTAGCCCTTCTTTGTCGTTGGTTCCCACATGAACCATGACAGCTGTATGTTTCTCCTTGCATTCCAATTCCTCTCCAGCTCTGAAAAGATTTACTTAACCTGGTCACTGGGCAAGCACACAGCCTTTGGGATGCACACTCATAGCAGCAGAGAGCAGTATCCATCTCACGAACTATACTGTCCCCTATCAGTACTGAATTCCTTTTCATTCCTACAACTTGAACAGCACTGTGGGTGCAGTGGTCACTTTGCTCATCCTCACTTCAGTCCCTACTCCTATCCACCTGGCTACAAGAACTTCTGCCCTATTAGACAAGTACAAGGGTGAAGGGTTCTGCATCATGACCTCCTCGATTCCCAAAAATTCCTCACTCAGTCATATCCTCCTCTCCCATAATACTGATCAATTCAACAATATTTACTCTGACAGTTGTTACTGCCTCTTGGAACAAAGTGTCCAGATATCTTGGCACTCCCTGATGCATCGCAGAGTCTGAATCTCGGATCCAGGTCATGAAGTTGAGCCTAAGTTCCTTGAGCTGCAAGCACTTACTGCAGATGTAATCGCCAAGGTTCTCAGCGGTTTCCAACAGCTCCCACGTACCACAGCTGCAGCACCTATTTTGCTATGCCTGGCTTAATTTATTCATTTACTTTGTAATTAACTAATAAGCCAGCTACTGACAGTTGTTAATTATAATTTTGCCTAGTTACTAATCTAATTTCAATATACCAGTTTTAATGAACTGTAAGCAGTGTATAATTTTCAGCCAACCCCCTTAAGATAGGGAAACAAAAACTACAATCTCATCAAACAGATTATCCCAGTTACTATCAGATGAGCTCACTGAATTAAAAAAAACAAGGTATTTTAACAGTATAATATTTTCTTTAAATATTAAGCTACACCTTCGTCCTTGTCTCTTACGCATCGAAGTCTCTCCACCTGCAGCTTAAAACAGACCATTTATTTCATAGCAGTTGATATTAATTTAGGAAAAGAAGTTTATCAAACTGGGACCAAATTAACAGAAGTGCTGACTGTCACAGATTAGTAAAAGCATGCATGCTCTCTTTCTTTTCTGCTGTAATTTTTTTTCACTTCTTGAAGTAATATTGCTTTGCCTCTCACGCTTTAGTTCAGTTGGTGCCAGAGAAATTCTGCGCCTTTACAAAGTATTGTGCACATGAAAGGAGTCAGTCACATTTCAATACAATCGGCAGTTCGCAGTACAAATCTGCTGCTGTTCGTCATCAAGTTAGATAAGGTGCAGGAGGAATGGAACTGCTACAGCAGAGGGAGCTCCATTATCATTCAATACAAGTACTTTTTCAGGACCACTCACACAGGCTGCACTGTACCCACAACGAAACAGTTGATTCAGAGCCTCATGAAAAAAAAATACAAGGCTTTCAAACAAAATATCCAACTGTGAAATTCAATATTCTGAACAACGTTTTGCCTCAAGCCCACAGCAGAATTTCTGAAAGAATCTTAAAACAAAGGAACACATACTAACATTGTGGCAATGATGCCAAATACTAATGTAAAATATGTATATCTGATGTGCCTTCAGTTCATGTTTCAATAATTAGTCTACAGTTTAAATGCAAAGCTTTGTAGTCTGTTACTCGAGGGGATTTGGACAGGCAGTGAATTGATCTGAGACCCTGCTATGTTTTTGGAGGAATGTCAAATGAATTATGGCACTTGGTCATAGGCTGTGCCCTGGCATCATTTAATCACAAGGGAAAATACATAAATATCTTTTCTTAATTAACAAAGATTCCACCATTCAAAATGCAGCTGAATTTATTTAATCAAAGGATCCTTGTAAGCTTTTTAAAGTGGTTTGTACCCCGAAAACAATACATGATTTTACCACATTTAGTGACACAATATTCATAATCACAACACATAAAATAGAAATGTATCATTTGTAGTTGTTCTGAAATTGCAAAACAGATATCTTATTACTTTTAAAACCAAATTTGTGTATGGCAAAGTTCAAGATGAAATATTTTTGTTGATACAACAAAACAATTGTCTGCAACAATTCAGTAAATGCCAAACATCAATTAAGACAGGGACTCAAAGTTTGTGTCTTTCACGATTTTAAAATCTTTGTTAAAAAATCTGAGCAAGTTAACGTATCTGGCTTTATTATAACCAAGTAAAACCATAAGAATCCAAATTCAATAGGAAGCACTGCTTTCGACATCAAACATCCAGTTTGGAAAATTAATTTAGATTTGCCAACACTATTTTAATCCAACATTAATTACCATCTGTTTCATCAAGATAATCCACTGGTGATCTAAGATGATTCTACAAACAACCAAGTTAAAATAAACTATCATTCATGACCTTTAATGTTATTAAAAATGTAAGGAACTCTACAGAGAATGCATCACAGAGCTGCAGTGGAATGTAGTCAGTCTGATCAAATCAGTCGAGCCTTAAGGGTATATTTAATGGAGAGAGAGGGGTAGGAGCTTGCCAGAGAATCATAGATGCAACAGAAGGCATGGCAGTCAAGGTTTGAAAGAAGGAGATAATGCAAGGTCTGCAGGGAGCTGTGCAGCTAGATTGTGATACTTAAATGGTTAACTGTGAGGTGCTGAAGGGGTTTCACCTTGAAAATCAGAACTTCAAATTTAACGTTGATGAGTTATAAGAGTTTTGGGTAAGTTGATGTTTACAGTAGGAGAAAAGAGGAGAGCCTGTAGGTTGGTAAAAGAGTATTAGAATAATTGAGACACAAGATGATGAAGACATGAAAAAGGATTCCAGCAGCAAAAGGGCTGTGGCAGGGTGAAGATGGGAACTGGCAGTCTGGTGATGGAGACAATATGGGTGTTTGAAGTTAAACAGTTATCATCAACCTGGTTCTGCCCAAAGCGATGAATGAATTTTGGGTAGCGTGATCTTCAAACAGAAAAACTAAGACGTGCCAATTGAAAACAAAATGTTTGTCTCGCAAATATTATTTACAGGGCTTGTTGTGGCCTCACACACACAACAGATTAATAGCATAAGAAACTGAGCTGGTTCCACTGAAAAGTACTCATTTATTTTTGCAAGTAGGCTCCTGGCACTAATGTGCAAAAGTAGCAGATGGAAACAGGTCCTCATGTTGCACCATAGCTCGATTCCTAATGCGTGACTGGGCTCCTGGACAGTTTCTGCCAGCACTGGTTTAAACCAAGTGATCAGCCAGGCACTGCAGCACGCAGCCAAAGATGTGGTGTTCGCTCAGAGAGGGCAGGGTTTATGATGAGCCTGTGGACTCTGCTCTGGCCTGGGCTCCTCCCACTACCACCTCCAGCCCCTCGCTCTCCAGCCTGGAACAACATCCTCCAGTCATGCTGCACGTGACTAAGAGTGGACTTTATAAATCTGGACTGTCCCAAACAAATAGGAACAGGTGGCAGTAAGTGCCCACCTGAACTCGGGATTGATTTTGTAGTTGAAATCACAGATGATGGATTCCATGTTCAAGATAATTCACGGAATGTAATGTAGTTTAGCCAAGATTTTGACAGCACTGAGAAAGCAGGGGGGGGTCTGGAGACGTGGTGGAGAAATAAAGCTGGGTGTCATCAGTGTCGAGCAGAAGATAAACCAGTGGAGGAACTCAGCAGGTCAGGCAGCGTCTGTGAAGGGAAATGTACAGTCCACATTTTGGGTACAGTCCTTTCCTCTGGACTGAAACAATAGAGGGGAGATAGCCAGTTACAAAAAAAAGTGGCCAAGGGGAAGGGGTGGGGCAAGAGCTGGCAAGTGAAAGGTGGATCCAGGGGAGGGCGGCTGATGGGCAGATGGAGGAGGGAAGGATGGAAATAGCGACACAGGCTGGGAGGTGATAGGTAGGGGCAACGAACGGCTGCAAGTGATAGAATCAGGTAGGAAAGTAAGGTGGAGCATGGAACCAAATAAGGGAGGTGGGGTGGGCAGATGGGAGCAGTGGGGGAGGGGCTCCAGTGGGAGGAATGTGTGGGTGATGGGCAGATGGACTGGGTGGAGGAGGGGAAAGAAACTGGGCAATGGGGTGGGGGGGGGGGGTTGGGGTTGGATGGGTTGGATGTGTTGGATGTGTGTAGGAGGAACTGGGGTAGACCAGGAGGAGAGAGTGTGGGACAGACAGGGAGCAGGCTACCTGAAACTGGAGAATTCAGGTGTTCATGCCATTGGGTTGCAGACAACCCAAGCAGAATATGAGGTGCTATTCCTCTAGTTTGGCATTGGCCTCACCCTGGCAGTGGAGAAGGCCAAGGACAGACAGGTCAGTGTGGGAATGTCATCAGTGTGTCTAAAACAATATCTACAGATGCCTTGAAAGTGACTCAACAGCAATCTGCAACATCAGCAAAATTCTGTTCTGAAGCAAAACTCTGTGGTTTCGTGACATTAAAAAGCTAAAATATTTCTTTCACACTTATAAGGTTTTGTTAACAGGAACATCGTCAATTAAGCATTTAAGTCTTTTCTTAAAGAAAATAAGTCTTGAAGTGAGCTTTGAGCCTATTATTATGATTGATAGTGAGTGCATCACGACATTGAAAAGGTTCTGCATTGAACCAAACCAGGATTTCTGTATTCAAATATCTCAGAAGTAAACTCTACAGAACTTAAAGGGATGAAAATCAAGTGAAAAACTTCCCACAGAATCAAAGCAATGAGTGTAGTCCCGAAGGAAGTTGGGTGACCAGATAAGGTAACAATCTGAGAAACACTGAAAATATCTGTTAAGATCCATTTGTAACAGTGCAAAATTTGTACAGATGAGCTTGTTAAATATTTAACAGTGTAGTAATTGACTATACTTCCATTCAAATGAATTGCTTATGAAGATTCTCATCTTGTAAAGTTAAAACTCATCACCCCCATTAAAAGGTTGTGGCCACTAGTCTGACCCATTTCTCCCCTCAGCTACTCCATCTCTCTGCTTCCAATCCCCAATTCCCATCACCAGCTTCTTCACCTGAAGAGTATAACTAATAAGAGTTTCCACAACCAGAGTTTACTCCTCCTCAAATTATAATGGTAAATACATAGTAAAATCAAGGTTTCAACTTAATTTTACCAACAGTTCTTACCCAAGTGAAGTATTAAGACTGCATCCTCAATAGTTTTCAGAGCCAAGTGAAAATGTCTGTAAAAGGGATAACACAAAACTCTTCTGCTGAAGGATACAACAACTTCTTGAAGAGAATGGTAAGTCTGTATGTTGAACAAAAAAAAATCCCATTGATGTTAACATTGATATTATATCATGCACCATACTTTATTCACTTTTAAAATAACTAAATTTGTGAATATTGAACAAAACTTTCACTCAACGAAAACTGGTAACATTTTTTTTCTTAAAATTTGACCAAAATGAAAATTCAGAGTTACAAAGAGAAACAGACAGAAAATGACAATTTGGCCTACCTCACAGACACACAGAGATGCATATCTCATTGAAAAGTACAAAATTATTATGGTGCTTTATGCAGTGGATATAGAGTTGTTGCTCTCCCTGACTGAGAAGTCTAGTGCCACAGTCCAATTTCAAGGGGTCGAACATTCAGGACAGAGATGTGAAGAAACCTCTATACCCACAGGGTAAGTGGTCTTTAGAATTCTCTACCCAAGAGGGCTGTGAAGGCTCAGACACTGAGCATATTCACAACATTAAATCAATAGATTATTAGCTTTATAGTAATCAAGGGATATTGGGTTAGTTCAGGAAAGTATTAGTGAGGCAAAAGATCAGCCATGATCTTATTGGTTAGGCACGGTAGTGTAGCAGTTAGCATAACGCTTTACAGCGCCAGCGACCCGGGTTCAATTCTGGCCACTGTCTGTAAGGAGTTTGTACATTCTCCTGTGTCTGCGTGGGTTTCCTCTGGGTGCTCCGGTTTCCTCTCACATTCCAAAGATGTACAGGTTAGGAAGGTGTGGGCATGCTATGTTGGAACCAGGAAGCGTGACAACACTTGCGGGCTGGCCCCAGAACACTCTACACAAAAGATGCATTTCACTGTGTGTTTCGATGTTATTGTGACTAATAAAGATATCTTATGAATGACAGAGATGGTACTTGGGGTTGAATGGCCGACCACTATTCCATTTCTTCAGTTTTTTGAATGTCTATGATTGTCAGAAAATGAAAATATTTCAAAATTTCTAAGAAAGCAATCAAAGTATTTTTGTTTTACAGGCAAACTTTCTGAAAATCGTGAGGATAAATGCCAAGGTGGACTGTTGGACTACCATATCAAACAAACTCAGAATATTTCTGGCTGAATTTTGGCCAGTGAGAGGTTGGGGCAATATTACCAGGAGCAGCAGTGTGTGCACACCTATCAGAATCAGATTATTATCATTGTCTTATGACGTGAAATTTGTTGTTTTGCGGCAGCAGTACAGTGCAAAACACATCAATTACCATAAATTACGAAAAATAGGGAAATAACAAGACAACTCCTATTCCATTCCCTGCTGACTTTTACTTCAAGTGTGACAATGTGAATGATTGGGAAAAGAAACATGGTGCATCTCAGCTTCAAACAAGTTAATATTTCAGCATCTATGTGCTCCTTTACCAAGGCCATCTCTTTCCATATTTCCTTCAACTCACCTGCTTCTGAAGCCCTCCTCCACGAATTTGTAACCTCCAGACAAATCTCCCAATCTTAACTGCTCCATGCTGGTAATCTGCCTTTAGTTCCCTAAAATCGAGACTCAGGAATTCTCTCCCTAACCCTCTCTCATTCTTGAGCATGCAATTGGGAAGGGTAAACAAAAGAACACACCTAAAGTGACAAGATGTTAAGAGGTGTAGAGGAGCAGAGCAATCAGGATGCATGACCACAAATCCCTGAAGGTGATCTGAGATGCTGATAAGGGTGGTTGGGAAGTCATGTGGGATACTGCCTTGATTGGCTGCAGCACAGAACACAAGAGCAGGGAGGCCATGCCTGAATGTACCAAAAATGTTGTGGGCCACAGATGGAGCACTATAGAAAGGATGTGGCAGCACTGGATAAGATGCAAAGGAGATTTATGAGGATATGTCCAGAGTTGGAAAATTATAATTATGAGGAGGGACTGTTGAGATTGGGACTGTTTCTTTGGAACACAAGCAAATGAGGGGAGATTTAAAGGAGATGTATAAAAAATATTGGTATTGATTTATTATTGTCACAAGTGAAAAGCTTGTCTTACAAACTGATCGTACAGGTCAATTCATTACACAGTGCAGTTACATTGAGTTAGTACAGAGTGCATTGATGTTGTACAGGTAAAAAACAATAACAGTACAGAGTAAAATGTCACAGCTACAGAGAAAGTGCAGTGCAATAAGGTGCAAGGTCACAACAAGGTAGATCGTGAGGTCACAGTCCATCTCATTGTATAAGGGAACCGTTCAATAGTTTTATCACAGTGGGGTAGAAGCTGTCCTTAAGTCTGGTGGTACGTGCCCTCAGGCTCCTGTATCTTCTACCCAATGGAAGAGGAGAGAAGAGAGAATGTCCTGGGTGGGTTGGGTCTTTGATTATGCTGGTTGCTTCACCAAGACAACGAGAGGGTAAAGACAGGATCCAAGGAGGGAGGCTTGTGGTCCGTGATGCCCTGGGCTGTGTCCACAACTCTCTGCAGCTTCTTGCGATCCTGGGCAGAGCAGTTGCCGTACCAAGCCGTGATACATCCAGATAGGGTGCTTTCTATAGTGGCATCGGTAAAAGTTGGTGAGAGACAAAGGGGACAAACCAAATTTCTTTAGCCTCCTGAGGAAATAGAGGCACTGGTGAGCTTTCTTGGCCGTGGCATTTATGTGATTTGACCAGGGACAGGCTGTTGGTGATATTCACTCCCAGGAACTTGAAGCTCTCAACCCTCTCGACCTCAGCACCATTGATGTAGACAGGTGCATGTACACCACCCCCTTTCCTGAAGTCAATGACCAGCTCTTTTGTTTTGTTGACATGAGGGAAAGGTTGTCGTCATGACACCATTCCACTAAGCTCTCTATCTCCTTCCTGTACTCCGACTCATCGCTGTTTGAGATATGGCCTTCAACGGTGGTATCATCTGCAAACTTGTAGATGGAGTTAGAGCAGAATCTGGCCACACAGTCATGAGTGTATAGGGAGTAGAGTAGAGGGCTGAGGACACAGGCCTTGTGGGGTACCAGTGTTGAGAATAATTGTGCCAGAGGGTATTGCTGCCCATCCTCACTGATTGCAGTCTGTTGAGGGGTCTAAAGAGGGTAAACATTGAGGACTTCTTTCCCTCAGCAGTTATGTCACTAACAGGGGTTTGGATGGGAGCACAGACCTATTTTGTTTGGACTAGAGGGGAACTAAGAGAAAAAAAATTATGACACTCAGTAAGTGGTTTGACTCTGAAACTTACTTCCTGGACGGATGGTGGAAGTGAATCTTACTTCATTTAAATATCTGGATAAGCAATTGAAGAGCCATACCAACATGGCTAGGAAATGGGATTAATCCAAAGACCATTTTTGCCCAGCAAGGACATGCTAGACCAAATGATCTATCATATGCTCCTTAAAAGCTCCAACTGAGTATTTGGTCACATATCCTCATATTTTACTTTTGATATTCTTCTTTGATTACTCTCTTCTGAGTGGGGTGCTATGATGTACTGACAGCTCACCTGTCAACTTGACAAACAAAAAGAGACAAAACAAAGTCAGTCACCAATGCTGGAGGGTGGTATGGGAGAAATTGGTTTGATGGTAGAAAGCTGAGCGTGATGGTGGAAGGTTGTTTCTCAGACTGGAGGCCCATGACTAGAGGTGTGCCTCAGGGTCGGTGCTGGGCCCATTGTTGTTTGTCATCTATATCAACAATTTGGATAAGAATCTACAAGGCATGGCATTGTAGAACAGGGAGTACAAGTACATGATTCACTGAAAGTGGAGTCGCAGGTAGACAGGGTGGTGAAGGTGGCTTTTGGCACGCTTGCCTCATAAGTCACAGCATTGAGTATAAAATTTGGGAGGCCAGTTTGCAGTTGTACATAGGCGTTGGTGAGGCTGCACTTGGAGTATTCTGTTCAGTTTTGGTTGCCCTACTGCAGGAAAGATGTTATTAAACTGGAAAGATTGCAGAAAAGATTTACAAGGATGCTGCCAGGGCTTGAGGGACTGAGTTACAGAGTGAGGTTGGACAGGCTAGGTCTTTATTCCTTAGGAAACTGAGAGGTGATCTTATATGGGTATATAAAATCACGAGGGGTATAGATAGAGTGAATGCACTCAGTTTTTTTTTCCTAGGGTTGGGGAATCAAGAACATATAAAGGCACAGGTTTAAAGTGAGAGGGGAAAAATTTAATAGCAACTTGAGGGGGCAAACGTTTTTTTGTACAAAGGGTGGTATCTATGTGGAATGAGCTGCTGGAGGGAGTGGTTGAGGCAGGTATGGCACAAACTTTTAAAAGACAGTTAGTACAGGTACATGGATTGGAAAGGTTTAAAGGTTACGGCCAAACACTGGCAAATGGGACTAGCTTGGATGGGACATCTCGGTCAGCATGGATCAATTGGGCCTGTTAGGGATTATTCTGGAGTTATGAAATTTGGATAGCAGATGTTAATTAAAATGAGAACCAGTCTTCAGGAAATAAAACCTGTTCACAATTTAACTTTAACTGATACTTTAAGGCTATTGTAACGAATCATTGGGTGTGCAGCATTCTGATTCTGTCCCACTGAAACTACGCAGGAGAAGACAACAGATGAATGTTCATGTTAATTGGTTGTCATTGAAAACTTTGGAATGAGATCGGGGAGGCATTAAGTGGCCATCTCCTGTATTAGCACATTATTGAAGGCATATCCCTGCCACAACAATGTACAGTTCAGGACTGGTCTGTTTAGTTACTCAATATTCTGGATAGTTGTATGTTCAGGGAGCCATTCCTCAACACTGTAACAAAAGGGGTACATTTTGGGTGTCTGGAGTGTATGCTTCGAAGTTTTCAGACCAGCCAGCAATATGAATATTCAAAGGGGTTCTGCTAGTTGGGATGTGTTACTATTGTAAATATGTAATTCTGCAAATTTACCGAACTATATTCAAAATGTTAAAGTTAAGTAGGTGATTATAGCCATTGAAACTGTAATCGTTTATTGTTATCTTTGTGTTTAAACAGTATAAAACATTGTGTCAGGAGAGTGAGATTCTCTTAGACTCTCTCTCCAGAGGTCTGCTGCGTGAATAAAGACTTCCATATCCCCCAGTTGCAGCTTCCATGTGGTTCAGTTTAGTCAGTCACAACAGGTCCGAAGGGCCTGTTTCCGTGCTGTATAATTCTATGAATCTAAAAACACTATGCTTCAGCAGCAAGCTCCCCATGGTTACTTGCCAGATACAGGTTGGATTTACCCCTTTCCCAGCCATTTCCCCTCTGGTGGCTGTCAGTAGTAACTGCACTGGTTTTTGTTTTTTCCTTTCATTAAAACCATTTAATGTTCTTTAGGTCTCATTAATACAAATTTAAAGTTTTCATGAATTTCAGACATTAAGAATCTTTTAAAGTATGCTGCATATGCCTTTTCTTCTATGACAAAAAATTCAAAAGCTTCAAATCTTACATTCAGTGTCGTCTTCCCAATATTGTTTCCAAGGCTTCAAAAGAAATGAGGTCTTCACTATGTTATTTCTAAAGCTTTGAGAATGATAATGCTGTTTCCTCTAATTGACCAGCTTCTCCAGACAGAATGATTGTGGACAGGTTTTGACATCACAACCACTCAACATGGAGAAGACAGGTCAGTTTTCTGAATGCTAAATCTTCTGTTCTGAGCTATAATTAATCTTGTCACTATATCACAGCGTTGACTTCTTGAATTAACTGTAGACTGGCTTCAGTGGATGATCTTGACGCACCAGATGCTCCAACCAGCAAAACCTTTGAGCATTGTCGTCTGCAGAGACTGTAGTTTACTCAATGCTCCTACTGTTGGTGATCCATGGGTCATAATTGATGCCAAGAACTTTCTGAGACATCAAAGGCACATGTATTGAATTGCCACTCCAACTTGGTGTAAGTGACCTAAATTTGCAGCCAGAGAGATAGACAACTTTGTCTTCTCAGTTTAACAGCTTATTGTTCCAGACACAAGGTAAACTTGCCATAACGATCAGGCCTTGCAGATTCCTGTTCAAGTTCTCTATCACAGCTAGGCGAGTTGGCAATTGAGCTGAGACAGTAGTTGTCCAGAGCTTTGTTATGGATGGAAGTTTTGTTAGTATTAAAAGCTCTTCTTAGTCGGGCACTTGAGTTGTAGCTCTCTCCAATCAACAGTCATGGCCTCTCTTACTCACTCATGTAGCAAGGCATTACTTACAAGCAAATACATTTTCATTGTAAAACAAGTTACAAGCTCAGTGTTTATTCCTGAAAACAATCAGTGTTCAGCAATGGTCTTGAGTTTGGGAAGGGTTGGGTTGAGCAAATGACTCAAGTTCAGAAAACCATTACTTAATGTGTGAGCATCATTCAACCAAAGAGACTTCCAATACTCCAGTTTCTGAATTTCAAGTACACAAGGTACATGGGCCAATCAGCTTGCTCCAAGCTCTTGGTAACTCATAGGGGCAGTGCAATGCAATCCACAGAACTCAGCTATTTTACTGAGTATTTTTGGTGTCCACAACTTGGATTTGAACTTCATACAGTCTGACCAGTTACTCCTGTGCTTTTTTTATATACAAATAAAGGGAACTTGGGGCACCTTTTTTTTTCTTTCAGTAATTACGACAACGGGAGGCCTCTGTTTTACTCCTAAGCAATGATATATTACAGATATAATGCATACAAGGTCAAAAATCAAGCAACAGATTGCTTGAGTAAGCAGTTGTGATATGGAGCATGAACAAGGCATCTGCTAAAATCTAGAAGTGCAACTACACGTATGTATAATAGAGGAGAGCACAAGTGAACCTGCTACAGTCAAACAGTCTGCCAGCATCACTAACCTTGCTCACACATGCAGAACAAGCACTTGGGTATGGTTAACCAGAAAAGCTGGCAGTCTTGGGCATGCAATCCTAAGAGAGAAAGTACAATACACTGGGGGGGAGGGAATTCCTGGCAGTTCAGGGGCCAATGAACATACATTTAAATATGCAACTTACTAAATTCAAAAGCTAAGCCAAAAGCAACAGAACAGTTGCAATTGCCTCTCATTGCTCTGTGCAATCCTCCCACAACAGCCTTGTACAGTTCATAACTAAAGCATTATCAATCTTCAATGTGTCTCTCTCCTGGTTCCTATCCAACAGTTAAAGAGGCATTTGCCATCTGTCACTCCAGCTGATCAATGACCTGTAGCAAGTTAGTATTCATTTATGGCCTTGTAGCCACTATTACAGAAAAGATAAGCATTGAAGACTAACATTTATTTGGCTGACGTGTGTAACAGAGAGCTCTTAGATTGCATGATTTTCCCAAATCAATATACAAGGCAACATAAAAGGCATTAAAAGTCAATTCACTTACTTCAAGCCAACAAAGTGTTCCGCTCAGTTTCCAGATGTTCCATGAGGATTCAGTCTGAAAAAGACAATAGTTAAGAAACAAAATCTTTCTTTTCAACTTTTTTATTAATTTTCAAATTAGTACAAAAATAATAACATTAGTAATTATACACATGGTGCAAAGAGATCAGGATAACAATCATAATAGTTAATATATATAATCACAAGGAGTAAAAAGAAACAAAATCGTTCACTTAAAACAATCATCAATGAGGATTAAGCTGTGAAGTTAAACTGATTGGATAGTAACTTGCATAGAATGCAGATGTTTGTGAGGTGGGATGGGTTTGGGAGGGAAGCTGCTGGAAGGAGTAAATGAACAAACAGTACACCCTCTTTTGAGTATATGAATGAAATCTCTGGTTATTAAAGTACAGTAAAACTCTAATTATATAGTACAATCATGGTTCATAAATCCTGATAGTTCAGCACTTAGCTCATTCATTAGTCTGGACTACGAGCTGGAGATGCAGTCTGTAGGGTGGGTGTGTGGCTGGAAATGGAATCAGGGTCGGGAACACAGAGGGTCAAGAACTTGGGTAGGTTTTGTAAGGGTGTTAACAGAAATAACATCTTACAGTCCAGAAAATCTACGAGTCCACCTCCACCAAAGTCCCAAGAGTGCCAGTTTATCCAGTTTTACCATAGCATTCTTCTCTGTCTTGTGAAATACAATAACCATAGACTCAAGCATATTTATGCTTCGTACAAACTCTCAATCACACAACACATGAAATCACTTTAATCTGGTAAATGTAATAATTGATACCAATGTAATTATGCGTGTCACTTGGAGTTTGGGATTACAAGACATTGGTGTAGAATGGGATTATTTGCAGATTTGATACACTGAAACACACTCAAGTCATTCAAGACAAGGAACAAGTTTACAAAAAGTACTAAAAGCCTGCAAAGAATGTGAATAGCAGTTAGTTGATAAATTAATTGGTTGATGTTGACTTTACAATGCCCAATTTTGGCTGCAGGTATGAAAGATCAGAAGAAGATCACATCCCAACAGTGACATACGTCACCATAATGAGCTCAAACTTCCTTTTCCTTTTTTCATTTTAAAGAAGTCAACTATTTGAATGAGCAGGTTGACTTACATTTGTTTCCCCTTCAGTACTGCGGACTTCATAAGCATATGCAAGGAGTATGTCAACCAGACTGGTGAAGGCAATTTGACAAGAGCTTTTATCAGCAGGTAATTTCTGTTGGTGAATTTTCGCAGCTGCTCCTTTTCATCCTCAGAAAATTTGACTGAAAGCAAAAAATTATGTTTTATTCAGAACAAAGAGTTTTGGAAGATATTGTTTGAAACAACTTTTAAAAACAAGCTTATGTTCAGTTACACTACAGCAGCAATTGCTTTATTGCAGTTAGACTTTATGGAGTTGCTGGATGAATGTCATCACTTTCAAATTCCACAGTTATTTTCCTCACAATAACCAAATCAACCAATTATCTGGAGAATATTGACCGAAGGTACAGATGGTGAAAATATTCACAACCATTACACAAAAGGATTATCAAATAAAGAAGTTTTGTTTCCCTCAAAAAGGGGTACTGATGACGTGAAATGCACAATAAAGGCTAAAGGAAACAAGCTCCGTTGGCATTTCAAAAAACAGTTGCATACATTTTAGTAGATCTTAATTTGCGAGGTTCTTATCATGGGGAAAAGGTGAGGGGGTGGTACTAAATTGTACATCTGATTCAAATATCTGGCACAGGCGCTGCAGACTGAATAGCCTCCTTCTGTTCTATAAAATTCGTAGGTCATTGAAGCCCAAGACCACACACCCTTGAACTGTGATGTTGGTTCATATAATGGTTGTTTCAGGGCTGCATTAAACCCCTCAGGTGTCCTTTAAATCATTCCCCCCCTCACCTTAAACCTATGCCCTCTGGTTTTAGACTCCCCTACCCTGGGAAAAACACTGTGACCATCCACCTTATCTATGCCCCTCATAATTTTATAGACGTCTATAAGGTCACCGCTCAGCCTCTTATGCTCTGGGGAAGAAAGCCCCAACATATCCAATCTTTTCTTATACTCAAGCCCTCCAGTCCCAATAACATCCTTGTGAATCTTTTCTATACCCCTTCGGATGTAATGACATCTGTAATGAATCACTAGCTAGGTGACCAGAACTGCACAGAATATACTCCAAGTGTGGTCTTACCAACATCTTGTACAGTTGTAACATGACATCCCAAACTCTTGTATTCAATGCCCTGAACGATGAAGGCAAGAATGCAAAACACCTTTTTCACCAACCTGTCTACCTGTGTCACCACTTTCTAGGAAACAACGTTCTTGTATCCTTGGGTCTCTCTGTTCTACAACACTCTCCAGGCCCTTGCCGTTTACTGTGCAAGTCCTGCACTGATTTGACATAACAAAGTGTCCACATTGCACTTGTCCGAGGTAAATTCAATCCGTCATTCCTTGGGCCCACTTTCCCAGTTGATCTAGATCCCATTGTAATATTAGAATTTTTCTTCACTGTCCACGACAACCACCAATTTTGGTGTCATCCACAATGTTATTGCTCATGCCAACTGCATTCTCATCCAAATCATTAATATAGATGAGAAACAAACAGGAGACCTAGCACAGATCTCTGCAGCACACCACTGGTTACAGGCGTCCTGTCTGAAAAACACCTCTCTATTACCACCCTCTGACTCCTAACACCAAGCCAATTTTTGTATCCAATTGTCTAGCTCACCTTGGATCCCGTGTGATCTAACCTTCCGGACCAGCCTACAATGTGGAACCTTGACAAAGGCCTTGCTAAAGTCCACGTAGACAAGAACTACCGCCCTGCCCTCATCAATCCTCTTGGTCACCTCTTCAAAAACTCAATCAAATTCGTGAAACCCGACTTCCCATGCACAAAGCCATGCTGACTCTCCTTCATCAGACCTTGTCTTTCCAAATGCAGGTAGGTCCTGTTCCTCAGAATCCCCTCCAGTAACTTTCCCACCACTGATGTTAGGCTCACTGGCCTGTAGTTCCATGGCTTGTCCTTGCAGCCCTTCTTAAATTTCTTCATGTTCTTTTGACTCCAAATAGTAATTTTGACTATACATACCTCAGCTGTCTATGCTGGAAATCAATTAAAAAGGATTACAGGTAACAAGTATAATGGGATGTTTCAACAGTATTTAATATTTACTTCATTTTGAAGTGTTTACCATTCAATGGACTTCCATCATAGATGCTCACCTCTGTATGCATGCCTACCTGGGGCACTCTTTCCCAGCACAGAGAGACACACAGAGGGACAGAGATAGAGACAGAGACAGAAGGAAAGAGACACAGAAAGAGAAATTGAAGGAAAAAAAATTGAAGGAAAAAAAAAGGATGAGACGTCTTGGATGTTGTTTTTGCTTTGTTCTTTCTTGGTCTTTATAATCTCTATTATAAAATCTCTATTTGTACTGGCTTTTATTGCCTACCCTATAAAATTATTTCACATTTATTTTCATATTTTCATTTAATTCCTGATACACTTATTATTCTCCCTGTCCGACAATATACTCTATTTGAACCATTACCAAGTTGTGATTCAGTATTAGTTATCTACTGCTCGATTTGGCAAATTTTATTTCCATCTGGAGTAGTTTCTTTTCATACACTAGCTTTTTTGAAACCAGGACCTTTGCCTTCTTCTTATCCTTTATCTTCTCATGAAATTCATTTTATTGCAGTAACAATGACCATAAATGATTTAGTCTGTCAGCTTACTTTGTTACTTTGAAACCAGGTCAAGAAGTGTTTCTTTGTTTGTAGAGTATTACTGACCGACAGTATAATCCTGGATACTGATTTCTCATCCACTGACATTATTCTCATCTCAATAATTTAGGAATATTAAAAGGCTAATCACCCTTTATACTACTACTGACACATATTTGAAATTTCACAAGTGATGAGCAAAGCCATTTGACCCAATTTTGTTTCATCCAGTCAAAAGCAAATTAAGATTCCTGTCACAGCATTGTCCAATCACCACTTAACAAATTCCATAACTTTCCCCTTTTGCTATTCATTTTGGGAGTCTGTTCCATGAGTTCATCACTGCATATGTGCAGAGAAATTTCTTGATAACCATCCTGAAATTTATGTACATTTGTTAACAAGGGCCTGGTCCAGCACTCTAATTTGAAGATGATTCCGGATTATTCTTTTAATGAAATGAAGGAGTTGCAAGCTCCATCAACACCTTCTCTCCCTATGCTCACACACCTCAGTTCCTTCATGTCCCAAATGGCTTTCAATCTTACTTGGAATATACTTAACCACTGAGCACTGACAGTTCGAGGACAGAGAATTCCAAAGTTTCAGAACCTTGAGTGAACATATTTCTCTGCAGCACAGTCCCAAATTATCGAACCTTTTTCTGGGCCTCCAAGCCAAAGAGCTGCACTCTGCAGCTGAAGTAAATTCAGTCAAATCCACTTTTGAACATTTCACAATATTCCACAGATCCTGCATGCTGCCAATGGTGTGAAAAAGGCAAAATTTTCCAGTCTTTGCAATTTGACACAAACAGACAAAAGAACACCAAACCTTTATACTTCGATCCTATGTTATTCCATGATATGGAGTTACTCTCCACTCTGTGCTAAACTCAATTTCTTGGGTTTAATGATAACAAGCAATTTTTTTGACTGAGAACTTGATGCTGCAGAAGAGCCTGGTTATTACTGCCACCATAAATCATGCAGTGTATAAGTGACTCTGGTGCAAGCCTCGTTAGTTCAAAATCATTTGCAGAGAGTTCAACCACTCAGAGTAAAGTTATTGAAGGGGTTAAGCACTCCATAATTTATTTCAGTAGAGATTGTGTGCTTAAATCACATAAAATTCCATAACTTCAAGTCCCAATCTCTCAGAAAGCCTGGTTTAACAGTTAAGGACTAATTACCCACAGATGTGATGCAATTATCATCCAGACTTGCAGGCATAATCTGTGCAGGCTGACCTGAAGAATGTAAATAGTAAACAGCTTTGTCAGGAGAGGACCTTTGTTTCTGCAAGGTGCAACTCTTCCATTGTTACAGTTACACTGTGAACCTCAGGGCAGTCCAGGCATTGTGGATATGGTGGCTCTCGCTGGTGGAGGCCATGATGTTGACTGTGAAGCACTGTTGAGAAAGGCTATCTTTGTGGGGTCCCTGAGGCCCTCAACATAAATTTTCTTGCCGCTGTGTTTCTATCGTTGTGCCATTGCTTGCGGCTGATGGAGTTAACGCAACGTGGACACTACGACAGCCACCAAAAGTCAAAGCATCTGATTTGCTGGGGCTGTGAAAGCACCTGTGAAGAGACTCTTGGTTTCTCAACCAGAAAACACCAGAGCTAGTTTGATAAATTTGACCAGTGGATCCACGAGCGAATTAACTACAAGTGTGGGTCATGCTTGGATTGCAAACTCCATCACTCGTCAAAAAGAAACAGCTCTGTAGGCACCCGAAGACTGAGATCCAAGAAAACCTGTCAACTGAAGACAAATGGTGGATACAAAGGTGATCCCAAGTCGTAAAGCACGGGAAAAAGGCCCTTTGGCCCATATTCGTAACTCACTGATAACATAACACACGCAGATTCTTCAGTGCTGCCAAGGCCATCCGAGGCCTAAGAACTCAAGAGTCCTCTCCGCTGAGAGCCAAGAACATAGAAGACCTTATTGAGGAGAGAGAGGGTAGTTAGCACCTTAGTGTAAACGTCTTTAACTCCATTCCACAGGAAACTCACCACCTCCCCAGACTGACAACTTGTCATTCAAGCCTAACATCAACTGAAAAACAAGTTGGCAGCACAACTTCCAAGACTTAGCAGAGAGAAACTCCAAGCACAAATTCACAACCACACCTGGGAAGAAGAGGCCATGACAGGGGACCTAAAAGACACCATAATCGCAACCATCTTTAAGAAATAAAACAATCTGATTGTGGTCTTCTTTCTGCCTACCACAGGGCAAGTCATCACAAGGGTCTTCCTCAACCACCGCCTCTCAAAGAGTTGCTGCCAAATTGCAGTAGAATTCTGTCCACGAACGGGCACAACAGAGGGAGCAGCTTCTAAATCACTGCACATGGTCTTTTCTGACTTTAATAAAAAAGCCTTCAACACTGTCAATTGAGGACAACTCAAACTTGGCTGCACTCAGATATTTGCCTCCATGCTGCATCCTACATCATGTCTTGCAAGCTATGACTGGCTGGGGATCTACAACAGAAATACAGAATGGCTTACACTTATACATCAACCTTCATGACCCTTTCAGGATTCGCAATTCAGCCAGTGAGGTATACTTGAGGTCACTGCTTTAATGGAGGGAAAGCAGCAGCTGGCTCCCACAAGCGGCAATGTGGGAATAAATAATCTCCAAAAAGAGTGCTGATGGGAGATAAACTTTGGCCGTGACACTGGTGATAGTTCCCCTGTTCTTAAACATAGTGCCATGCTTCTCTCTTGTCAGATTGAAAGAGGAGCTTTAGTTTAACATTCCATCCAAACTCAAGTGCGTGCTTTCTATATCTAAACCACCAGCTTCCATTATCCATCACCTCTGTTCCTTCTGACCTACCAAGGATTTAGTTAAGCAAACACATTGATTTTAAAACTAACATTACTTTTCAAAGCTCTCCACAGTTTCATCGAGAACTCTTGCTTCAGGTACCCTCTCAGCTTGCATCACTCCAATTACAGGTCCCGTGCCTTCAGCCATCTAAACTCTGGAACTCTTTCTTTGAACTGCTCTTTTCTCTTGACATTATGTAATAAAACTTTAAGGTACTTCACAGGACAGAAGCTGATGCTGAGCCATGTATGGAGAGATTAGAATATGAAAGTTGAAGAGATAGTTTTAAAAAGCATCTTAAGGGAGGAAAGAAAAGCACAGAGGCATGAAGGTTTGAGGAATTCCAGAGCTTCGGACCTTTGTGGCTGAATGCTTAACACAGGAGTGCCAGTATTTTAGAGGATATTAGGGCTGGAGGAGATTACAAAAGGTAGGGAGGGTTATTGACAGATAAACATCTGAGAACTTGAAAATTAAAGTGTGCCTTAACCATAGCCAGTGGGTGCTAACAACACCTGGGCGACGGGCGAACAGGGTGGTGCACATTTGGGAAATGGGTGGCAGAGTTTATGGCTCAGATTTATGGAGGGTTGAATGAGGGAAGCAGGCCAGAAATGCAAATGCAATAAAAATTTAGGAGGTAGCAAAGAGGTGGACCATAATTTCAGCAGCCAAGAGATCACTAAAATGATCCAGAAAGTAGATGTGCAGCTCAGCATCTTTCCAACACTGTTCAGTTCTGGTTGGAGTACAACAGCAGCTTCCATAAGCAGAGCTCTGACATCCTCAGAAACAGACTTTGCTCACTGTCTATTGCATGAAAAAAATGGAACAGCATGCTAGAAATGATGACCGTCTAAAGCTCTGGGCAACTGAGTGGGTTGGACTTTCTGGGCATTGAAGAGGTTGTATTTCCCTTTGCCTGCACCCCAGGATAAGACATTAAAATTGGGGAAGCAGACACCCTTGGTGTCAACCTACATTTTTCTTTGGAAGGAAGTGTTAAAGCAAGATGGTGGCTGCCCGTTTAGATAGCTTTCAAAGATCCCACAAACCTTCAGAAAAGCAGGGTTTCTGCGTTTTTAAACAATTGGTTAGTTGACATGTGTGTGACTTTACTCTGCGCAAATGCATTGTCTCATTTGTGTGAAGGATGCCTGATGATTGAAAAGGATTGTATTTGTTTAAGGAACTAAAAAATTACCATTACTCATGTGCTTCGCCACAAGCATGATCAAAACATTGGCAGCTGCTTCATACATGTGGATCATTTCAAAAAATTAAGCCAGAAAATTACATGATAAGTTAATCTTAACTTGAAAAGTTTTAGTGCATGTTGAGACAAAGCTTAGCTTTTCTTGGCTTTTTTGTAAATCTACATCAACTTTCATGTCATAATATACACAAGTTTACAAATAAGCAAGTGCCGTTCTGGCACACGTCTACTGCATGCCCATCAAGACATGAACAGAGCCACTTTTCTAATTAATCTTCTTCTTAGGCCTCCTCTTGGGATTGGCAATGACTTGTTTCCACTCCAGTTTTGAGAGTTCTGAGGTGGGAACTGCTTCCATCAATCACAGACTCAATGTTCATCTGTTATTCTGCAACCTTATCCCAAATCAACTAACTCAGTACGGATTGGGAAGCAACTGTAGGGATCTTTTAATCAATCATCTCACTGCACTCATGAAGCTCCTTGTGGTGTTTTACTGGGTTAAAAGGCACCATATAAATTCAAGTTGTGCTGCTGCAAATCTCCACCTCGCTCTCCCAAGGGCCATCTTCCATAGAACCAAGAACTACAGCATTAGAAAGCCAGTTGGAGGGGTGGTGCTGCATTAACAAAAAGCCATTGATGAACACCAGCAATGAAGCCAACCCTGCCAAGAAGAACTCACTCTGTATTTGAGAATTACCTGTGAAAAATAACATGCTGACATTCTCCAGCTGGTTTATGTGTTTCTGGTTTATGAGCTCATAAGTTTGAAGACTGCAGCTGGAAACGGGAACATGAAGAAGTTGGATTTATCAAATTTACATTACAACCCCCACCCCCGAACCTAAAAACTAACAAAAGCAGCCCGAGATCATGGCGGACATATAACAAATAACATATAACAAAATTCCTGAGCTGCTAATATCAAGCAAGGCCAATCTAACTTCAGTTCTGCGCCAAGATTGTAAGAATCACTTAACATAGTGTACAGAATCATCATGCTAGGGAATAGAACAGTTGCAGTCAGTGACACATTCTTCATCAACTCAGACAAAAATGTTTTGATTGGGAACAGCTTCAGATTCAACACTGCAATTAAATAACACATTAATACTGACTGTCTAGACTTGCACATGACAAACAGCCCCTCGAATGAGACACTGAAAAGCTGCTAGTATGAGCTACTTCAGGAAGATTCTAATCCATTTGTCTCCCAAAAATAAATGTATTTATAATAAGTAAAGTGCAATTTTCTGCAAATGACTACATCAGCAGAAACTACAAAATTTCTGCATGCAAATGACGATGAAATGCAACCATTACCAAACTGACATGACTGTAGGAGTACAAGTTCCTAGAAAGTCAATTTATTTTCCTTCAGAATTAAAAATAATTTTAAAAAGCAAAATGAATCACATATCTGAAGTCAATGAGAGCAAATGTAAAACACTTTCTGTTCTCCATTGATATTATCTGCATCATTGAAGGAAAAGAAATATATTTTGCAAATATCTTAGATTAAATATTGTTTCTTTAATTCAAGATAATGGAAACAAACGTGCAGTTTGAAAACTACCCATAGAACAATACAGCACAATACAGGCCCTTCGGCCCACCACGTTGTGCCGCCCTTCAGACCACACCTATGACTATCTAAACCCCTTCCTCCCACATATCCCTCTGACTTAAATTCCTCCATATGCTTATCTAACAATCTCTTGAACAAAACATGATCACTTCTGCCAGCAAACTGGGTCTCAATCACTGATGAAAATACTGGATTATAACTTGCACCAAGTCCCATTCACCGATCAATCTACTTTGACTCCCAATCTGTTACAGCCACAATTTAAAATTCTCATCCTTGTTTTCAAGTATGAAGGATGAAACAAAATCTGAACTACTGATCTTTTGCATTGTGCAAATGCAATTAAAAAAATACTTTGCCTTTAAATGCATTCACTGCAGGAGATCTTAATGTTAACATTTGGTCTGGAAATCAAATAAAATAGTAGTGCTTACCACTATTACAAAATTAATCACCTTAGTTCAATACTGCATATAATAAGCAATATTTGTAACTTCCATTATTTGATTTGTACATACAATCCCTTTATAAACATGCAAAAGACTTGGTCAATAGAATTGATTTCTCATAATTATTTTACTATGGATTTTGGAATGATGCTTTAAACACAGCAACATTAGATTGGTTAGTAACTTCTACATTAATCCTTGGTTTATGTTTCATGACACAACTCAAAAAATATTTAGTCTATTTACTGCGATAAAATTGAGGGTACATTTAAAATATCACAATATTGTTCTTCTGCTATCTTCACTGGCAACTACTGAGATAATCTTGGAAAGAAAGACTAAAATTGGATAAACACTTCAGCACTACACATGTAGCAGATTGCTTGTTTTAGAACCATCTGATTTGTCATGATGCAAGTCAGTTCATAATATAGGTTACAGATGAGGGCTTCAATTACACTAAGTAGCTTTCCCAGAAGGCGTAATTAATTACAATTTGGCATGCCAGGGTCTGGAAAATGAATGATTTAATTTAGATTAATATAATTTTGGAATTTCAATGCACTTGATTAAGTACTCCAAAAAATAATTCTGAGTTACATTTATAAGTAACATGTTAAGACACATAAAGTATAAATTTAAATTCTTTGATCTCTGTTGCTATATTACCTGGCCAGAATTTCAACTGGATCAGGTGTGGCATTAGCTAACAAGAAGTGGTTAAATTTTAGTGATCAGTTTGTCTGCTGGATAACATTAGACACCGTCAACCACTCACCACACTGTCCTCTTGACTCTGCTGAATCATCTTGTTCATTCTGGGTTTCCTTCGCATCTTCCTTTGCCCTCCGAGTGGTTCGCCACCAAGGTTGATACTTCAGCAAATGCTGAATGGCATCATCTTCAAACAGGTCAGCACTGAAAGTGGAAGGGGAGTCGAAGGATCTGAGTTGCATTCTGTTTCAAAAATCTCAAGTGTGTTGAAGAGTTAAAGTTAGCAGGTGTTACTATAACATCGTTTTAGGGTTGAGTATTAAGATGGCAAATTCCTTAGGATAAACATATTTTTGAAAAACCGCTCAAAAATCTCATTAATATGGTAAATAGGAAATCTTAGACAGTTCAAATACTTAAACATTAGGACCACTCAAAAGATTAGAATAAGCTGTTATATTATTGAGAAATGGTCAGTTTCCAACGACGTACACTATACAAATGACATAGCTTTTTCCCTGCCATTTTCTTTCACACCACAAGCAAGCTCCTCCTCATGGGTCAGAGGTGAAGCTCTGTCATACTGAGCTGAAGACTTCAACATACTTCCTATCTGGCCCCACAGCTATGTACAGACCATCCCCAAGTAATAAACGGCTTCTGTTTTCACAGAAGTCCATAAGTCGATTTTGTCTGTAAATTGTAAAATATACAAAAATCACTCAACATGATAACCGTAGTTCCCCATTATTGTAAAGAATGGCATCAAAAGCACATAACTGATAAGAAAGAACAAGTAGAGAGCGTGAAGCAGGGGTGGGGGGGAGAGAGAGAGAGACAGAGAGAGAGAGAGAGAAAGAGGCGGGGGAGAGAGAGAGAGAGAGGCGGGGGAGAGAGAGAGAGAGAGGCGGGGGAGAGAGAGAGAGAGGCGGGGAGAGAGAGAGAGAGGCGGGGGAGGAGGAGAGAGAGAGGTGGGGGAGGAGGAGAGAGAGGTGGGGGAGGAGGAGAGAGAGGTGGGGAGGAGGAGAGAGAGAGGTGGGGGGAAGAGGAGGAGAGAGAGAGGCGGGGGAAGAGGAGGAGAGAGGGAGGCGGGGGAAGAGGAGGAGAGAGAGAGGCGGGGGAAGAGGAGGAGAGAGAGAGGCGGGGGAAGAGGAGGAGAGAGAGAGGCGGGGGGAGGAGGAGAGAGAGAGGCGGGGAGGAGGAGAGAGAGAGAGAGGCGGGGGAAGAGGAGGAGAGAGAGAGGCAGGGAGGAGGAGAGAGAGAGGCGGGGAGGAGGAGAGAGAGAGGCGAGGAGAGAGAGAGAGGCGGGGGAGGAGGAGAGAGAGAGGCGGGGGAGGAGGAGAGAGAGAGGCGGGGGAAGAGGAGGAGAGAGAGAGGCGGGGGGAAGAGGAGGAGAGAGAGAGGCGGGGAAAGAGGAGGAGAGAGAGAGGCGGGGGGAAGAGGGGGAGAGAGTGAGGCGGGGGAAGAGGAGGAGAGAGAGAGGCGGGGGGAGGAGGAGAGAGAGAGGCGGGGGAGGAGGAGAGAGAGAGAGAGGCGGGGGAAGAGGAGGAGAGAGAGAGGCGGGGGAAGAGGAGGAGAGAGAGAGGCGGGGAGGAGGAGAGAGAGAGGTGGGGGAGGAGGAGAGAGAGAGGCGGGGGGAAGAGGAGGAGAGAGAGAGGCGGGGGAAGAGGAGGAGAGAGCGAGGCGGGGGAAGAGGAGGAGAGAGAGAGGCGGGGGAAGAGGAGGAGAGAGAGAGGCGGGGAGGAGGAGAGAGAGAGGTGGGGGAGGAGGAGAGAGAGAGGCGGGGGGAAGAGGAGAGAGAGAGGCGGGGAAGAGGAGGAGAGAGAGAGGCGGGGGAAGAGGAGGAAAGAGAGAGGCGGGGGGAGGAAGGAGAGAGAGAGGCGGGGGGAGGAGGAGAGAGAGAGGCGGGGGGAGGAGGAGAGAGAGAGGCGGGGAGGAGAGAGAGAGGCGGGGGGAGGAGGAGAGAGAGGCAGGGGGGAGGAGGAGAGAGAGGCAGGGGGGAGGAGGAGAGAGAGGCAGGGGGGAGGAGGAGAGAGAGGCAGGGGGAGGAGGAGAGAGAGGCAGGGGGGAGGAGGAGAGAGAGGCAGGGGGGAGGAGGAGAGAGAGGCGGGGGGAGGAGGAGAGAGGCAGGGGGGAGGAGGAGAGAGAGGCAGGGGGGAGGAGGAGAGAGAGGCAGGGGGGAGGAGGAGAGAGAGGCAGGGGGGAGGAGTGAGAGAGAGGCGGGGGGAGGAGGAGAGAGAGGCGGGGGGGAGGAGGAGAGAGAGGCGGGGGAGGAGGAGAGAGAGGCGGGGGGAGGAGGAGAGAGAGAGGCAGGGGGAGGAGGAGAGAGAGAGGCAGGGGGAGGAGGAGAGAGAGGCCGGGGGGAGGAGGAGAGAGAGGGAGGGGGGAGGAGGAGAGAGAGAGGCGGGGGAGGAGAGAGAGAGGCGGGGGGAGGAGGAGAGAGAGGCAGGGGGGTAGGAGGAGAGAGAGGCAGGGGGGAGGAGGAGAGAGAGGCAGGGGGGAGGAGGAGAGAGAGGCAGGGGGGAGGAGGAGAGAGAGGCAGGGGGAGGAGGAGAGAGAGGCGGGGGGAGGAGGAGAGAGAGGCAGGGGGGAGGAGGAGAGAGAGGCAGGGGGGAGGAGGAGAGAGAGGCGGGGGGAGGAGGAGAGAGAGGGGGGGGAGGAGGAGAGAGAGGCGGGGGGAGGAGGAGAGAGAGGCGGGGGGAGGAGGAGAGAGAGAGGCAGGGGGAGGAGGAGAGAGAGAGAGGCAGGGGGAGGAGGAGAGAGAGAGGCAGGGAGGAGGAGAGGAGGAGGAGAGAGAGTGGGGGAGGAGGAGAGAGAGGCAGGGGGGAGGAGGAGAGAGAGGCAGGGGGGAGGAGGAGAGAGAGAGGGGGGGGGAGGGAGAGAGAGAGGCGGGGGGAGGAGGAGAGAGAGAGGCGGGGGGGAGGAGGAGAGAGAGAGGCGGGGGGGAGGAGGAGAGAGAGAGGCAGGGGGGAGACATTCATGTATAAAGCACCTTTCAGATCGAAAAAGATTAAGGCAAAGAGAAAAGGAAGGATAAGAGAAACACAATGATGAAAAGTAAAATGAATGTGATTAAGACAGCAAAGAGAAAAAGGTCGGTTCTACAAATCACTAAATCATCATTGGTGCCAATATCCTGACAATAAAGATTAAGTCAATAGCTTGAGGTTCATCTTGTTCACTTACAGATAATGGTCAGAATCAAACTTGGCCTCTTCAGCAGCCAACCGCTTTTGTCGACGTTCCAGTGGAGTTGTGCTATCTGGTTCTTTCAGGTCAATCACATCACTAAGCTCATGCTGGTGAAGCAAACAAAACAACCATGACTAAATGGTAGCCTGAGCAGGCAGACATTCTCTTTATTATTCCACACTGCAAGAGCAGTTGCTAAAATTAAATCTTTAAATTGCCAGAACCGTGAATCCACATTAGGAACAATCCTACAGAGCAGCTAGTAAGACATTAAGAAGTTTCTGTCCTGAATACAAACTTTTTGCAGACTGATTTCAAGAGATTCCCCCATGCTTTTGAAATAAACAAGTACTTTTACCACAGGAGTCATTCTTAGCATTATAATTTGCAAATATTAGCTGATGAGACTGAGAACAGTGCTACAATCATGAAGGCTCATCTGAGTAGCACGAGACCTTCATTACACTTGTCCTTCAGAAAAAGTACATTAGACCTACTTTTCAATAATTCAAAGTCCATCACCAGGAGTATAATTGGTATTGGTTTATTATTAGTCACTTGTACCGAGGTACAGTGAAAAGCTTGTTTTACAAACCGATCGTACAGGTCAATTCATTACACAGTGCAGTTATATTGAGTTAGTAAAAGTGCATTGATGTAGTACAGGTAAAAAACAGTAACAGTACAAAGTGTCACAGCTACAGAGAAAGTACAGTGCAATAAAGTGCAAGGTCACAACAAGGCTAGATCGTGAGGTCATAGGTCCATCTCATGGTATAAGGGAATCGTTCAATAGTCTTATCACAGTGGGGTAGAAGCTGTCCTTAAGTCTGGTGGTATGTGCCCTCAGGCTCTGTATCTTCTACCCAATGGAAGAGAAGAGAAGAGGGAATGTCCTGGGTGGGTGGGGTCTTTGATTATGCTGGCTGCTATACCAAGACAACGAGAGGTAAAGACAGAGTCCAAGGAGGGGAGGCTGGTGTCCGTGATGTGCTGGGCTGTGTCCACAACTCTCTGCAGCTTCTGCGGTCCTGAGCGGAGCAGTTGCCGTACCAAGACATGATACATCAGATAGGATGCTTTCTATGGTGCTTCGGTAAAAGTTGGTGAGAGTCAAAGAGGACAAACCAAATTTCTTTAAGCCTCCTGAGGAAGTAGAGGTGCTGTGAGCTTTCTGGCTGTGGCATCTACTTGATTTGACCAGAACAGGCTGTTGGTGATGTTCACTCCTAGGAACTTGAAGCTCTCAACCCTCTCGACCTCAGCACCATTGATGTAGACAGGTGCATGTACACCGCCCCCTTTTCTGAAGTCAATGACCAGCTCTTTTGTTTTGTTGACATTGCGGGAAAGGTTGTTGTCATGACACCATTCCACTAAGCTCTCTAACTCCTTCCTTGTACTCCAACTCATCGCTGTTTGAGATAAATGGTGCTGTTCGTCTTTGTTTTGCTCATCAGGCTACATTGCTACATGTTCAAAGAAAAACATGCAAATGCTGACCATTCTAAAAATTGTCTTGCACAGGGAAGTTTAATTTTCTATATACAAGCATCTACACAAGCAACACCTCAAAAGTCGGTAACTTCAACAAGTAATCAACATCAACACTTCCAAACTTTTAAGTATTTTTTTCATTAGACACAAATAATTCTTGTATTACATTGGATATTTTGCTTTTGCACAGTCCAACACCTCGAAGAAGATAAGGAAAGTTTCCATTTTGAATTTCAGTTTTTCTGATGACTTTCTCTGGTGTTGGGAATACAGAACAATAGATTACTTTAACTGCGGTGATGGCTCAAAGCTGCTAAATTTTTGCAGAAAGCTGCACTCACTACATAATCTTCCATACTGAAGCATAGCTTTCTCTAAAGGTTTATGATAGAGCCAGGGATGATGTAACCAAAGTGTATGACAGATTTGTACTGTATGATAGTGTTACTACATATTGAGTACATCTTCAGAACAGATATAGCAGGTAATATCAAGAATATTAAATAAAATGCTGCACTGGGTCAATCAAATGGTTTATTTTTGCTCATGGAATTACAGGTCAGTAATGGGCACAAAACGTACCAGAAATAAAATATGATACACTCCTATGTTACAACGACTACATGTCAAAAGTACTCCCTGCCTGATATGTACTTTGGGGTATCCTGATGTTCTGAAAGGCACAAAAAAGCAATACATTTTCTTTCAAACCTGTAAGATTTACAAATGAACTATGAACATTACAATGTCTGCAATAAATCTACTCGTTTTCCAAGAAGTCATTCAAAATTTTTCACACAAATGCCTTTTACTAGTTGCTCAATTATTCCTGATATAATTCCCTTTAAGCCTACGACTAGCAAGGTATAACGGGCTTAGCCAAGGCTGCAAACAATCAAGTAGTTTTCTAACGTTCTGAATTGACACTTCCAACTGTGCAAGACTCTGCATTGCTCAAATGAAAATTAATATCTTACAGTGAAGATTAAAGCCTCACCTTTGAACCAAATCTTAAAAATATCCCTTAATAATTTACAAAATGACACAACAACATACAAATAAATGCACTGGATTCAACAAGTCCAGCGCCTGAATAGAAAGACATGTGGCTGCTCCCCATCACAAACCCTCAACTGAAGAATGTACTCAGGACTGACTGCCTCTCACACGCCAGTGCTTCGTCTGATCCAACCGCATGCAACTGCTTGTTTTTCTTTTCAGCGCGAGGTCATGTAGCCTGATGAGCTAAATAAAAATACACAGCATCGTTTTCAAAGATCACCATTGGTCTTCTGTGGTAAACAGTGTCGAGGATGATGACAGACAGGTTGGTGGAATGTGCAGGCAGAGAACAGATTAAATTTAATGTAAAATGACACATTCTGATACGAGGATGAGGAGTGGCAAGAAACTTTATTATTCTAAGAGGGGTGCAAGCAGATCCAACTGGGTATACATGTATATAGATCTTTAAAAATTGGAAGGTGGAGACTCAGAATGCCCGACTTATGTGCAGGCGTATATACGAACAAGCATTTGGGAGACTTGCGGGATGGAACTCAGTTTTGTGGCAACATCTGAATGGTTGAGTTAAACATCCTTTTATTTAAATACATTGCTGGGCAGCTGCATTTCCAACCTGCAAGCGTGGTAACCTGAAGAGGATCTCGATAGGGAATCCTGGGCCTCATGGAGGCAGGCATGTAGTACGAAAGCAACAAAATTATGATGAAGCTCTCAGAAACGCTGTGTCTGTTCTTGGTCACCGCACTACCAGAAGGATGAGCTCTAGATTGCAGTAGAGATATAGTAGAGCATTTTCCGACATGAGGAACTTCAGATGTGGGCAGGTTGGAGAGGGAGGGATTGTTCTTTTTGAAGCAAATGTTGAGAGATGAATGAATAGAAATGTTCAAAAGTCATCATGGTTCTGGATCAGTAGTGGCCAAAATGTTATGCTAGAGGGATATCTTCAGGTTGAAGAAAAAGAAATGCATGGCAAGATAAAATAGCCTCTGACAAATTTCGACAAATGAGGTGCAAAAACTGAATTATTTGTAATTTTCAAGTTACACTGTTGTTGATGTGCTACACTGCAATCCAGACCATCACCAATTATGCACATGTTCAAACTTGCAATTTGAAACTATTTTGACTGAACATAGTATCCAATGGTCATACATTAAAGCGCACTTTTAGAGGTAAACAGGAACTGAATACTGTAAATTTATACATTCTAATGAATGCTCCATTTCTGCAGTCCAAACCAAAAGATGCCTTGGCCCATAGTTGGGCTCCCTTGCTCTGGGCAGAGTGAATAAAGAAATTTTGTTTCATAACAGCCACAGGTGACATATCAAAAAAAATCTGTTCACAGAACAGATCATCATTACCAGGAATATACTTCACAAAAGAGTAGTTGGAAGCAGATGTAAACAGTTTTTTTAAAAAAAAGTTGAGGGGAAAGAGCAGGAAAATGACCAGAACTGGTTTGCTCTTACAGGAGCAAGCATCATTTCAATGGGAAGAATGGCTTCCTTCTGTAGTGCACTGATTCAATGATGATGGAATTCACAGTTACATAATTCATTATAAATACCTCCCTAACCTCTTGCTCCGCTCCAATTACTGGTTCCTTTCTAATTTCTTCTCACCATGGTCCATAAATGTACTATCACCACCCAGCACTCCCCAGACCCACCCATTAGAATCCAATGGTCATACATTAAAGCACACTGTAAGTAGTAAACAGGAACAACAAGTAATATTGTAAGTTTATACATTCTCATGAATGCTCCATTTCTGCGGTCCAAACCAAAGTTGCCTTGGCCCATTAAATGTTTTAACCAACTACCATCCAAAACATCCATATCAAAGTTACCACCATGTTTCTGGATTTTTTTTTAAATGTACAAACATCCACTGAAAAGATCACAAAAAGAATTTTATTTAATTGAAACCTTTAATTCAAAAATGTAAAGCTTAGTTGTTATTCATCAGTCAGGCAATAAACATACATGAAATAACATAGGCAGTCAAGTTTATGGAAATAATCACTGGCAGCAATTTAAATAGAACCAATAATTATTTCAGTTTAATTGTCTGGAATGGCCATTTTAAGAAGCACCCCACACAAAAGTGGCAAGTGAAAGAGAAAGCAGCAGCAGTCCTTCCTATGAACCTATCTACTGGGTAATCACCAATCAATGATGTTGAAAGCAGCATTCATGCAAGAAGGACAAAGGTTACACGTCACATCAGGCATGCCAGTTAGATCCAGGGACAGGGACTGGATCAGCACGGGAAAGAGCATTCATACAGGGGCCAGAACAAAAAGGTTGTTGTGTAGAGCCCAGCACTGACACAATTTTATCAATATCTGCAGCCAAGGAACTAAAAGATCCATGTTACTGTTTCTTCTCACTCACTGAGGAAGTGTTCATCAAGTTCCCCTTCATGTTCTGCTTTCCAGGACAGTATCCATAATGCAGCTTTGCCTTCTCTATATGTGCTAACACCACCCTAGTTCAGCCCTCCACTGCCACCTTGACACACAAGGCAGTTGCTGTATTGTTCACTTCTCATTTGTAGCTCTCCAATTTGGCCCAGTTTTCACCCATTTCCACAAGGGGAACCAGACAGAGTGCCTTCCTCAAACAAAATAAATCTCAACTCAGCAACACACACCGACTGAACAAGACTGAATATTTCCATTTCCAAAGTACCTTTGTGCTTCCCTCATCTCTCTCCAGAATTCTAGCTCATCCAAATCTGAGTGATGGCTTCCCATTCTGAACTGCCTCCCCAGCAATTTTTACCTTAACAATCTCTACTGGCCCCTTACTCACCAGCTCTTTACCAAAATTTCCAGCCTCAAAAATCTCTTCATAGCTTTGCTTCACTCAACTCTGCAGCCACTGGTAAAATGTCATGGCCCAATTCACACCATTTGCTCTGGTTTTCTTTCCTACAATTCAAAAATCTCTCCAAGCCTGCTTTACCTCCTCCATCTCTACCGTTAACTTCTGCTCATTGTCTTGTTATTGACACAAAAATTAAGCGATTTGTTGTTTTTAAACACTTTGCATACAGGCTCCACCTGGTGGTTATCTGTGTTGTCACAACCACAAAAGTTATTGCAATCATCATCACATTTAAAAAGTATGGATATAATGTACACCATGCATACATACACTCAAAGCAGAATTCAAGAGAAAATATGACTGAGTATTTTTGCTCATCTTTCTGCCTGAACAAGAGGAAAGGGAGGGGAAATGGGGCATGAACAAGCAGGCAAAAGATAGCAGAGCAGAGTCACAGTCATACAGCAGGGAAACAGGCCTCTCGGCCCAATTCGTCCATGCCGACCAAGATGCCCATCTAAGCTGGTGCCACTTGCATGCGTTTGGCCCGTATCAAAGTAAGTTAAATAACAAGAAATAGCCTTTGTTTTTACAATTTTGCACATTCCTTCAAATTATGGATTTCAGAACATTCTATCCTTCTTCTCCCTCTCTTCCTTCTCCAACTCTCTCCCTCTATTTCACTCTCTTCTGTTCCTCCTCTCTACCTTTGCATGGTTTCATGTGCAAACCCTTACATTAGCCTTTTAGTCAATTAATAAAACCAGCTTCAAAAGATGCTTTGATATTTAATTGGTATTTCATTTAAAAGTGATTAGCAATAGAAAGTATCACTCTGCACTTGGTGCTCATTTAGTAGCTAAATACTTTTTTTTCCTGAGTATTGCTGAATACCTGGACCAATGTGTGGTTGGTATACATTGTTCTGTATTATCAGTTTGGGACAACCTCTAAATATTCAAAATTAACTTGACTTGAATTGAAAAAAATTTAGTTTCTTCATTAAAATCAATTTGTAAAAAATTATTAATCAGAAAGATGCTGAAAAATACTGCACTTTCTACAAAAGCATTGATATATCCTGGATAATTAAATGTATAATATTTGCTAATCCATGCAAATTTTATTTATTATAAACACATATTATAGTTATATTTATATATTTCAATACCAGTTAAGAGACTTAGTATTAATGAAAATGTTTACAAATATATAAGCATTTAAATAATTTTATACTTTAATGTGCCTCCCTCGTTATTCTAATAACAATCCTGGAAGATTACATGAATGAAAGAAACCCTATTGCATAAAAAACACCTATGAAACAAGTGGTCCACTTCTTCTGAACACAATTTCATTAGACCAAAACCACAAACTTGTGCTGCAGGAAAGCTGTTGGGGCAATCATTGAATACAATGTTAACTAGCAAATGACATAATGTAGTGACATAACATTAAAAACTAACCTGCAGTCTTTGAAGACTCCTGATCTTAGATTTCCAAAACCGTAGGAATAGCTTGAGTTTAATACACTTCTTTCCAATTCCTCATAGGGTGTTTGCTCAATTTCCCAGTCAAATTCTTCATCTTCAATTTCAGCATAAGCAGGTTGTCCTGTGAAAAGGGCACAACTATTTCATCCAGATTACTCTTAAAAAAAAATTGCACAAAAGTTGAACAACAATTACAGCTTTATAAAGGGACCAGTTGCCTGTAATCTTCACGGACATAGGCACCAACAACAGTCCTGTCTCTTCCAGACTGGAATTGTAGATATGCTGCCCAAAACATTGCAGCTCTGAATTACGCTTGTCCTGTGTGGCAGCCGGACCATGAGTGACATAATGCAAACATGTGGGAGGGCCACAGCAAGCCCTACAAACAAATAGCTATGAGAAAATGCACACCAGTCTAAGTCACATCCAAGACTTAGATGGGTGTCAAATATTTCAAGTGCTTCAAATGTTTCTGAATATCCCTGACACTCAGAACTATTAGAAATCAATAAAACAATAAAAATTTAAAAACTTCAAACATTTAAAATCATTGGTAAAAAAATTAGTATCAATTAATACTGAGATTGAAAAAAATGTAAATTACCTAATAAAAACCTTGCGCCCCTCACAGCTATTCTTCTCCATTTAAATGTATCCCCACTCTTCCTGCCTCTGATGTAAAATGCCACGGGTTCAGTGGCAAATTTCCTCGTGTAATTACTGGGAAATTGTGGCAATTTTGCACTGAGCCACTGGACTACGAGGCATTCAACATCAGTGTGCAGACCCAAAAATCCCAGTGAGAAACCTCCAGCAGGTCTGTGTCACTTATGTGAAAATTCTAAATTTCCTGGCATCCATGGGAGAATGCCAGCAGTCCACCAACCACAGGCATTTTCCAGCAAATTCTGGGCCAATGGCAATTTAGCAACTACAAACAGTTCATGGTAGCTAAATATTTTTCAGCAGCTAAATATTTTCAATAACTAAGGTTACAGTTTTTTTATAAAGCAAAGCTCATATCAGCAAAAAAAACAGGAACATGTTTCAGCAATGGACCTAAAAGTACCTTTTATTTCCATTGCTGACTGCACCATTTCTGATTCTAATCGAGCTTCTGTCGCCAAAAGCCAATTTTTAAATTAAATAAAACTATTCAAATTCAATAAATTACACAGAACCCTTAAAGGCCAACCCCAAACCATTCACCATAGCACTTCTTGGGTCCATTACTACAGCTGATTTAATAGGAGAAAGGACAAACTGATTTAGACATGTCCCACAGCAGCTCACAAAAATGTCAGGAGAAGTAATCAACATCCCAAGCAAAGTCCATTTTCTCAGTGTCAGAATAGGTACTTCAAAACCCATCACTCTCAACCAGCTTGTATTGTTATTAAACTTCCAATCACTTTAGCTCAAATAGCTTTTATTGGGAAATAAAAGCAGAAGAAAGTAAAAGAGGAAAAAATACCAAGCTCTTCCACTAGTGGCTTTGCAGATCTTGAACCCCTTGGTGCCAGAAGTGAAGTCAGCATATCCAGTCCCTCAAAATATTCTTCAGGAGTTTCTTTGGAACTTTTATGGTATAAATTCCTGTAAACAAAATCACATACAAGTTAATGAAGATGAATAAATAGTTTTTTGTCATCAAATAATCCAATGAGATTTATCACTGTCATATTAACCAAGCTTCTTGAATCACCAAACTCACCTCAGTGGAGTAAAAAGTTATTTCTTCCTTTAATCAGGATATTAAGTTTCTAATGCCTCTAGCAGTTCTCATCACAATGTCCTCTATTCCAAAAGAGAACAACCTCAACTACTCTCATCCGTCAACATAATCAGAGTTCTTCATCCTGAGGATCATTCCAGTAAAACTCTTCTGCACACTCTAAAGTCTTGACTTTTTCCCCCAAAGTGTGGCATCCGGAATTAGCTACAATTGAGTCAGTGCTTTAAAGGTTCATTATAACCTCCTTGCTCTTGCACCCCATGCCTCTACTTAAGCATAGAAGAACCATAGAACGATACAGCACAAAACAGGCCCTTCGGCCCACCATGTTGTGCCGTCCATCAAACCACCCTCACACTATCTAACCCTTTCCTCCCGCATATCCCTCTATCTCACGTTCCTCCATATGCCTATCCAACAAACTCTTGAACTTGTCCAATGTATCTGCCTCCACCACCACCCCAGGCAGTACATTCCATGCACCAGAGCAAAGAGCCCAAGGTCTTGAATGCCACAGATTAGCTTCTGTGACAGCAGGGATCTCAGCAGGAAACAGAGGTAGGTTACAAATGTTACAGCCTCGACTGCAAACAATGGATTGCTCCAACACATTCTAAAAGAATAGCACTGGAAAAATAGTGGGTACCTACTGCTGCCCAGTGAATTAGCTGGAACACATTAATCCATCCTCCACAGAATATTTTAGGTTGGAGGAATGAATGTCTGATAAAGCAATTGTGGTCTAACTGGGAACACATGATAGGTTTGGGAGAAAGATGTAAGAACTCAGATCATCCCAATTTTTGTACGTCTTACATTGGAACATTACTACCTTAAAGACAATGGGCTTGGAAAAGCTTCAGTTGCTTGTCCATGTTCTTTTCAATCGGTTTTCCAATTTTACTACATTTTCTCTGCCTGCTATCTATTTGACTTTGATCTCTCATTTGAAAATCAAACAGTAAATACAAAGACATCTTGTTTGCCCCCACCTAAGTAGCAACTTCGTGAAAACTTCATTTCAGATCACACCCTGACCCAAATTTTGCAGATAGAATGACAGCAAAATCATCATTAGTCATTGGTGCCTGGAGCATTAAATGCAGAACCTGATGTCAGTGACGTCCTGCTCCTCCATAGAGTGGACCACTAACATTCTCACATACAGAAGTAACAACTCGTCTATGCCATCCGTGATGCCAACCTATGCCAATCCCATTTGCCTGCATTCAGCCTGTATCCCTCTACTCCCTTCCTATCCAAGTACCTGTCCAAATGCCTTATAAAGATTTTTTTTGCTTTTATATCAAAGACTTAGTGAAGTTTATGACAAATACATCAAGAAAGTTAAAAACAATATATTGTGTTACAAAGATGCAGAGTACTTTGTGGCTGATTTTAAGTGCTCTAAAAATATTAACTTTGCAATTCATCATTCCATCATCAAAGAATTATCAAACTACAGAATGAGGAATTCACCAGGTCTACACAAACTCCTAAGAAAGCAATCTCATTCATCTTTGCTTCAAGTGGAACAACCCCAGTTTCTCCACTGTATCCCTGGAAGCATTCCAATGAATCTTTCTTCCATCCTCCTTGTCTACTTTCACATCCTTCCTGAAGAAGGGTGACTGGAATTAAGCATAATACTCCAGATGACACCCAACCAAGGTTTTATACAGGTGCAACATAACTTACCCATTTTTGTACTCTATAATTCCAAAGATCTCAGGATCCAATTGGCTTTAGTCACCACTCCCTCAACAATCCCTGCCACTTCAAATATTGAAGAACATAAACACCCAGGTCCCTCCATTCTTGCACAACCCTTAGAACTGTACCTGATGGCCTATCGCGTCTCTCCTTATTCCTTCTGTGAAAGCAAATGAGTTCACACTTCTCTAAATTAAGTTTCATCTGTTACTTGAATTCCCTTCAGCATACTCATTTCTTCTTGTAAGCTTTAATACCTTCCTCGCTGTTTATCACACGTCTAAGCTTTGTGTCATTACAAATATGGAGATTTTACCCCAAACATCCATGTTTAAGTGTTTAGCAAAGAAAATTGCAAGCTTATAAGCATTTTAAAATATTTTAATAAACACGAAGGCCAATGAAAGTACATATTTAATAGCCATACCTGCATCTGCATTATATGAAGCTGTTTCTCTTCCATCCTCCACTATCTTTCCTGGAAGACTCAATCTGTTTTCAGAAATGAAAAGATGTTTGAAGTTATGAAACTAAAACAATATGCTAACACAATAAGAAATAAAAGGCAAATAGGCTTGCTAATATACTGTTACAAAAATAACACCGTAACAGAAACTACTAGCAGAATTGAGCCAATTCTACAAATCCCATACGTCTGAAAAACTATATCCCAGAGTTTTAAAAGAGGTGGCTCAGACAAGGCAAATGTATTGTTTTGTTGTATTAGAATGGTCCTGAGTATTGAAAAGGTACCAAATGTAATGCTACTGTTCAAGAAAGCAAGCAGAGAACAAGTAAATTAGAAGCATAGCAAAAGGACATTTATAAAATCATAATGCTATTGGACAGAATCAAAATGGATTTATGAAAAGAAAATTATTTGGGAAAAGTGATCAATCTGAAACATCAACTCTGTTTTTTCCCTCTCCACAGATGCTGCCTGACCTGCTGAAAATGGAAAACAACTTTGGTTTGTAAAATGAAATGAACTTTGGTTTGTAAAACTGTTTATCCAGTCCCTCACCTTTTTAAAAATAGTATTCTGCTTTTTCCAGTTGTACTGTTTTTCCCAGTTGTACCTAGCTGTCCATACCACCTGAATGGGGCCAGAATACACCTTAGCCCTCAGCTCAGCAACCTATGGAATGTGCCTGACTCAGTGGTGAGTTCAGCAGAGGAGAGAGGAGTCATTTGTCCAATGCAGTAAATATTCTTCCATCAGCTAGCAGTCAGCACAATCTGGCCTATTCATGATTTCCCTCTCAGCAGATGCCATCTGTCTTGCTGAGTATTTTCAACATTTTGCGATGATATTTTATCAGAAAGAGATTGGAGTGTAACAATAAAGAAGTCTAATGCAGCTAAGTAGAATTACAAATGATAGCACACCTAAGGTACTGTGTACAATATTTGCCTCTTACTCAAGGAAGATTAAATCTGTCTTAGAAGGATTGCAACAAAGTTTCTGGACAAAGTTCTGGTATAAGTGAATTATCCTACCACCGGGCCTGCATTTCCAGAGAGGGAAACTCATTGAAACACAAATTCTCAAAAGGTTTCAGAAGGAATACGTTTCCCCTGGGTGTGGAATCTAGTATTTGGGATTAGTCTCACAATAAAGGGATGGTCATTCAGATCTGACACAACTGGAATTTTTTAGGTTGACCGTTGATGCCCAGAAGTTTAGAATATTCAAGATGTGGATTTTTTTTTTGTTTTTGAATGTCAAGAGACATGGGAATAATATGAGAAGTTAGAGCTGAAGTATTGGTTCACCCAAGATCTTAAAACAAAACTGCTTAAATTGCATCATTTCGTGGCCTCAGAAAACCCACGGCATTTTACAGCCAAGTGGAATCACTACTGTAACATAGAAAATGCAGCTGTTCATTCATGCATGAGAAGATCCGAAAAAGCAGTAACAATACCCTGTAGCCTAAAGACAGATTTGCAGAGCAGGAACAAATGCCTGATTTAGCCTGTTGCTTTTCCTACTTCTAATACTATTTTCTAATTGAAACCAAGTTATATTAACCACATTACTGTTGTACTTACCTTAAGAAGTAAGGCTTGGCATAAAATTTGAAGTCCACTCCATCAATGTACAAGTCAACTTCATTAATTTTTGCATATGGGACATGGATTATAATAGTGAGGAAGTTAGCATCTTGACTTAATTCAAAAGCAGGAGTGATCATGACTATTCCAAATGAATGTGAGAGAAACTGCAAGACCTGCAAGAAACCACACCATAATATTAAATTACAATGAGAGTTGAGCTGCAAAAGAAATGAGCCTTAAGTGAAAAATGAAACAGGTAGTTCATCAATACGAACGTATAATGAAGCATGAAAATGTTCAAGCAAAAACAAATGAAAAAATTACTAAAACTAGGAAACAGAGGATATCAAGTAATCTTCATGTGTCATTTGCTTCAGAGAATTTTCACCTCCGTCTCATTCATAGATTATTTGGTTGAATAATCACTGGAGAGGCAACCACCCAGTGTAAAAACTTAATCTTCGCCAGTAACAATTAGCTGTAACATGTCTAACAAGACAAGTTCAGGCAACGTGTCATGGCTTTATTGTTCCTTGAAGGCTATGTTGGTCACTGCACTGTCCGTGTGGCAGTGAACCATGTTGAGGAAGATATGCTGCTGATCCACAGTCTTTGTGAGAGAAATGAAGTCATTCGGAATGACACTGAAGTAATGCAATTGGTCTTCTCAAAACTTAGCTGTGGAAAAGGGGGAATAAAAGGTCACAAAGCACTGTTTGAAGAACAGCAGTGGGGTAAAACCTAGTCTTTTAGGCCATACTTATCTCTCAACCGAAATCAATGAAATGGACATAAATAATCTCAGTGCAATTTGTGCGTGATGATATCCTCAAACTGATGAAAGGTTTGCTGCATTACATCTGTGAGCTTTGCTGAGAAGAACATAATTAGCTTTGAAGTGCTTTGAGCATTGACATCACGAGAAGTATGATAGAAATTCAAGTTCAATAGATAAGTATAAGGTTCTGTGTACTGGAGGAAAAAAAGAGGAGCCACAAGAGTCCATAAATATATAACCAAATTGGATTATGGTACTAAGGAATCTAGGATCCAGACAAGTAAAAAAATACACATGTAGCGAGAGCAAAAATCAGACATCATTGGGATCCTTCTTCTCCATATCACTGACTACATTGGAACTAATTTGGTGAAAGCACCTTCCATCGCAAAAAATTGTACCACAACCTAAGCCAACAATGTAATTCGCTACATCTGACAATGCAAGTTTAATAAGGCAATTCCTAAAAGAAGCAAAGCATCAAGTTCATTTCAAGGAGAGTAGAGTTGAAAAGTGGAAAGTCACATTGAGCTTATATTGAACCTTGGTTAGATCACACTTGAGTGCTGTAAACTGCTCTAGTCTCTATATGAGAAAATGGATATGAAGGCATTGGAAAAGTAGCATAGAATATTCACCAAATAATACCAGAATTGGGAGGTTTATCAATCAAAAGACTGAATATCAACTAAAATGAGGACCGTCTACAATAGTCAATAAATAATGAAATGTTGAGATGTTAAATAAAAGGCTCAAAGTTTTCAAGGTGTGAAATTACCCAAACGGAAAAGCCTGAGGAACTGAAACTTTTAATTTCAGCCTACAAATGCATTTATCAAAAAAAGGGGGGGGGGTGGGGGGTTCTCTGGAAAAGGGTGGGTGGTGACATGACAAGAGTCTTTAAGAGTCAGCAGGGATATGATAGATCAGAAAATGTTTTCACCTGTAGGGCAGGACGAGAACTTGGGGCCAGAATTAAAAGACAGTTACAAAGACCTCCAATGATAAATTTAGGAGAATCTTACTCAGCCAGACAGTAGCTTGAGTGTAGAATTTCACAAGGATTAGTGGAGATGAATTGTATAAATGCGTTCTATAGATAGATAAACTCACAGGAAGGGGAAAAAAAGGAAGTGTTAATGGACCTTGATGAAGAGTGTTGAGAGAAGGCATGAATGGAGCATAAAGACCACCGTGGACCTCTTTCTACATTGTAAGTACTGTATCTGTTTTTAATCAGATGCTTACGATTTCACCTCTATTAACTGTAAAAGGTCCAAAAATCCATTACTAGATATTAGAAAACTGCTAGGTATTAGCAATCACCCCAAAAAGAGATTGAGTGGTTACTAAATCCCTGCAGGATGCTACATATGTATTATCATTCCCAAAGGCAGGACTGTCAATCAAAATTGCTCTGCAAGAAACCTGCCAAGTACCATTAGGTTTTTGATTAGTGATTAAATCTCAATTGACTGTAACATATCACCTCGAGTTTGCACATCAGATACAGTTCCAAAGGTTTTCTCTGGGGAAAGTGGCTGACTGACAGCTCTCTCATCAGCCAAGAGAATTATCTGATAGGCAGTGAAGTAGATATTTCACCAATATGAAATAAAACAGCAGATGGACCCAAGGTAAGGCATAAATTTTCTGTGACAGATACTGGCCCAGGCTCCGTATCAATAGAAGATTTTTCAAAGAAACACACCTGATCTCTTTTTTGAATACATTACGGAGTCAGAGAATCTGTATACTGATCTTCACAACTGCCAAGTTTTATTATTTCAGTAAACCGGATAAGTAGATTATAACCAAAACCATATTGCCTGACAAAAGGATTCTGGGTATGTGAAAGCTGGAAAGAAGCAAAGTGGCTTGTATCATACGAAGTCAGCAAATTACATTAATGTATCCTGTTTGACCCCAGGCAACACTACCTCACCGTATATTGCAGGTCTAACATCAAACTTCAGCCCAGTAAAAGCAGCCTTTAGCATCAAGTATGAGACCCCATCACTGTCTGGGACAGAAGAGTTTGAGGCTCACGTTTTTTTTGACAGAGTAAACTCAAAGGATAAATAATACTGCTATTGAATTTTGAATTTGATATTTATCTTTCATTCCAGCATCTTGATGTGAAATCCATATCAATCGCAGAAACTGAACACGAGTTCAGTTAAGGCACAAAATGCAAGAAGCCCATGCAACTACCAAAAATAATTTTGTTCCTACAGATCTCTAAAACAAGATTAACAACTTTAATTTGCAAGAAAGTAATTTTACACTCAGTCAACACAAATATAAACTGCAGTTACACCTTAGAGCCTGAGAGGGATTAGGATTTTATGTCCATCAACCAACAATTCACTCTTTTCACTTAGTAATTGTGCTCAAGGCTATTGTATTCGGCTCTGTGGGACAGGATGGGCCTGCGCCTGCTGCAAGCATACAATACTACGTGCCTGACTGGCAGCATGTCAGAATTCATGAGAGGGGGCATCATCACCCTCAACTACAAACAGAAGGGGGAGGAGGAGGACATCAGGGGTTGGGGATCCATTTCACTATTGAATGGGGATTATAAGAACATATCCAAGGCTATTGCCAAGCAGGTCAAGTCTGCTCAGGGACAGGTGATCCACCCAGACCAAACCTGTGCTGTATCTAGCAGGAAAATCTTTGACAGCCCTGTGCTGGAGGGATGGACACTTGCCTGGTTAGTTTGCACCAGGAGGAGGCCTTCAACAGGATATCACACGCATACACGGTGGATGTGCTCTCCATGATGGTTTTGGGGAGGGAATCTGAAATTGGATTCTACTGCTTTACACAGATATCTGTGGTGCAGTTCAAATCATTGGGTGGGAAACAGATAGCTTCCCCATCAAGTCTGGAGTAGGGCAGGGTCACCCACTCTCCCCACTTGTTTGTGTATTGCATGGATTCAGCAAAGGATTCCATCAAATAGGACATGGATGTAAGAGTGATAACATCGGGCCACAAGGGCACTCAGATCAAAGCCTTCCTGTACATGGACATCGGTATTGTCTTCTGTTCAGACCCACAGTCGATCTGAACTGATTGATCAGCATCAGCGACCTGAGTTGGCATGAGGGGCCAGAGCCAACTGCAGGAGGAGTGAGGCTATGCTCTTTGGCAACTCACCCAAATGGTCCTCTATCCCTTTCACTGTCAGGTCTGACTACCCAAAGGTACTGGGTAACTGACTCCGAGGGGTTGAGACATACAACAAATACTGACTGGAGTGGACAAGCAAGTTTAAACAAAAATTGGGACTGTAGAAGCAGTACTCCTTCTCAATAACTGGTAAGAACCTGAAGCGAGGAACTCTCTGCATTGCTGTGCCTGGTGCAGGTGTGGCCCATTCCCCACTCCTCTACCCTGGCATCACCCAAGCCATTTTCCAGTTCATCTGGGAATCCAAGATGGAACAGGTCTGATGAAAGGCCTGGATAGAGTGGATGTTTCCAGTAGTGGGAGAGTCTAGGACTAGCCTCAAAATAGGACGTCCCTTTAGAACAAAGATGAGGAGGAATTTCTTTAGCTAAATGGTGGTGAATCTGTGGAATTCATTGCCACAGGCAGCTGTGGCGGCCAAGTCATTGTGTGTATTTAAAGCAAGGTTGATAGGTTCTTGATTAGTAAGGGCATCAAAGGTTATGGGGGAGAAGGCAGGAGAATAGGGTTGAGAGGGGAAAAAAAAATCAGCGATGATTGAACAGCAGAGCAGACTCAATGGGCCAAATGGCCTAATTCTGCTTCTATCTTATGGATTTGCAAAGCACAAGTCCCTGGGCAGTAGGGGCAAAAACCAAACCATCATCACCCTCACCTTGATGACCACCTTTGTGTGACTGCATCAGATTTGCTTGGAACCTCAGTACGAGGGCACTAAGTGCCACTACATGCTGAAGTGCTACCCATTCCCAGTGTTGCAAAGAATAGGCCTGGCCCCGCTGCTGCACAATATCCCAGTCAGCTGGACATTACTGCACTACCTGTCCTTCATGGAAAAGTTCTTCCAGATAAACACCCATAACCACAAGTCCATTAGGCAGTGGTCAGTCTAGAAATGTCCTGCAAGCTCTGTGGGACCAAGACACAATGGATCCTGTGGGATGGTTCTCTGAGCAGACTGTCCAAATCATCTGGCAGAACCACTAGAACTCACCAACAAACACCAAGGGCCCTCCATCAGATCTTTCCTGTACAGTTAGAACCTCACTCCCAACATATGCTGCCCTTGGGACAGCTGTGATGAGGATGAGATGGTTGCACACCTCTTTGCGGGCTGTATATATGGAAAAAGGGTCTGGAACAGGAATGCAAAGGTGGCTTGTTGTGGTTCATCTCAAGCAGCTGTACAACTCTCCGATCTACGGGCTGTTCCCAGGTACACACCAAGATAGACACCAAGTGTTGCTGGAAGATCAGCAGCAGCTCGGTGAAAGACTCACTTTGGTCTGCCCAAAATTTGTCGGTCTTCCAGTGCAATGAGATGTCCCTAAGGGAATGATGCTGACTGGCACATTCCAGGCTGCAGGACTATGTACTAAGGAGTACACTGAAGCTTGGTGTAGCCAATACAAAGGCTGTGTGGGGAAGGACTGATAAGTTAAGATCTTTATTAGTCACATGTACATCAAAACACAGTGAAATGCTTTTTTATTGTTTAGTATTCTGGGGGGGGGGGGGGGGGGGGGGGCAGCCCGCAAGTGTTGCCATGCTTCCAGCGCCAACATAGCATGCCCACAACTTCCTAACCTGTAGGTCTTTGAAATGTGGGAAGAAACCAGAGCACCTGGAGGAAACCCATGCAGACACAGGGAGATGGTACAAACTCCTTACAGACAGCAGCGGGAATTGAACCTGAGTCGCTGGGTCCTTCTTCCACTGGAAATTGAGGAGCTGTGTCTGGTGTGGAAGCTGCTCAAACAACTGAAGATTGTATCACCCCAGCAGATCATGAGTGGCAATGGTGCTATGTACACAAAACTAACACTACTGATATATAAAACCAATAACACTGTGCATATATAGACTGAATGACACTATGAATGTAAAGAGCCAGGCACTGTTTTTTCTTTTGTACTTGTATATATTATGAATACTTTATTTTTGAAATAAAAAATGCTCATGGTTTTGTCCATTAAGAAATATGCATTATGCAGCAAATACCTCTGCACTTCAGAGACACAAGAGATTCTGCAGATGCTGAAATCTGGAGCAATAGACACACACACAAAATGCTGGAGGAACTCAAGAGGTCAGGCAGCATATATTGTTGCCTCTGCACTTCCTCACTTCTCACATCATCTTCTGGTCCCATTCACATTGAAGCTTGCCTGTAAAACCAATCCATACATTAATTAACATTTGTTCAAAAAATTCCCCATCAGTGAATCACAGTCTATGGGAAAACAAAAGAATTCAAAGTAAATTGTAGCTTTGTGATTTCATTATTCACATTTGGACTGCAGCGGAGGGGAAAACAAATTTCAATAATGTAATTGGCGTTCCCTGCCAGAAATTGTATTCAAAAAGACAAGATCTATCATCACCCATGAATGCCTTTCAAATTAATAAAACTCATTTAAAAGTGTGCCATAACATTTTGGCAAAGTTTTGGTAATTTATATTAATGCAAGAGCTGAGAAGTAAAAATTACAAAAATCTGCCCAGTTTTAGAATGATGTAGTCTTGCACTAGCTTAATAACTAGCCCAAATGGATGATTATTGGTGAATACAGCCATCTTCAGTCTGCACAAGATTCCTACCACAGTTCATCAATCACCATTAGTTTTGTTTTGGATAATTAATAGTAATTATTAAATTGGGCAGAATCATTATCGTACTATTCAAAACACTCGTTCAGCTTTAAACTGAGTCAATCCTGACATTGCAAATTAAACCAATGAATATTCATCATTGCTTCCGTCAGTGTAGCTGCAAAGCAGTGAAGGGAGGATAGCTCTCAGGGCTGGAATATTTCTGAAGTTTTGCTTTTCCATGATTTGCTTCACTGAAGCAACTGAATAATGATTTCCTTGAATAACATTATCTATTTCTTCTGTTCAGATCGAATTTTTAATCTCTGGTGTCAATCGGTTGAGCCAGGATACGAATGAACCAAGCCATGCAAGGTGACTGATGCCAAAGTACTAAAACATGTTTGCACTGTCTAAAATGTAGAGAGCCTGTTCTGTACACACAGAGTAGGCCAATACCCACATTCTTTAGCACACTGAACAAAGGCAATCCACATCTTAAAATTCTGGTCCCAGCAGATCTGAAAAGGCCATCCCTGGTAGGTAGATATTTATCAATTGAAGCCTTCTCTCCTCCTCTCAATATGTCCCAATTTACCGGGGTCAAATGACTAATTGTACAAAAGTAAATCAATCCACTGAAGTCTCAAAATATCAGTGACAAAAATACTGGCAAATTCAATTTGTGACGCTCAGATTTGAACAAAGATTAATGAAAGTAATGGAAATGTTGAGACTGGTGGAATGAGCAGAGGATCATCATAAAAACAGAAAAATCAATGGCCTTATGGCATAAGGTAAGCTCAAAACAATGCTGAATGTCACATAACAACTTTACATCAGCAACCCTACCAGTCCTTTCTCAGCTTGACATAAAATATGCAAACTACAATTCAAAGAAGTTCTCACAGTATTCTGGACAATATTAAATTCCATCACCAGTGAACATCTTAGGATTCCATTTGGTCAGAAACTGAACCGAACTAAAGATTAAATTACGGCTGACACATTCTCATGAGCTGGACTCATCTCCTGAGTTCCAACAGCCTCTCCATTACTTATAGAAATAAAATTGACTTGGATGGGTACAGCTGCATCATACAAAGCTCAAAATTATCCAGGACAAAGCAGTCTTGCATCCTGAGAGGGGAATGATAAGGTTTAGGGAATTTCAGAGCTCAGAAGGCACAACTGAAGAACAAAGGAAGTGGGGCACATGAGAAGGTAGGAGGAGAGCAACACAGAGTTCTCACAGATTTGGTAGAAAGGAGGTGAAAAGATGTCCCGCAATTTTATTCCTGGTGTCGAAATTATATGACTGAGGCACAGAGAGATCAATGCAGGTTGTTGAACGCAGGGTTGACTGAGTGAGTGGATACAGATGCTCGAGTTTTCAGTGAAGGTTGAGTTTGTGCAGGCTGGAACATGGAGGCAAAACAGGAGTACTGCAAAAGATAAATTTGAAATTTAACAGTGATGACGGGTTTAAGAGAAAACGGCTTGAGGTGGGAAAGAGAAGGGCAATATTACAGAACTTCAAGTTGGCAGTCATCATGATGGAGAGCACAAGAGATTAGAAACTGGTGTCAAGGTTAGGTAGGTTGCTTCTTACTGAAAATACTGAACAGGGAGCAGAATGTGTGATGGTGCTGAAGGTCATGATGTTTTGTCTTTGTGTAATTTACAGAAAAACTTCAGCTTCTCCAGAATGGGACAAACAAGGAAGCAAACAATGGAGGCAGTGGATGGGTCAAGAGATTGCAATGTCATGGAACTGAGAATCATGAGTCCGCATGTGGAACCTTCACTCAATAGAACTTTAGCATTCAGTCCTCTGAAGTCAGTGTCAGTGATGACAACCACAAAGTTCTCGATGAAGCAAATATTTTTTTTTCTTGTATATGACGAGACTCATGAATTTGTGAAAGTTGGGCTGAATCACTCTAATTACAATTACTTCCATTCTTAACCTTTTTTTAAAAATGATGAACAGGGAATCACCTTTATGCATTGATAATGAAAGGTACAACATAATTTGAACCCATTACCGGTCAAGCATCTGAAACCTCACAATAAAAGAGCTGCTTTCTGTCAGGATCACTGCACAAATGTCATGCAGAATTTGTCTCAAACAAGGCAGCTTCTTTCTGAACCTCATTTCAAAGCACTTCATCCACAGTGATAGCAGATACCATCTCACTTCTCCTGAGAATCAACCCAATTTCCATCAAGGTGAAAGAGCCGCCCAAGGGCAGCAATTAAGAGACACTGGCAGAGGAGTGACTAGACTGAAAACTAATTACACTTTTCGTTATTTATTCCTGGCTGCAAATGTCTTGCGATTCTAACCAGACTGGCCGGGCTGCAGAGCCTATAGGGAGCTGGTGAAGGGGCTCAAATATTTCAGTTTTATTGGTGGGATGCCAAAAGCTTGGTTTTAACTGGAGAAGCTGCAATGGCATAAACATTTAGCTCACTGAAATTGCAGCAACTGATCACTGAAATATATTCCAGTTGCATCAGCTTTGCTTACAGAATTGTAAACCCAAGCTCTGTAATGTCTTAGCTACATAGTTGAAGACTCATTTTCTTAAAAACCAAATGAAAATAGTTACCTTGATAACAACAATGGTTATTAAGCCATCTGGCTCTTGAGCAAGCACATCAGTCAGCACCACGATCACCAACAACCAGCCATAAAATTCTCTACACCAGAAGATTGTGGAGCTTAGATCATTGCAAGTGTTTAAAGAGGAGGCTCGACCTTCACTGAAAACTCGAGCATCTGTATCCACATTTTGAAAGGTGGGGGAAAATGAAAACTACAGGAACTGGCACAGAAAATGAGTTGAGGCCTGAGCAAATCAGCCATGATCATGTTGAATGGTGGCTTGAGGGACTGGCAGCCTACTCCTGCTCTTATTTTGCAAATCAAAAAAAAACTGCAAATGCTGAAGATGTGAAATAAAAACAGAAAATGCTAGAAACACTCAGCTGGTCAGGCAGCATCTGTGGAAAGAGAAATAATTAACATCTCAGGTCCAGGACACTTCAAGAAGAAAAAAAATCAGAAATCGAGAGGTGATCAAACACAGCTGCTTGAAACAATGCAAGGATTTCATCGGGTAGATTTCCTCTCCTGGGGTTGTTCACAGTGAGGTGGTGTGACCTTAACGTTAGAGTATGGCAAGTTAAAGATGAACTGAATTCTCATTTTCTCGACACAAAATCTTGTAGAAACCTGGAACTGGCATCTTCAAAAAGCTGTGGATATTACGCCAAATGAAACTCAAAGATTTAGATTTGTATTCTAATATGATAAAATCATTCAAAGGAAAATGGAAAGAGGGAGATAAAAGTATTGCTCAAGATATAGATCAAGCATGACTTCAAAGGACATTTTTGAGGCGCTGAATGGTCTTCTATACACATGTTCCTGGAAACCATCTTTTAACTGTTCTGTCCTTTTAGTCATACAGATGTAATTTACAACTTATTCTAAGAACTTGTTTGTATCCAAGGTCAAACTCAGACTTTTTTTTAAAAATATACAGCGCTGACAGCGCGTTTTTTTTGCATATTGGTAACAAGACTCACTTTACTCGGTGGCGAGAAAACTCTACCTCAACAAAATGCTAAATATCTGAGAAAGATTGTTTACTCAGAGTTCACTTTCCTTCAGGCATATTCAGCAGAAGTACAAGCTCCCAGAAAACATCTAAATCTTATTACGTAACATAATGGAGGCAAGTATGCATTTTATTAACAGCAACAGTACTTGGCCTACTGATCTGAAGAAAATTTGCCATCTAACATACAAAACTAAAAATGTCCAACAGGATTGGCAGCATCTGTGGAGAGAGAGAAAAACAGTAAATATTTCAAGTTAAGGATCTTTTATCAGAACTGCAAAAGGTTAGAAATAAAACAAATTTTAAGTTGCAGAGAAATTGGAGAACAAAAGGGGAGGTCAATTACACAGTGGTCAGGAGAGACTAAATGATAAAAGTGGTGGTGTTGTCCATTCCAGAGGATGATAAAGGTCTGTTTGGAGGAGCAGTAAATAGCAAACTATTGAAATCCAAAATGCTAGAACAGGAGAAAGGAAAAAAAATGAATACTAGCAATGTGAAACACCACAGAAATGGTTGATTATCTTGAATTATTGAATTCAGAACTGAGTCCTCAAAGCCATAACGTGCAAACCTTTTCTCAAGTCAACATTCAGCTTCACTAGAATAGCATCAGAGGACAAACACATCGGGGTGGGATTGGCTTGGAAAACTAATATCATCTCATATCTCAAATACATCTTTGGGGTTAACCCAAATTCGCTCAGAGGAAACCTCGACCCCAAGGAGTACCTAGTTCCTTTCTGTCTCCTGGTATAACAAGGTTTTGTATTGCTACCACGGTTAAATATATGCTATGATTCTTGCACTCTTCTAATATTTATTCTCAAGACCAGTCCAGGTGAGCATTTTTATTGACAAGCCCACACATACTTGGAACTAAAAGATGGCATTGCATGTAATGATGGAATTACAAATGGGATGTACAAACGGAAATGCTACTTACTCAGCTCTCTGACAAACTCTATAGTTCAAAGCCACGTCTACAAATCAAGGTTTGTTAAGATTAGCAGAAGGTCAACAGGCATATGCAAGTGGTTCACACAGCTTACATTATTTTCTTACACACACACGCACAGGTATTGTTGGATACAAGTAAAATTTGGACATGGGGAAATCAGTCAAAATCAAAAACCCATTAATCCTTCGGCAAGAACACAGTCTGCTGACTCACTCAAACACAATGGCCAATCAACTGTGCGAAATATCAACTACAAAAAGGGCACACACATACCTGGGTACAAATAGATTGATTGACTTTATCTTGACAATCAAACTATAAATCTCGTATAAAAAGAGCCACAAGAATTATTTGAGAAGCCTGCACAGAAATACAGTTTTCATATTAGATCAGTACACCCACGTTAGACTATTGTTTATTGCCTACAGCTCTGCCTTCAATACAATAATCCCAAGCAAACTTGTCACCAAACTCAGAGACCTAGGACTCAACACCTCCCTCTGTAACTGGATCCTTGACCTCCTGACCAACAGACTGCAATCAGTAACAATAGGCTGCAATACCTCCGGCACAATTATTCTCAACACCGGTGCCCCACAAGGCTGCATCCTCAGCCCTCTACTCTACTCCCTATACACTCATGACTGTGTGGACAGATTCTGCTCTAACTCCATCTACAAGTTTGCAGATGATACCACTGTTGTAGGCCATATCTCAAACAGCGATGAATCAGAGTACAGGAAGGAGATAGAGAGCTTAGTGGAATGGTGTCATGACAATAACCTTGCCCTCAATGTCAACAAAACAAAAGAGCTGGTCATTGACTTCAGGAAAGGAGGCGGTGGACATGCACCTGTCTACATCAATGATTCTGAGGTCAAGAGGGTTGAGAGCTTCAAGTTCCTGGGAGTGAATATCAATAGCCTGTCCCGGTCAAATCACATAGATGCCACAGCCAAGAAAGCTCACCAGCGCCTCTACTTCCTTGGGAGGCTAAAGAAATTCTGTTTGTCCCCTTTGAATCTCACCATCTTTTATCGATGCACCCTAGAAATCATCCTATCTGGATGCATCAAGGCTTGGTAGAGCAACTGCTTTGCCCAGGACTGCAAGAAACTGCAGAGAGTTGTGGATACAGCTCAGCGCATCACAGACACCAGCCTCCCCTCCTTGGACTCTGTCTTTACCTCTCATTGTCTAGGTGAAGCAGCCAGCATAATCAAAGACCCCACCCATCTGGGTCATTCTCTCTTCTTCCATCAGGTAGAAGATACAGGAGCCCAAGGGCATGTACCACCAGACTTAAGGACAGCTTCTGCCCCACTGTGATAAGATCATTGAACGGTTTCCCTTATGCAATGAGGTGGACTGTGACCTCACGATCTATCTTGTTGAGACCTTGCACCTTATTGCACTGCACTTTCTCTGTAGCTGTGACACTTTACTCTGTACTGTTATTGTTTTTACTTGTACTTCATCAATGTAATCTGCACTAACCCAATGTAACTGCACTGTGTAATGAATTGACTTGTATGATCGGTATGCAAGACAAGTTTTTCACTGTACCTCTGTACAAGTGACAATAATAAACCAATACCAGTAACTCGTCAATTTGGTAACATGTACAAGAAAATTTATTGGTCCTCTTTCTGTAAAGAGCAATCCAATTAGCCCCACTTCACTGCCTTTACCCAAAGCACCTGCAGTTTTCTTTTTAAAATTCCCTTTTTCAACTAATTACCCAGTTCTCAAATGAAAGTTACTATTACATTGGCTTCTCCCATCTTTGCTTTGTGCATTGCAGATCACAACATGCTGTGAAGAATAAGTGCTCATCACTCCTCCAGTTCTTTTACAGAGCATCTCAAACCAATGCCCCCTGGCTACCAGCCCTAACCTTTTCTGCTCCAAGAAGATCAATGGTTGTCTGTTAAAATTAAAGTCAGGTTTCAACTAAACTGTCTCATGGTCCATGAGATTCCAAGATCCAACTTGATGAATTTCTGCATATCTACCATTACCCATGAAACTACAATCACAGCAGGGATTACATCAGAGAGAAACAAGGCAAGAAAAAGAAAAAAAGGGAAATAGAATACCTTGGAGCACAAAGTTGTAATTCTGTGATACAGGTTAAATTTCATTTCATGCTGAGCATATTATTTGCACAAACACAGAAATCTGTTTGATATACGTGATTTGCCAATTAAATTTTATCCACATTAAACTGTGCATTTATAAATTCAAACACTCTCCCCCAGCAAGAAAGAGCTACAAACACAATTTTTATTCTTCCTGAAAATAGGCACATCTGGTTTTAAGTAATAATTTCCATCTTCAAAGTTTAAAAACAACTTCAGTTTTCCTTCTCCTGGTGGCACAACATTTTTTGCCCAGATTAATCGCAACAGCCCATCCTTCCCCACCGCCTCAAGTAATTTGTGTGTTTTTAGTTTCTAAACGGTTCTCCTGTCAAATTTCCTTCCAAATCAGTACCTGACTGTTACCCCCAAATAGACTAACCAACATACCATCCTATGATGGTACAATAAAAACCCCATGGAACAGTTTCATATTTCTTAGGACTTTCAAGAATGGACACATGCAGGGAGTTAAATTTGCTGGCTTCTGGAGCGGCACATACAAATGTACATGTCCTAAACACCACAGGGTGAACCTGTGCATATCTATAAACCTCAAGTTATGAATTTTAATTTTAATGATTAAGTGTCTATGATCTTGCTTGCCAACCATCTCCAACCTTGTACCTCCCTATTACAAGTGCAGTACTCTTCCCATCCCCAAATCTTCTCTCCATCCTACAACAGTCAGGCTTTTACAAGCAAAGCTTGCAATTACCATTCAGGCTCAAATTCATTTGCTTCCCTTACAATTTCTTCAATCTTTATGGCTTCTGACACCAGATTGACCTTAATCTTTGTTGTTCTTTGAAACGTTTAGATTTTTTCTTCTAAAAAGGTCAAGAGGACAAAATACAGCTCCTCATCAAATTAAGACAATTGGACAAGCCAAGTACACTACTTTTTTTTTAAAAACTACCAGCTGGGGAAATAAATTATTCCCTCTTGCGTGCAACTAGTTTTCTGAAGATTAAGATGAAGAATCATCAGATCATGTGTGAGGACAGTCAAGTTCTTGAAATTCGAGCCTCAGACTGGTACTTGCTCCTCAAAACTGTATTTGTATTTGATTGCTACTGGAGTTGAATTGGGCTGAGGATCTGTACTTCATTGTCCTGAAAGCAGTGAACTGGGTTATATGCTAGTCAAGAGCAGTTTCTCCCCAAATAAGGTTTCTGTCTTCTGCAAAAGTATTCAAACCATATTAATGCAAGCTGAATGAAAGCAATCAGAAATAGCTGGATGTGTTATCCCAATTGTTAGACAAGAGTCAACCATTCGAAGGTAATGTGTCTATGGACACTTGTGTCAGAGCACCAGGGTCTGCTCACAGGCTGGGGAGCTCCTCCTAGAGTCCTAAATTTGCTCCCTCTGACTCTTTGCCTCATTTTTCAAAGTGATCATATGAAAGAGGGGCTTGGCTCAGTCTACAATGAAAGGTTTTAAAGGACAAGTTTGTATTTATGAAACATGAACAAGCTGGATGAATTAGTGTAGGAGCACTATCCAACAGGTCCATGATGCTGACAGCATTGAGAAATCCACCAGAAGGGCATATACTACAAGAAGCCAAAATGAAATAATCTGAGATGGGGTTAGTCACATAGGAAGCAGATCTGCGAAAACAAATGCAAAGTTGCATCAGACTGTTGTACACGAATCAATGTTTGGTGCTGAACTGCTCAGAAAGGATGTTGCTCCTCTGGCATTACCATTGATTCATACTCAGCTTAATAGCACCAATCCCATTGGCATAATCTTGATAACAAGCTGCTTGAAGAAAACAACTTTCAAATGCATTAATCCCTACCACAGGTGCTCAGGTTACATCAAATTTCTCAAGATGAACTGTTATGTGCTCCCTTGCCTATCAATCTACTGAAAACCTTAACTGGAATACACGTAGGAGAATGATTTGATCTATATTCAAAGTAATCAGACCACAGAAAAGCATACGTAACATTATTCAAACGAAAGCATTTTGTGAAGCTGAAAAATAATGTGGGAAGTGGGAACAGGAGGCTGTAGAGCTCTGAATCCCATAGCTCCTGAAGGAGATTTAACAATCAATGACAAGTGGAGAGCTTTACTCAAATAAAATACAACCCAACCAATACACTCAGCAGCTCCCTTGGAGAGCTCGCAATAACAACTTTTTGACACTGTGCCCATATACAAGCTGATCAATGATGTGGTCTGAGAATTCTTACACTTTAAACCGGGTGCTGAAGCCAACAGACGACACAGGCAACTTTTAAACAATGGCAACACCATTGCACCTCAGCACCTAAAAATAAACAACAGTGGGAAAAGCAGAGACTAACTGCTCCAAAATGACCAGATCAAGCTGTGGCAGGAATTAACTTTCTTCCTTTCAATTCCACATACAAGAGATTAAAAATAATACATCAAGATTCTGGTTTAGTATTAAAGGAGTTCTGCCCTACTGGAGGAAAGCTGAGGCTCCATTTGGTTGCTAACGTAGATAAAGGAATTTCATGCTACCATTTTTAAGCACAGAATTCTCCCATCGTTTTGGTCAATATTCATCCTTCAATCAACATCTGAAACAAACCATCTGATCGTTATAATAATGTAGTTTGCAGGACACAGTCATTGACAACATAGCAGCTACATTTCCCATAATAGTTTCAAGTCTTCAAACATTTACCCATTAATTTAATACTCTCAGAAAGTTGCTCATTCTGAGAAATAGGGTTGTCTTAACAGTATTAAAAATTTTTGGAATATTTTCTCATGAGACTAAGGGGAAAATCCTGACTGACCATGGACATGCTGTGCTGGTCTAGGGGTATGATTCTTGCTGAGGACATCATCTGGCTTGAAGTGCAAGAGGCCCTGGGTTCAAATTTTGAACAAGCTCCTCACTTAAGGGCAGCACAGCGGTGTAGCTGTCCCACAGCTCCATCAATCCTGACCTCTGGTGCTATCTTATATGGAGTTTGAGTGCCCTCCCTGTGACCACATGGGTTTCTCCCCACATCCCAAAGATGTGCAGTTTGGTGGGTCAGTTGGCCACTGCAAGTTGCCCTAGTATACAGCTGAGTGATAGAATCTGGAGGAAGTGGATAGCCCATGGAGAAATGGGTTACAGGAAAATTAGTGGGGGCGGAAATGGGATTGGCCTGAGAGCCAGCATAGAATTAATGGGCCAAAATGACCTGTCAGAATATGAAGTCATGGACATGGTGCACAACAGATGTCTCTCTGCTCCATTAATGAACACACAGCAATAGCAAGGCCCATTGTTTTCTACTTCAAAATATACTTTATTCGGGAAAAATAAATTGGAAATAAATCAAATGATAAAGTTAACATTTTCATAAAAGATCATGTTATTCAATTTTTTTTTAAAAACAGCAAGACATAACCCATCATCATTTATTTACAACCTTAAAACAAATCATCCTCAGAGTTCGAAGATAGATCCCAACTAATTTGGGTGCAACAGCAGGCTGGCTGCATCCAGCTTCACCACATCCCTTAACACATAGTCCTGAACCTAAAAGCACACCAGTTTTCAGCACTCGGTCAAGGTCAGGATCTTGATCTGGAAGACCAGCGAGTTTCATACATGCCAGAGTCTTCCATTGTGTGTTGATGGTTCCCAACAGCAATTGATATTTGTCTCAATAGGTGTTTCTGGGAATAGCCTATACAGTCCTGTGTCATGTAGCTCTCCAGGATGAATCTGGACAAATATCCCTGCTTCTCTTCTCGGACCTTCCTGCCAAAGATGTATTCTCAAAGGAGGTAGGACAACATGGAGTGTGTGGCCAAAGGGTCAATCATACATGAAAGATTTGACAAGAAGGGCTTTTCCCACAACTAACCTTGTTTGAAAGCATTTGGTATTGATGCATTATGCCAAATAACATTGGTAGTCTGCTTGAGTGCCCACCATATCAGATCCACAGACTCCTTTTCCTGCACAGGAAACCAATTAGTTCCCAACTAATAAAATTAGTGAACTCAAAGCTTTAATTAACAGAGGTTTATGATATTACAGCCATCACTGAGACAAGGTTGAAAGATGGACAAGTCAATATCCCATGGTATAGAATCTTCAGGCCAGACAGAGTGGGGTGTAAAAAGACGAGGAGGTATTGCACTCAGTTAAAAATTGCATTACTTCAATATTGAGTGAGGATATCCTAATAGGCTCTGCAAACAAAGCCATATGGGTGGGGATTAGAAACAAAAATGGTCATCACTTTGCTGGGGGTGTATTACAGACCACCAAGCAGTTAATAAGTGATAGAGAAACAGATAAATAGACAGATGCAATAAAAAAAGTTATTGTACAGGATGGATTTCAATTTCCCCAAAGATTAACTGGGATTACCCAGTGTTAAAAGGCTCAGAGGGGGAGGAATTTTTGAGGTGTGTGTCCAGGAGAGCTTTGTGCCACACTATGTTTAGATAGACAAACAAGGGAAGGAGCAGAGAGACACAGAGATTCTGCAGATGCTGGAATCTGAAGCAATACACACAAAATGCTGGAGGAACTCAGCAGGTCGGGCAGCATCTATGGAGAGATATAAACCAGTCGACGTTTTGGGTCGAGGCCCTTCATCAGGACTGGAAAGGAAGAGGGCAAAAGTCAGAATAAGGAGGTCAAGGGGAGGGGCACAAGCTGGCAGGTGATAGAGTCCAGCTGAGAGGGTGGATGAAAGGGAGTGATGCAAGAAGCTGAGAGATAATAGGTAGAAGAGGCAAAGGGCTTAAGGAGGAATCCAGTCAGAGAGGACAGTCCCGACCATGTAATAAAGGGAAGGAGGTGGGGAATAGATGGGCAGGTCATGATGGTGGGGAGGGGTGAGGAGGCCACACGAATCAAGGAAAACAAACGGGGGGGGGGGGGGGAAGACTAGCGAGGGTCAGAGGGGAAGGGTTACTGGAAATTAGAGAAATTAATGAAGGAGCATTACTGGACCACACCTTGGGGATTGTAGCCAGTCAGGTGGAGGGAATGTCAGTGGGGAAGCATTTTGGAGGTAGTGGTTATGGAATAGGATAGGGAGGGTCCAGTAATAAAAAGGTCTTAAGTTTGGGAAAAGCCAATTTCATTAATGCAAGGAAGGTCATTTCAAAGGTATATTGAGAACACCTACTTGCAGGCAAGACTACAGCTGCACAATGGGAAGAACTCAAAGGAGAAATAGCAAGAGTTCAATATGTTCCTTCAAAAAGTAAAAGCCAGATGTAACAAGTATAATGAACCCTTAATGTCAAGGGATATTGAGGGTTGTACAAAGAAAAAAAGGAAGCCCATGACAGGTGTGGGGAACTAGTAATGGGAGATCTGTCAAAAGTACAAAACATGCAGGGACGTGCTTAAAAAGGAAATTAGGAAAACTAAGAGGTCATTTAAAAAAATAAATCACTAGCAGACAGGATTTAAGGTAAATCTGAAGCCACTCTATAGGTACATCTTCGGCAATGAATAAACAGGGGAGGCGTGGGGCCCACTAGGGACAACATGGGCAATCTGTACATGGAGCCAGAAGGCAAAGGCAGATCCTAAATGAATACTTGTCATCAGTATTCACACAGGAAACACCTTGTAGTTGAAGAATTCAGTGAAAGAATAGATGAAAGTCTAGTGCAGATCTCCATAAATAAAGAGGATAGACATGATGCTTAGAGGGTTTAAAGGTGAATTAATCTTCAAGATTGGATGAAATTCAGTCCAGCCTGCAAAAGGAGGGAAGAGATTGTGGGCCAAGAACTAATCCCTGCAGTACTCCACTAGTTACCCACTTACAGTCTGAAAAGAACTCACTTATTCCAACTGCTTTTTTAAAATAATTCAGCTAGTTTTTAAATCCATCATTACACACACTTCCTCCAACATCATAGGCTTTCAACTGATGCACCAGTCTCTTACGTGGCACCTTGTCAAATGCCTTTTGGAAATCTAATATACTACAGTTCCCCTCTATCAACTCTTCCTGTTACATCAAAGAACTTGAGCAAATTGGTCAAACATGATTTACCATTTACAATTGTCATAGGTTTAATTATGTATCAGCTTTCCTAAATAATTAACTATTTCCTCTGATCAACCCGAGCATCTTGTCAATGATAGCTAACTGGCCTGTAATTCATAGCCTACTGATTTTTTTTTGAAGTTTAAGAGTAGTAATACAGTTCTCTAGTTGCTTCATAATTATAACTGAAAATACTATCCTTTAGCCCCCTCTCCAGCATTTTAATGTCTTCATTAATCAGTACTACTACCCACCTTTCTTTACAGAAATGCTTCGCATACAGAAATTAGGTACCCAGCCATGCACTTCTTTATTGAGGTGCATTTTAATTCTGCCATTGTGTTCCCACATAACAACCGTTTGCAATTTACAAACCCTTTTTCAATTAAGGTACTTAAACAAAAGAATTCTAAACCAGTTGTGGTCTTTTGTGCAGTCTCTCCTAGTCTGTTCATGCCAAGTACAGTGCTTCTTCCCAATTGCATTTCTTTGTGCACCTTATTCATTATGTTTATTGCTCCATACTGGTATTCATCTCCTGCCAGTTTAGCTTAAACAATTTTCAACCACACAAGTGAATACCCCTACAAAACCAATACTCCTTGAAGGTGTAAGAAACTAGGGAATTGGTATCCATCAATCTTTTCAGTGAATAGCAATGCAAGGGCTGAGCACAAAGATCTAGAATGACACTCATGTAATATCGGGGTATTGCCGAATTGTCAGAAATGCCATTTTTGTGACAAGAAATTAAACTGGGGCCCCAACTGCCCTCTTGGGCAGATGTTAAACACTTTACTCTGTACTGTTATTGTTTTTACTTGTACTAACTCAATGTAACTGCACTGTGTAATGAATTGACCTGTACGATCAGTATGCAAGACAAGTTTTTCACTGTACCTCAGTACAAGTGACAATAATAAACCAAAGTTAGAAAAGTTACACTATTCCAAGCATAAATAAGCATTGACCCACTTTACAGTGGTGGAACCAAACACTTTTCAAGCCACAAGATCTAATGATCGCCAAAAAATATCATGAAACAACCACTGAATTTTATATACATTCACTACTTAACCTCAAGTAGATCCTTATGTCAACTTGTATTCTATTCTCTTAACTGCTGTCAACTAAAAGTGAATAAAAAATGCCAGCCAACAACAACGCTGGTATTTTTTCTTAAAAGGTTCTTTACAACAAAGAGATAATGGATTATGCAAACGTTAGTTCTGCTGTTACAATAAATGGAAAGCCACAACAGTGAAGTGTCCCCACTTAATTAGCAGTGTGAAGTTTTGTCTCGGAATTTTCCGTTGTCTTCTTCTGAAGACACTGAACACGACGGTACATCTCTCCACACTTCCGACAATAGTTAATATCGCTAGGTTGTCATAAGTCAACACAAGGAACAGCCATATGTATATTTTTGAGTAAGACCCAGAGAAAAGCAGAGAGAACTGAGTACACTGATTATACGTTCTGTCCTATTTCCACATACTGTGCAGCACAACTCTTTTCAACATTAAGCCTCTGCTCGAATTCTCACCCAAGATACACAGAAACTATGGTCTGTTTTTTGTAGTAGTACCCAAATAAACACGATTAAAGATCATCAGAAGCGTTAGATCGGTTTTACTCTCACAGATCCTGCCCGATCTGCTGAACACTTCCAGGATTTTCTGGGATTTTTATTCCATTTCAAATTTCCAGCATCCGCAGCATTTTGCTTTTCTTTGCGACGTTTGAACTGAAAACACGTGAGTGTGGAACTTCATGACTGTTCCACAGTTGTCGGTGAAACACTCTTCTACTCACAACCCACTTGCTGCTTTACACTGGTGGAATCAATAATGCTCGCCTTTTGAAAAGCAGTAATTTCTATTAACTGGAACAATCAATCATACTGCACCAGATCTACATTCGACAGTTCATCTAGTGCTCAGGCAGGACGGCTCGGTCACAACGTGTCAATAACCAGTTAGCAATCTTACTGTAGGCAGCGCGGTTGTTGGCCCGAGTGGGACGGCCGAACGGTCCCGCCCACAGTTCGATTTCCCTTTATTCCCCCGAACGTTCGGCTCCTCAGTGTTCCGCTTCCCTTTGTGCCTCCGAACGTCCGGCTCCTCAGCGTTCCACTTTCCTTTGTCGCTCCGAACGTTCTGCTCCTCGATGTTCCACTTCCGCGGAGTCTCCCACCCGCTACACCGTTGTAACGTGGTTACCCCAGTGCCTCATGGTCTAATGTCTCATGCCTCCAATGAGCCAGTACCAGGCGAAAAGCGACCGCGCCGCCCAGAGGTCCAGAGCTATCGCTGCTCTCGTTCAAAGACGAAGAAAGTGACGTAATGCAGCACAGCGCCTGACATCTCCTCGGCCAAGGCGACAAACGCTTTGCAGGAGCTGGAGGAACGAGCAGGGTTTTGGGGAGTAGTGGTTTATAACGTCCATGTGAAGATCTGTGTATCTCAGTATTGTATTTAAACGCTACTTAAATATCTCACAGTTGTAATGAATCATTAGAGTACAGTTTACAATACTTAACGCAAAACAATAGTGCAAATATATAAAAAAATAAAATATGACACACAGGCGCAAAAGCAGTTTGGCTGTCTAACAGTTCCAGAGACCTGGAATGCTGACCTCTAGCTCTGTGTGGAGTTCGCGCGTGCTCCCTGTGACTATGGGGTTCCTCCCACTTCACAAAAACGTCCAGGTTGGTAGTTCATTGGTCACGGTAAATTGGCCCCAGATTCCCCAGAACAGAATCTGAGGGGTTGGGGAGAAGGATAGTTGATGGGAATGTGGGAGAATAAATAAGGTAGGATTTGTGTAAACATGAGTGCTTGATGGTTGGTGTAAATTTGGTGGGCTGAAGGGCCTGTTTCTGTGTTTTATCTTTGAGTCTGAATATTATTTCTAAACATTAGGACTGCATTTTAATTTTGCACAAATATTTATTTCACCAAAATGTGATGGGGCCTATCCACTCTGTCCCCAGCCTCCCAATTCTGCTGCCCCTAATCAGAATACCAAAGGATACTTTACCACAATTAATTATTTTTGAAATGTAATTGGTGACCCACCTGGTTGCTTAATCTGGATTACAAGATTCTGTGTAAGGTTATCACCAATTGATTCAAGTCTGCCAGGACTTGTGATTCACACGGATCAGACCAGTGTTGTACCTGATTATTTAATTTATTTAAAAAATAGTCTTCATTCATAATAAAAATATATACAAAGGAAGAAACAGTGGAAAAAAACTTCTACATTCATGGTTGTTACCTTCAGTAGTGTAAACTTATAAAGAAAAAACCCACCACCAAACATAGCACCATTACCACTCTCATGGCTCTCTGAGGTGCTATCCCTTTCATTATTCAAGGGACTTTCCCGCTCCATTCTGCCCCTCCATGTGTGGTCACAGAAGGAGCCTAGACGGTGGTGCTTCCCCACAGAGCCTTAGCATGGGTTGCACCGAGCTTCAGTGCGACCCTCAGCACGTACTCCAGCAGCCTGGACTGTGCCAGTCTGTAGCATTCCCTTACGGACATCTCGCTGTGCTGGAAGACCAACAAGTTTCGGGCAGACCAAAGGGCGTCTTTCACCGAGTTGATGACCTTAAAGCAGCACTTGATGTCTGTCTCGGTGTGTGATCCTGGGAACAGCCTGTAGATCAGAGGCTGCTGTTACGCAGCTGCTGGGAATGAACTGGGACACGGACCTCTACATCCATCTCGACACCCTCTTAGCAAATCCACAGTCTGCAAAGAGGTGGGTGACCGTTTCTTCCCCACTGCAGCCAGCCCAAGGGCAGCGTGCATTGGGAGTGATATGTTGTCTGTAGAGGAAAACTCTGACTGGGAGGGCACCTCTCACCACCAGCCAAGTGAGGTCTTGGTGCTTGTTGGTCAGATCTGGCGCTGAGGCATTCTGGCAGATGGTTTGGATTGGCCATATGGTTTGGACCATTTACTCAGGGAACAAACCCACAGAATCCATAGTGTCCCTGTCCCGCAGTGTCTGCAGTACATTCCGCGCTGACCACTGCCTGATGGACTTGAGGTCAAAGGTGTTTACTTGGAAGTACTCTTCCACAAAGAACGGGTAGTGCAGCAACATCCAGCTGACTGGGACGTGGTGCATAAAGGTGCCAGGCCTATCTTATGCAACACCAGGGACTTGCGTGTAGGCAACGGTATCCCTGAGCAGCACAAGGCTGTCAAAGATTTTCCTGCCAGGTACAGCACAGGTTTGGTCTGAGTGGATCACCTGTCCGAGAGCAGACTTGACCCGGTTGGGGATGGCCTTGGATAGGATCTTATAATCCACATTCAACAGTGAAATGAGTCTCCAATTCCTGATGACCTCCGTCTCCCGCTTCTGCTTACCTGATAGATGTCTGACAGCCTGAGCTGCTCAGCATTACAATCATTTACATGCAGGACAAGCAGTGGACGCTTAGGGGAGGGAGACGCCTTTAACAGAATATCACACCAATGCGATGCACATGCTCACTAAAATGGGCAATTGGATATAGCTGGTCTACCCATTCATCAGTAGCACAGTCATAACTAATGGGTGGGAAATGGAAAGCTGTCTTACTGTGCAACGTCCCAGTCAGCTGGACGTTGCCGCACTAACTGTCCTTTGTGGAAGAGTACTTCCAAGTAAACACCTTTGACCACAAGTCCATCAGGCAGTGGTCAGCGCAGAACGTACTGCAGACAATCCAGGACAGGGACACTTTGGATTCTGTGGGTTTGTTCCCTGAGCAGACTGTCCAAACCACCTGGCAGAATGCCTCATCGCCAGATCTGACCAACAAGCACCAAGACCTCGCTTGGCTGGCGATGAGAGGTGCCCTCCTAGTCAGAGCTTTCCTCTACAGACAACATATCACTCCCAATGTACGCTGTCCTTTGGACTGCTGCAGTGGGTAAGAAACGGTCACCCACCTCTTTGCAGACTGTGGATTTGCTAAGAGGGTGTCGAGATGGATGCAAAAGTCAGTGTCTCGCTTCATTCCCAGCAACTGTGTAACAGAGGACTCTGATCTATGGGCTGTTTCTGGGGTCACACAACAAGACAGACATCAAGTGCTGCTGAAAGGTCATCAACTCAGTGAAGGACAGCCTTTGGTCTGCCCGAAACTTGTAGGTCTTCCAGCATCGTGAGAAGCCTGTACGGGAATGCTGCAGAGTGGCACAGTCCAGGCTGCAGGAGTACGTGCTGAGCGATGCACTGAAGCTCGGTGCAGCCAATGCTAATACTCTGTGGGAAAGGACCACAGTCTGGGCTCCTTCCGCTACCACACATGGAGGGGCAGAGTTGGATAGAGAAGCCCCTCGAACAATGAAAGGGGTATCACCCCAGTGAACCACATAAATGGCAATGGTGCTATGTTTGTTTGGTTTTTTTCTTTAAGAGTTTACACTTCTGAATGTAACGACTATGAACATAGAAGTTTTTTTGCCCTGTTTCTTCCTTCGTATATATATATTTTTTATTATGAATAAAGTCTATTTTTGAAATAAAAAAAGTATCTCAAGTTAAAGGTGCCCTCTTCCTCCTTATACCAAGCCTTTTTCTGAATCCATCAGGAAAGATGCAGGCATATGAGGGATGACAAAGGCACACAGGTCAAAGCCTCCCTATAAGGTAAGATACTTTTATTAGGCACATGTACATCGAAACACACAGTGAAATGCATATTTTTTGCGTGGAGTGTTCTGGGGGCAGCCTGCAAGTGTCGCCACGCTTCCAGCGCCAACATAGCATGCCCACAACTTCCTAACCTGTACATCTTTTGAAGGTGGGAGGAAACCGGAGCACCCGGAGGAAACCCATGCAGACACAGGGAGACAGTGGCCAGATTTGAACCCGGGTCGCTGGCGCTGTAAAGTGTTATGCTAACCACTACACTGCCGTGCCTGCCCAGGTGACATTGCCATTTTCTGCTGGGATCAGTCCCAACAGGCTTCAGGGGCCACACTGAGTCACAGCAAAAGCAAAGCCATGTTTCTTGCCAACTGGTCCAACCAATCCTTTGTCACATTCACAATCAAGTTTGATTCCCTGAAAGTGCTGGAAATATAGTTTGCAGGAACTGACATGATGCTAAAGATGGAGAAACCAGCTGGGATAACTAAAGTCCTGAATGAAGAGTTTGGTTTTAAGGTGGAGAAGAATTCAGAAAGGGAATTCTGGAGCATGGAATTTCTACAGTTGAAGGCAACTTTGCCACTGATGGCCAAAGGAAGCAAAGGTGAATGAGAGGTCATAGTGGAGGGATACAACGTGACTGCAGAACTGATGAAGATTATAAAGATGGGCAGTGAAAATAAAGGTGAGAATTTTATATTTTAAGGTATTACATGGGCCAGTGGCTGGGACAGCTAGGAAGTTAGTAAGCATATATACCAGCAAAGTTTTGGATGAGTTGAGGTGTATGGAGATTAGTTAATGAGAGACTCTTAAGGAGAATATCAAAGTCAGATCTGGAATCGGCAAAGATAACTTAAGCATCAGGTGGGCTTGATCATGGGAATGAGCAGACAAGTATTGTTAATTGTGGAAAGTATCTTTTAAATAAATCCTCATTTCACCTCCATCACATTCCATGTTCTAAAACTGATTAAATCTCTTTTGAAATTGCATCCAAAAACAGTAATTGTGAAAAATGAATAGTATAAATTAAATGATGCTTACAAAGGAGCATGGTTTCAATACTGTGTCTTCCAACCAGCAGCATTTTCAATGATGGTGAAATGCAAAATAATTCAAGTTACTTATTACTAGATTGGGCATTCCTACGTACATAATAAACAATTCCACAGTAGATTGAATTGACATGAAGGGAAGACAGTTTCAATTCATATTGCTGCATTAAAATTGCAGTTACTATGTTTCAAACATCTAATTAGTGACTATTCTGCAAATAATCAGCCAGAATAGATTGCTTTATTGAAATCAAATTCATGAGATTGGGTTATAATTGTTAATTAGTTATGTTCAGGGAAGGCTTTCCAAATTGATTTGCTTTCAATTTACAGTATGTGCTTTTTTTTCCTTTTGTAATTTGAAATAAAAAAAAGAAAGTGAGAAACAAAAGGCCTGTTAACATTTTGTTTTCATTTTTGGCTGTAACGAGTCCTTCTCTCTTTAAGTCTTGACAAAGCCCTTCTAAATGTTGTAATAATGTTATTCCTTGTTCTCACTTTCTTTTCAGTGTCTGGATCCCTTTAAATTTCACTAAAATTGTAATTTTTTGCTTTCACCATTGGACTATCTACTGATACATGGCTAAAATGGCCCCCAAAATTTTCAACAATTTTCATAATTGACCTTGCTGATCTCTGGTAACCTGTGCTGCTAATCCTTGTGTATTAACTTGCTGGGTGAAACAGATCTGAAAGGGCCATAAACTAGAATCATTCATGTGGTGTCAATGACCTGATTAAAGGAAGTTAAACTAAAAAGAGAAGTATAACAGAAAAATGTTGAAGGAACTACATTTTGCACTCATAGGTTTTAGGTGCAACACGTCACTCGCTAAGGAACATCTTGCAAATCTTTGTGCATCTGTGATGAATTGAGATGTTCTGACAGGATCCATCACTTTTTCTTCCCACCATGTCTGAAGAATATTTCCATTCACTTCATTATCAGATTAGCTTTGCCAGATTTCAAAGGCAGCTGTTATAACATTAGGATAATAGAAAGGAAAATCAGAGGTTCTGATCTGGGCTATAGGATTAAAATCGTTGCTACTAAAATCAGGACACAAAATAGTACACAAAAATGGGAGTCAGGAGAGATGAGGTTAAAATAAGGTAGGAGGATATTCATGGTGAACTCGAGTGCAAATGTACATGCAGAGAAAATATCAACGTCCGTTCTATTAATTTGTGACTGGGCAACTGAAACATACAGTACTTTTTCTCTTGGGGATTGTCTTATCTTTCAGCTTCACATTAACATTTTCTCTTTACAAGTGGGGATGGATCTCCGTATTCCCTACATTTTTGTTTGACGTATTGCTTGCAGTACCATTTTTCTGTCATCAGACACATCTTCCTTACAAAAGAGATCTGGCAGCACAATGTTTAAATACCAACGCAGCACTAAGCATTATCGTTGCCTTTTTGTAAAGCCTTAATCAATCATAAGGAACCAGTTGGTGGTACTTTAGAAGTAGTTTTGCTCTTTTTACGGCGTGAAAAAAATAAAATCCTGCTGAATATCACGTTACGACACAAATGTGTGTTTTAGTTTTCGGGGAGAGGGAAAAGAACCGTTTAAGCTGAAAATGTGGAACATTGAGACCACATTGCGAATTCACTGCATTTGTAATTTTTGGTTTGCAACATTCGTGGAATATTATAGAAACTCGTTACTACAATGCCAATTGATTAAGATTGCACAACCCTTGAAGGGTTAAAATGTAACGTGGTCCTCTTTTCACTTTGGGGTATGAGAGCGTTGCCCCTTGCTGGGTCAAAGTGGGCGAGGCCCTATGTGGCGTTGCATAAGTAAACTGGAGGGAAAACAAGAAAAAAAATGACAAATCTGGAATTAATTTCCGAGAAAGTATTAAGAATGTTACGGCAACAAAGTGCACAGCAAATGACGTGAGTGCGGGAGGGAGTGGATCTTGTCAGCCAGTGGTGCGGAGTCACACAATGAAACTTTACTACAAGATCGCTGTAGTGGTCGGCTGTCTGGTGGGTGGCCGCCTACTGCTCTACCTGCTGCTGGGCTGGTCGGCTGCCCAGCCCCCGCCTCGGGGAGGCGACGGCCGAGCTTGGCGGGCCGTGCAGGGGTTTCAGGGGCGACTGGTTACTCGCCACCCAACTGCTTTCCGCTCGCCGTCTCGGCCGGTTTTGAACCGGCAGCCACGTCCCCTTCCAAAAAGGCGCAAAAAACTAGTCAGCGACAGGTAAGAGCTCAGGGGTAAGTTTTGGCTCGCTTCGCCAAGCGACCGAAACATGTGCCGTGCCCGAGCTGGGGATGGGGTGGTGTGCATCAGAGAGGCAGCGCCGTCGGGGCTTGGCGCCAGGAGGAAACTTTTACCCAGCGTTATAGACTCGCCCCTACTGCTCTCTACAATGGAGCAGACCGTTTCCCGAACTGCATAATTTTTTAAATGGAATATTCTACTCTAATACTGTGTGCACTGGTTGGAGTATTTCCCCTCACCGATTTTATTCGGGGTTAATTTGCATGCCCATCGAACGCGTTGGATGTGTTGCGACATCCCCCCCACCCCCATGCCAGCTCGGTGGGCGGTGGTCTTCCACATTGTTCAGCGCCTCTCTGGGTGGAAGCTCAAGATTTGGTAAAATAGTGACAAGAATTCCATCATTCATTCACTGGATGTGGCTGTTATGTGCAAGGCTGGCTGTTACTGTCTCCCCTCTTCCTCAGGCTGTCTCTGGCTCCTTGCCCCTGATTTGAGGGGGTAGCTCGGAGTTCTGGGCCACAGGGCGGGCAGACTGAGGATTTCCCAGCTATCCGTTTTCTTTTCAGACTGGCAACCCAACAGTTTCATACACACTTTAAAATAAAACATTTGCTCTATATTTCTGTAATTACTTGGATTGAAACGCTGCCTTGAGGCCATTGGTTACCTGTGTCCTGGACCATGCTCATCAGCATGGCCCGGGGCTGGCAGGGGCGTCTCCGTGGCCAGCTGTGCTGACACAACGGCTTTGACAACTGGGGAAACCCCGCCCCCAGCTCTCAGCCGTTTGAATGGGAATGTCCTTGCTCTTCACAACCATTCGATATCACCCAGGAACTGGAATGGATAGTTTGGCACAGTGCTGTAGCTAACGACAAGTTCCTTATGATTAAGGCTTTACAAAAAGGCAATGGTAATGCTTAGTGCTGCATTCATATTTAATAATTATCATCACCCACTTTTCACAAATGTAAACTGCATGTTTGCCTGTTTTTCCTGCTAACAGATATGCTTCATACAAACACATAATATCCCATGATCCTAAATCTCAGCCTGTGTCTGTATCTCAAAAATGAGGATTGAATACAAAATGGATGCATCACCAACAATAGAATTGAAATTGGTTGGTGATGCATCCATTTGGCCAAGAATTTAAAATCAAGCTTGCATAATACTCTATTCTGAACTGATTGTACTTGTCCTTAGGCCACCAATCTAAATTATGACAGAATAGATAAAGGAAATACTGCTTTCAAATTCTGATGAGGGGTGTGTAATTGACATGTCAGATTTTCTGACTCAATTAGAGTTCACAATATTTTCTATTTGTCTTTTATTTTCAGCGTCCTGATCTATAGACCACTGATTCTGTTGACTATGGATTTCTTGCCATTTTTTTAACCATGAGCCGAGACAATAAGACCCATATTTTCTGCATCAGTTATGCCACTTCACTACAGATTGGGATCAAAGCTGATGCGTTCATGATTCTTGTGAATGATTTATGCCATCTTCACCGGTTGAGGACAGGTGGATGCAAGTTCTTGGAATATGTAGAGTTTCTTGTGCATCTTGTCAACTGATTACCATCTTGACAATATTGTCTTTCTGTTCTTCTGCCCCCTTCAGATGCAAATTACATTTAATGATGCTTGACAAAACTATCTACTCAAGTGAAATGCTAAATACCTCAAGTATTCCACACAGGCACTATTTATTGAAATTACTAGTCACAAGCACAATGCCTTGAATTTAGAGGGATATATCAGGAAAAACAGAAAAATCCTCTTGCAAATATTTCAACACTGGCAAATATCGCAGACCTTCATCTTAAAATGGGGACAGGCAGTTCATTTGATCCATCACAATGTTCCTTACAGCTATTCTGTTGCACAGTAATCTCTTCTTGGGCAGACCTTCAATATCAAAGATGACTTGCTATCTCTCTTTTTTGGGGTTCTGAGGTGAATGGTAAGACTAGTATGGGAACCCCAGATTCTCCCAGGTAGGGCAGGAATGGCCTGATGGGGTAGGCAGGTGAGTAGTTTGTGAGATGGTGGCAACTTTCGCATGACTTCTGTGTGTTCCTAATACATGGCCTCGAGATTCTCAATACCACTTTAAGCAGTCATGGGCCAGCGATTCCCAGGAGTCAGTGGGGATGTTGTATTTCTTCAAGGAGGTTTTGAGTACATCCTTGAGTCTTTTCCTCTCATTGTTTCAGACCTCAACAATAGAGAATCTGTTTCAGAAGTCAAGTGCCAGGCCTGCCCAACAGAGCCAACTAAGTATGACTAGGGCCTCATTGCTGGAAATATTGACCTAAGAATATTAAACATTGCAGTGTTTTGCTGTAGTTTGCATTCCAGTGGCATTTTTTTTGTATACCAAGATTTATTGAACCTGTGAGATTGCAAAATGCCAAAACATATCATGCTTAAATTTTTGCATAATTGCTTTAGTTAATATTTGGGTTCTCTTCTCTACTTACCAGGCCAATGGACCTTTCATGTTTTGGCATTGTCCATATTCTGTCATGTGTAACTGCATCAAAGCAATTTTAAGCAGTACTGCACTTGACTTAGAAAGCATTTTCAGTATTGTCCAAGATATTAGTATTCTTTTCACAGTGTTTAACTGGGTACTTGCTAAACATTTTATGGATGCTTCACCACTTCCACAGCATGGAAGCTGGCTGCCAGAGAGGATACTGAGTACTGTGGGACTGCTGCCCAGATGCTGTCCTGTGGTGCTTTGAAGTTAAATTCAACTTCTATGAAGAACAATGATATAAATTTCTCGGTAAACAAGCAATATAGTGGAATACTTCCAGCTGTTATAGTATGTTTTTCTTTGGACACTGGGTGGATGGTTTTCGCCTTCATTCCGTGGTGACACACTTGCTTTTGAGACAGGAGGACTTGGGTTCAAGTGCAGAGAACAAAGACCAGGGTAGCACTTCAGTGCAGAACTGAGGAAGTGCTGCACTTTCAAAGGCTATGTCCATTAGGCCCAAGTTCTGTCAGCCGATTTGATATGTGCCAACAGTCCCAATGGATATATGAAAAAGATACTGGGACTACTCTGAGTAGTCCAAGTCCAACCCAACATTCATCCTTCAAATGAAGCTAAAAATAGATGATGATGGTTATTTATCTCATTCTGGTTTCTTGGGACTTGCTATTGGCTTGTTTGGCTGCTGTGTTTCCTAGATTCAACTGTAACAGGAGTTAGCTAACTGTAAAACATTTTGGAATGCCCTGAGATTGCAGATGCTGCTACATAAATAGAAGGTCTTGTTTTCTTCAGAACCTGTAGCTTGGCTTTGTGAACAACAGATTTATCTGAAGATTTTACATGAGTTTCAGTCATGCAGGTTTTTGATGCAAATAACCTATGAGTATCACACTTCTCTGGAAATCTGTGAAAATGTAGATCTAAATGGTATGTGTAGTTTTTTTGTTGTTCATCACAAGGAATGGTTTACCAAAAACAGTAAAGCCATGATAGCATTTATACTTGAAAAGTTTTATCTAAAACAATAGGAGATCAGATTTTGCAGGAAATGCCAATATTTCCTCATGCAATTACCACAAAGTGTGCGGTTCTGCATTCTTGGAAGCGCAAGCACATAGTTCACAACTTGCTGTCCACTTTTGGCCAGCAGGGAATTGAAGTTGCAGTATTGTCTAGCACTTGTATTGGGGGATCTACCAGTAAAAAGTGGCAAGTTACACTGGGCGCAGGAACGGTGACTCCATTCATCTGCATAGAGAGAAACCTCTGCTGGATTGCACCGCTGCCACTTGGCTTGCATTAGCTTTGTTACCTATCAATCAACTAGCTTGGACTGTGACTGAATAATGAGCTAGAACAATTCAAACCTCAGCCCAGAGCTGCTTGAGGTTCCCTTTCAGGACAACTTTGCTTCAGCTAATGGGAGAAGCACTGAGTTAGCAGCAGGACAGAATGAGGATGAGCACAAAATGTGTGTGTAAGAATAATCAATTGATAATTGCATAGTTTTGACTTAATTTTATGTATAAATATGGGCTGGAATGATGATTTTGGGTTTTACTTTAATTGTCAATTGGATACAGTGTTGGTTCAGCAACTGAAGCAAAGTAAGATGAAAACTAGTGAAATGAGGGGTATTTGCTTTATTTATTCTTATTCACTGAGAGGTTGCAGGTGCTGCTGGCAGGCCAGCATTTCCATCCTTATTGTCTTTGTAATGGTGGGAAGCCAGTTTCTTGAACTGCTGCAGTGGTGGTATTGAAGGTACTCCCACAGGGCTGTTAGGTTGGGAGTTCCATGATTTTGACCCAATTACATGAGAGGAGCTTAAATGTATTTCCCAGTCAGAATGAGGTATGCCTCGGAGCAAGTTCACAGGTGGTGGTGTTCCCATGTGATTGTTGCTCAGGGTGGAACCTAGTGTAGCAGCTTGTGTTGAGAAAGTTTTGGTGAGTTTCAGCCATCCGTTTTGTCTCCATGATGTGCCTACGGTAGAGGGAAGGAACTTTCAGGATGGTGCATAGGATGCCAGTCAAGCAAAGCAAAATGCTTTGTCCTGGATGTGAATCAAAACAAAAACCTGCATATGCTGGAAATCTGAAACAAAAACATAAAATGCTGGAAAAACTCAGCAAGTCAGACAGCTTCTGGGGAAACAGTCAACATCCTGGGTCTACAAACCTTTGTCTTGGATAGTGTGCAGATTCTTGAGTGTTAACAAATCTATATTCATCCAGGCAAGTGGATGGTACTCTATCATGCTCTTGACTAACTTGTGCCCCGTTGATCGTAAAAAGATACTGGAGAGTCTGGAGTGAGTCACTCACCGTTGAATGCCCAGCTGTTGTGGTGGCTAGTCACTGGTATTCAGCACACAAATATGACTTAACACTTATCAGTCCAATCCTGAACCTTCTCCAAGTTTTGTGACATTCAGAGGCAGATTGGTGATTCAACTCGGGCTCTTCACTGGTAAAATGAGAAGACTATCCCACTCAGCATAACTAGAAGGATCCTCCCATCCTCTGTTCCACTTCCATGTTCTCTTATTCCTCCCTGTACCTCCTGCTCTATTCTACAGCTGCTGCCTAGGGACACCATCGCCTATGTGCAGGACAGAGGGGTGGACACCTGCCTGGTCAGCTTGGACCAGGGGAAGGCCTTCAACAGGATATCTCACGTACTTGTTGGACTTGCTCTCCAAAATGGGCTTTGGGGAGGGAATCAGGAATTGGATCCAACTGCTCTACACAGACATCAGTAGCACAGTCCAAATCAATGGGTGGGAAACAGACAGCTTCCCCACCAAGTCTGGAGTCAGGCAGGGCTGCCCTCTCTCTCCTGTATAGAACCCTTTGCTGAATCCATCAGGAAGGACGAGAGCATCAGAGGGGTGATGTTGCCAGGCAGTGAGGGCACCCAGGTGAAAACCTCTCTGTTCATAGACGACGTCGCAGTCTTCTGCTCGGACCCAAGGTCAGTTTGCAGATTGATCAGCATCTGTGACCGGTCTGAGTTGGCATCAGGGGCCAGGGTTAACCGCACGACGAGCGATGCCATGCTCTTTGACAACTGGCCCGACCGATCCAACATCCCCTTCACCATCAGGCCTGACTACCTGAAGGTGCTAGGGATCTGGTTCGGAGGACCTGGGACGTGCAACAAAATTGGCGGGAGCGGATTGGGAAGGTGAAGTAGAGTTGGGACAGTGGGAACAGCTCTCCCTCTCAATAACTGGGAAGAACGTGGTCATCAGGTGTGAGGCACTCTCAGGGCTGCTATACTTGACACAGGTGTGGCCTGTTTCTCACTCCTCCAGCTTGGGAATCACCTGTGCCATCTTCCGGTTCATCTGGGGATCCAAGATGGAGCGGTTCCGACGGGTCGCCATGCACAAGTCCCTGGACAATGGGGACAAAAGTGTCCCCAATGTCGCCCTCATCCTGATGGCCACCTTTGTCTATGGCTGCATCAGGCTGTGTGTGGAACCAAAGTACATAGGCACCAAGTGTCACTACATACTGAGGTTCTACCTGTCCCTGGTGTTGCGAAGGATGGGCCTGGCCCGTTGCTGCATAGTGCCCCAGTCAGCTGGGCGTTGCCGCATTACCTGTCCTTCATGGAAGATTTCTTCCAGACCAACACCTTTGACCACAAGTCCATCAGGTAGTGGTCAGCACGGAACATCCTGCAGACACTGCAGGAGAAGGACTCAATGGATACTGTAGGGTAGTTCCCTGAGCAGACTGCCCAGACCATCTGGCAGAATGCCTCATCACCAGAACTCACCAACAAGCACCAAGACCTCACTTGGCTGGCGGTGAGAGGTGCCATCCCAGTCAGATCCTTCCTGCATGGTCGGAACATCACTCCCAGCGCACGCTGCCCCCAGGAGGACTGCGCTGGGGACGAGACAGTCGCCCATCTCTTTGCGGGCTGTGGATTTGCGAAGAGGATGTGGCGAAAGATGCAAGGGTCCTTGTCACTGTTCATCCCCAGCAGCTGATCTCTGATCTACGGGCTGTTCCCAGGGACACACAGAGACAGACATTAACTGGTGCTGGAAGGTCATCAACTGGGTGAAAGACGCCCTTTGGTCTGCCTGAAATTTGTTGGTCTCCCAGCACTGCGAGACGTCTGTCGGGGAGTGCTGTCGACTGGCACATCCCAGGCTTGCAGGAGTACGTGCTGAGGGACGCACTGAAGCTGGGTGCAGCCAATGCAAGGGCTCGGTGGGGAAGGACTACAGTTTCGGGTTCTTCTGCCAATGGAGAGGGAGGGGTGGGGTCTGGTGAGAAAGCTCCTTAGATATTGCAAATAAGGAATTGGGTAGCCCCCAGGGAGCCACAAATATAAAGGTTCGTGCTGTTTTATTGTTGTATATAGTTTGTTTTTTATGATGAATAAAGTTTATTTTGGAATTTTTAAAAAAAAAGCAGGCATACCCTGGGAGGATCTCTCGAGTGTTTCCCAGGGTGCCCCCAAATCAGTCCACACATCAAAGTCTCTGTGTGAAGATCTGGACGCCTGACTCCACAAAGTTCCAAGTGGTCATGCACAGGAGTGAAAAGCCTTTGAGTATCAGGACATATCCCATGTCTGCCAAGAGCCAACCTTCAAGATGCAGCTGAACTAGAATGGGCTAAGCAGACTCCTCGTAGTCAAGGAATCATGCAGGCATCCCGAACGCTTCTAATGGTAGTTGTATCTTCAGGAAGTGATATCTGCCTCTGTTTCAAAACAGATTGAAATGCGCCTCTTAATGCCACATGTGTGTTATCTGTCACTCCCCGATGTTCAGAAGGCATGCCATTTGGGGAAATCTGTCTGTTGCTCAGTACTGAAGGAGATGACTTCTTTCCTTGAGAGAAAAATCTTTGTCATGTCATATTGCAAACTGCATGAAGTGGCACAAATCAACTGCTACCATCTGGGAGGATCCACTGTGACTTTTATTTTGACAGTGGAATAGCTCAAGCATGGATCCATAGCTTGGGAGTATTGTTCCAAGAAGACTCTTGAAGAAAAGGCCACCAAAGTCTTAGCCATTTTCTTCCTCATCCTTTGTCCTTCCACATCAATGTGCCTTTGCCTTTAAGCCATGCCAGAAAGCACCTCAGATTTCCAAAGAACAAATTAGTATCCATATAGTCTCTTCCAAACTCAATCCTTAATAATTAAGGATCCTTTGTATATTTGAGTATGCAATTCTGCCAGTTGTTCAGACCTGGTTTTGTGTGTAGTTCTCACAGTGCTTTGGCTGCATACACACAGACCAATGTGACAAGTAAGGCATTGCATCAGCATTGATCAAAGATTGATGGCACTGCTGCATAGTCTACATATTCACAGAATGCCTGCAGCCATGCACAAACCTGCTCGATCCAGTGTTACAGGTAGTTAGTGTTGTGGTTGTGACTGCAATTGAAAATACACACAACTTGAATCTAGTAGCACCAAGGAAACGTTCTGCCCAAACAAATTTCTAGGCCATGGAACAAAAGGCAAATAATCTAGGTTAGAAAATTTGTTGAGTGTCAGGAGACAATGTGGGGATAATTTGCAAGTTCTCAGGTAAGCATGGGATGTTTGGTGATGCTCCAGAAGCATATAGCACAATCACCATATTTACAAAATATACAATTACACTGAGACTTCCTCATTCGGATATTCAGATTGTCTTGCAAAAAAGGCCAACATATCATTTTCCTTCTGAAATGTTTGCTGCATCTTCTGCATTGGCCTTTAGTGACTTGTGTACTTTGTAGCCTTACAACATGCCAATGTTCCTGGTAGCTAACTGACTGCTTGTCCACCTGAAATGGAAAATCAGCGACACTAAGTCCGTGTTATCCACTGACTTACTGTCTGCAGATCCGTGTACTCTTAAGGTCGGCCCCAGGCTCCAAATTTGTTCCAGTGGCACCAAAAGAGCGGGAAGACAATACCATCGAGGACTTCGATGTTCGATGAAGAAGTCCAGGTACGACCTATGGAAGGCCATCTTGAGAGTGAAAAGGCAATTGTGTGTGAAGCTAGAGACACAATCGGATGCACGACACCTGTGGCAGGGTTTGCATGCCATTACTTCCTACAAGGCGAAAACTAACGGCATAAATGGCAGTGATGCTTCACTCCCTGATAAACTCAATGCCTTTAATGCACACTTTGAAAGGGAGAATAACACTACATCTGTGCAAATCCCAACAGCATCTGGCGACCCTATGATCTCTGTCTGAGGCCAGTGTCAGGACATCCTTCAAGAGGATGAACCCTCAAAGCGTCAGGCCCCAACGGTGTACCAGACCGGATACTGAAAATCTGTGCTGACCAACTGGCTGGAGTGTTCAAGGACATCTTCAACCTCTCACTGCTGCAGTCGGAGGTTCCTGCCTCCTCAAAAGGGCATCAATCATACTGGTGCCCAAGAAGAGCAGGGTGAGCTGCCTCACTGACTACCGCCTGGTAACAAGCAAACCTACTGTGATTCAAGTGCTTTGAGAGATTGGTCATGGCTAGAATTAACTCCTGCCTGAGCAAGGACCTGGACCCGCTGCAATTTGCCTACCGCCACAACAGGTCTACAGCGGACACAATCTCACTGGCTCTCCACTCTGCTTTGGAGCACCTGGGCAACAGCAAAATTTACATAAGGCTGCTGTTTATCAATTACAACTCAGCGTTCAACAAAATCATTCCCTCAGTACTAATCAACAAGCTTCAAAACCTGGGCCTCTGTACCTTCCTTTGCAACTGGATCCTTGACTTCCTTATCAGGAGACCACAGTCAGTGCGGATCAGTGGTAACATCTCCTCCTCGCTGACTGTCAACACAGGCACACCTCAAGGATGTATGCTTAGCCCACTGCTCTACTCTCTCTACACTCATGACTTTGTGGCTAGATGCAGCTGAAACGCCATCTATAAATTTACCAATGATACCACTGTTGTTGGCAGAATCTCAGATGGTGTTGAGGAGGCGTACAGGAGTGAGATAGAGCGGCTGATTGAGTGGTGTCGCAACAACAACCTCGCACTCAACGTCAGCAAGACCAAGGAATTGATTGTGGACTTCAGGAAGGGGAAGTCGGGAGAACACACCAGTCCTCATTGAGGGGTCAGTGGTGGAAAGGGTGAGCAGCTTCAAATTCTTGGGCATCAACATCTCAGAGGATCTATCTTGGGCCCAACACATTGAGGCAATCACTAAGAAGGCATGCCAGTGGGTCTACTTCATTAGGATTTTGAGGAGATTTGGTATGTCACCAAAGACTCTTGCAAATTTCTATAGGTGTACTGTGGAGAGCATTCTGACTGGTTGCATCACCGCCTGCTATGGAGGCTGCAATGCACAGGATCGACAGAGGCTACAGAGGGTTGTAGACTCAGCCAGCTCCATCACAGACACAAACCTCTCCACCATCAAGGACGTCTTCAAGAGGCGGTTCCTCACGAAGGCACCATCCATCATTAAGGACCCTCACTACCTGGGACTTGCCCTCTTCACGTTATTACCATCAGGGAGGAAGCACAGGAGCCCAAAGACCCACACTCAACGTTTCAGGAACAGCTTCTTCCCCTTCACCATGAGATTTCTGAACAGTCCATGAACACTTCCTCATTATTCCTCTTTTGAGAGAGTTATTTATTTTTGTAACATATAGTAATTCTTATGTCTTTGTCTTGCACTGTACTGCTGCCACATAACAACCACTTCACGACATATGTCAGTGATAATAAACCTGATACTGATTCTTCAAGAGGCAGTGCCTCAAGAAGGCAGCATCCATCATTAAGGACCCTCACCATCCAGGACATGCCGTCTTCTCATTACTACCATGAGGGAGGAGGTACGGGAGCCTGAAGACCCACACTCAACAATTTAGGAATATCTTCTTCCCATCTGCCATCAAATTTCTGAACGGTCTATGAACCCTACTTTGTTATTCCTTTTTTTTTGGACTATTTATTTTGTAATTTATAGTAACTTTATGTCTTTGCAAGGTACTGCTACTGTAAAACAACAAATTTCATGACATATATTTCAGTGATAATAAACCTGATTCTGATTCTGTACAGCTGAGGTCAGTTGAGTGTTTGAAACCCAGAGTTTGTTACATCCATAGAGAGGTCATTGCCAGCAGATTTAGTGGAATTATGCCTTTTTGTTTTCTGTGGGAAGTCCATGTCCCCATTTCTCACAAATAATGAGGATTTTGTACACTGTCACTCATTTCCCTGTTAATTTGTTACTGTTAAATCATGCTCTTGGACAGAATAAACATGGCTAGAGATTTTGTTTGTAATTCAATGAATATTTTAGAAGTACCATTTACAGTGGCTGAGGTTTATTTTTAACTCAATATTTATAATTCTGGATTTTGAGGAATGCAAAACAATGAGTATTATTTCCATTTAATATTTATATTATTTTAAGATAAAAATCCTGAATTACATGCTCAGTGGCATGCAGACATGGATTCCATATTTGACGGTGCTAATTGAAACCAGCAGAAAGAAATCAGATTACACATTTATTCACAAAATAGGCATCAAGTTTAGGATTTCGGGGAGTTATTACATCCTTCAAAAAGGTACAGAGCCAATCACATAGGGGCCAATTTGGAAGTTTTACATAGAATATTACAGCACAATACAGGGCCTTCGGCCCACGATGTTGTGCCGACATTTTATCCTGCTCTAAGATCTATCTAACCCTTCCCTCCCACATAGCCGTCCATTTTTTTAAAATCATTCATGTGGCCATCTAAGAGTCTCTTAAGTGTCCCAAATATATCTGCCTCCACCACCTCTGCCGGCAGTGTGTTCCACACACCCACCACTCTTGGTTTAAAAAAAACTTGCCTCTGACATCCCCCTTATACCTTCCTCCAATCACCTTAAAATTATGCCCCCTCGTGTGAGCCATTTTCACCCTGGGAAAAAGTCTCTGACTGTTCACTCGATCTATGCCTCTTATCATGTACACCTCTATCAAGTCACTTCTCATCCTTCTCTCCAAAGAGAAAAGCCCTAACTCACTCAACCTATCCTCATAAGACATGCTCTCCAATCCAGACAGCATCCTGGTAAATCTCTTCTGCACCCTCTCTAAAGCTTCCACATCCTTCTTATAATGAGGTGACCAGAACTGACACAATGCTCCAAGTGTGGTCTAACCAGAGTTTGAAAGAGCTGCAACGTTACCTGGCAACTCTTGAACTCAATACCCTGACTAATGAAGGCCAACACTCCATACACCTTCTTAACCCTATCAACCTGTGCGGCAACCTTGAGGGATCTATGAATGTGGACCCCAAGATCCCTCTATTCCTCCACACTGCTAAGAGTCCTGCCATTAACCTTGTATTCTGCCTTCAAATTCAAACTTCCAAAGTGTATCACTTCACACTTTTCTGGGTTGAACTCCATCTGCCACTTCTCAGCCCAGCTCTGCATCCTATCAATGTCCTGTTGTAACCTGCAGCAACCTTCTACACTATCCACAGCACCGCTAACCTTTGTGTCATCTGCAAACTTACTTACCCCCCCCCCCCACATCCTCATCCAAGTCATTTATAAAAATCACAAAGAGCAGGGGTCTCAAAACGGATCCCTGCCGAATACCACTAGTCACCGACCTCCAGGAAGAATATGCTCCATCTACGACCACCCTCTGTCTTCTGTGGGTGAGCCAATTCTGAATCCACACAGCCAAGTTTCCCTGGATCCCATGCCTCCTGACTTTCTGAATGAGACTTCCATGAGGAACCTTGTCAAACACCTTACTGAAATCCATGTACACCACATCCACTGCTCTACCTTCATCAATATACTTTGTCACATCCTCAAAGAATTCAATCAAGCTTGTGAGGTATGACCTGCCCCTCACAAAGCTATGCTGACTGTCCCTAATCAGCCTATGCTTCTCCAAATGCCCATAAATCCTGTCTCTAAGAATCTTCAGTAATTTGCCCACCACTGAAGTAAGACTCACTGGCCTGTAATTCCCAAGGTTGTCCCTACCCTCTTTCTTGAACAAAGGAACAATATTGCCACCCTTCAATCATCTGGTACTACTCCTGTGGCCAGTGAGGATGCAAAGATCATCGCCAAAGGCGCAGCAATCTGTTCCCTTGCTTCCCGTAATAACCTTGGATATATCCCATCTGACCCCGAAGAATTATCTATCTTAATGTTTTTCAAAAGTCCTGCATGTGCTCTTTCCTCACATTGATATACCCTAGCATATCAGCCTGTGGTACACCATCCTCACAATCGTCAAGCTCTCTTTCATTGGTGAATACTGAAGCAAAGTATTCATTAAAGACCTCCCCTACCTCTTCTGACTCCAGGCACGTTTCCTCTTTTATCCCTCATTGGTCCTGCTCTCACTCTAGTCATCCTCCTATTCTTCAGATATGTGTAGAAAACCTTGGGGTTTTCCTTAATCCTACTCGCCAAGGCTTCTTCTCGCTCATGCCCCCTTCTAGCTCTCCTCAGTCCATTCTTAAGCTCCCTGCTGGCTACCTTGTAACTCTCCAGGACCCTGTCTGATTCTTGCTTTCTAAACTTAGGTAAGCTTCTTTCTTCCTCTCGACAAGATGTTCTACGTTTCTTGTCAGCCATGGTTCCTTCACTCTACCATCCTTACCCTGCCTCAATGAGACAAACCTATCCAGAACCCCATTCAACCCCTAAAGAACCTCCACATTTCTGTGTGCACTTCACCAGGAACATCTGTTCCCATCTCCTGCCTAATAGCATCATAATTCCCCCTCCCTCAATTAAATACTTCCCCATATTGTCTGCTCCTATCCCTCTCCAATGCTGTGGTAAAGGTCAAGGAGTTATGGTCACTGTCCCCAAAATGCTCTCCCACTGAGAGATTTGAAACCTGATCAGGCTCATTGCCTTGTACCAGGTCCAGTATGGCCTGTCCTCTGGTTGGCCTGTCCACATACTGTGTCAGGAATCCTTCCTGGACACACCTAACATCTATCCCCTTTACACTAAAGAGGTGCCAATCAATATTAGGGAAGTTGAAATCATCCATGACAACAACCCTGTTATTTTTGCACTTCTCCAAAATCTGCCTCCCGATCTGCTCCTCAGTGTCTCTGCTGCTATTGGGGGGGTCTGTAGAATACTCCTAATAGAGTGATCCCTCCTTTCCTGTTTCTGACTTCAACCCACACTGACTCAGTGGATGATTCCTCCAAGACATCTCCCCTATCTACAGCAGTGACACTGTTCCTGATCAGCAAAACCACTCCCCCACTTCTTTTTCATCCATCCCTGTCCCTTTTGAAACATCTAAACCCCGGAATATCCAGCAGCCATTCATGCCTTTGTGACAGCCAAGTCTCTGTAATGGCCACCATGTCATAGTTGCACGTACTTACCCACGCTCTAAGTTCATCACCCTTGTTCCCAATACTTCTCGCATTAAAGTAGACACACTTCAGCCCATACAACTGATTGCGATTTTGCCCTTTCAAATGCCTATCCTTCCTCGCAGTCTTTCTACACTCTGCATCTACTTGTAAACTAAATGCACCAACCTCTGACCCATCACTCTGGTTCCTATCCCCCTGCCGATCTAGTTTAAACCCTCTCCAGCAGTTCTCACAAACCTGCCCGCAAGAACATTGGTCGCCCTCCGGTTCAGCTGTAACCCATTCCTTTTGTACAGGTCATACCTTCCCCAGAAGAGATCCCAATGACCAACAAATCGGAAACCCTGCCCCCTGCACCAATTTCTCAGCCACGCATTCATCTGCCAAATCATCCTATTCTTACCCTCACTGGCACGTGGCACAGAGATTGCTACCCTTGAGGTCCTGCTTTTCAGCTTCCTACCTAGCTCCCTATATTCCCTCTTCAGGACCTCAACTCTTTTCCTACCTATTGTCATTGGTAACAATATGTACCACACCCTCTGGCTGTTCGCCCTCCCCCTTCAGAATGCTGTGGACCCGATCCCAGACATCCCTGACCTGGCACCCAGGAGACAACATACCATCTGGAAGCCTCTTTCATGTCCACAGAATCTCCTGTCTGCCCCCCTTACTATGGAATCCCCTATCACTACCGCCCTCCTCTTCTCCCTCCTTCCCTTCTGCGCCACACAACCAGGCTCTGCACCAGAGACCTGGTCACTGCGGCTTTCCCCTGGTAGGTTGCTCCCCCCGCTCCCCCCCAACAGTATCCAAATCAGTGTACCTGTTATTGAGGGGAATGGCCACAGGGGTACTCTGCACTACCTGCCTATTCTCAGTCCTTCTCCTGACAGTCACCCAGCTACCTGCCTCCTGCAGCTTAGGACTGCCTGCCTCCCTGTAGCTCTTATCTAAGAACTCCTCATTCTCCCAGAGGAGCCGAAGGTCATCCAGCTGCAGCTCCAGTTTCCTAACGTGGTCTGTAAGGAGCTGCAGCTGGATGCACCTCGTGCAGATCTACTGCAGCTATCAGGGAGATTGGAGGTCTCCCAGAACTCCCACATCTCACAAGATTAACATATCACTGACACCAGAGCCATTCTAACTACTCTATCCTGGCACTAAAGAAAAAATTAAGAAACTTACCTTCACCTCCTCTCGCCAAAGCCTCAGTCCCCACTCTAATTCTGGCCCAGTCCAACAATGGTCACTCTCAAAATAGCCACTCCACTTATACCTGCATTCTTTTTATTTATTTAATCAGCCAATGAACTGGTAACGATTTGCAAATGTGCCTTGTTTAGACTCGTGCAAGGTGAAACTCACGAGCACATGCACAGAGACTCACCTCTTTTGGAAGCTCCCGCTCCAAATAGAGATAGAGATATCTTTATTAGTCACATGTATATCGAAACACACAGTGAAATGCAGCTTTTGCGTTGTGTGTTCTGGGGGCAGCCTGCAAGTGTCGCCATGCTTCCGGTGCCAACATAGCATGCCCACAACTTCCTAACCTGTACGACTTTGGAAAGCGGGAAGAAACCAGAGCACCTGGAGGAAACCCACGAAGACACGGGGAGAATGTACAAACTCCTTACAGACAGTGGCCGGAATTAAACCCAGGTTGCTGGAGCTATAAAGCGTTACACTAACCGCTACACTACCATGCCTGCCCTATCTCGCTCCAACTCCCACCTCTGCCATGATTAGAGACCATGATCAGAAAGGTCGTTCTCCCAGGATTCATGGTGGATCTCTACAGACACTGACATTGAAGGAAAGACATGGAGGACTCTTTGCAATCAAGCGGCTGCCTGATGAGAGCTTAACCTGCTGATACAGAGGTGGGTCCTAAGCTGATTGGGAAATCAGTCTAACTCCTCTGTTCAGCAAATTACTACATCGGGATGGCGGCAGCAACAAGCACCTTGGGATGAGGGATCCGCAATACAGTCAGAGTGACAGTGAAGGATCTCAGTGAAGGAACCCTTTCACATGGGACCTCTTCATCAGAAAGGTCTTGCTGGATACTTGCAAGTTTGAGGCTAAGGACATCTACTGCCTCCAGGACCTCACGGGTAATGGGTACTTCGACGTTATCTTCAAGCAGCCAATAGGATGGCAGAAGCTGCTGCAGGACTTTCGGGAGAGGGGGAATAACGCTCTGCTGTCACTGCTGAAGGTGCAGCCACTCTTCACCACCACCCCCCCCCCCCCCCACCCCACCCAGGTAATGGTACACATGTTTAACCCACATGTGCCCGTGGTGGATGTCCTCACCTTCCTGGCTCGTTATGTTGAGGGAGCGGGAAGCTGCATCGACATCAAAGACCTGTCGGGATCTGGACCAGCAAGCACCAGGTGAAGGTCAAGTTGAGAGCTGACACAAATGGATCTATCATCCACCTCCCCGCCCCCCCCCCCCCCCCAGTGATTGCCATTGGAGGGAACTGTGGATACATGGCATACACAGGACAACCCAGGGTGTGTTGCAATTGCAACAAACCTGGACACATGGCGGCCCAGTGCATCACGGTCACAGTCATCTGCAAGAACTGTAAGCAGGAAGGTCACCATACAAAGGACTGTTGGGAAAGCAAATGTTGCAACCTCTGCGGGGAAGTAGGCCACCTCTACAAGGCCTGCCCAAAATGGGCCTTTACATATGTGCAGGCAATAAGAAGGGGTATCAGCACCAACAATACCCTGAGGAACACCGACACCCCCCCCCCCCCCCACCAGCACAGAGGCCTCAGAAGAGACCGAGACCAGGAGGGCTGAGGACAGCCTGACCGCCTTGAGCTCCCAACCCCCAGCCATGAACTCCCAGCCCCCTCCCCAAGAGGAGGAGTCAATGGAAGAGGGAGTGGGGGAGGGACAAGAAAGGGAATGGCAGGTGGTGAAGAGGAAGAAGGCACAGAAGACACCACCCAAGAGAAAGAAAAGAATAATGCAGTGGATGGACACCAGCAACTTCTCCTCGTCAACAGCGGAAGCTGATGACAGAGGCAGAGGAAGCGGCAAAATGGAGGAGAGAAAACCGAAGAGAAACAACGGACAGGAACAAGTGAGGGAAGAGCCCTGCCTGCCAACCCCCAGCTCTGGGAGACCGGGAGCAGCACAGAGGCCATCGCCCCCAGCTCCGGGAGACTGGGAGCAGCACCACACCTGATGCAGCCCAGCACCGGGAGATGAAAGAAATTGGACCACCGGAGGAGAAAAGAACAGGGGCACAGACGGATTCCACCACCAACCCCCCCCCCCCCCCGAGACACCACCAGCCTCACCACAGGGGACCCTACGCCCAGGGGGAGACCAATCCCATATATCTGAGTCCGGAATCAGTGAGGCAATTCACCAAAGCTGTGGGCATGAGGGCCCAGGACAAATGAAAATGGACTGTGTGATTGGTACTGAACTCCAAAAGAGCCATGGAGATAAAACTGGCATCTCTAAACGTGCGCAGTGTGACGTACACTGCGCGATGTGTTAACGCCTTGCAGTTCCTTGCCAAGGTCAAGGCGGATGTGACTTTCCTGCAAGAGTGCGGGCTTCCGCACCTCCGCAACTATCAGAGGTGGTCGCGATGGTGGTCCCACGGACTGTCAGTGTGGTCGGGGGGCAATGATTGTCGCGCTTCTGCCTGGGGATTCTGATGCAGGTGGGGGGCAACTTCTCAATCACCGAAGTCAAAGAGGTGGTGGGGGGGGAGGGGCGGCTCCTCGTGGCAGATGTGATGTACCGGAACACATCCGCTCTGGTTAATTAATGTGTATGCCTCGCCTGTGTGGAGCGAGCTGCTGGCGACGTCCCCGCCAGTCATTCTGGCCGGTGACTTCAAATGCGTCATTGATGCGGCTGGACGATCCGGCAGTGCCGACAGCAGACTGGACAGCACATCCAGACTCCTGATGGAAACGGTAAAGGATGCCAAGTTGCACGACGCCTTCAGCACCACTGCAGGCGGAACACAGCCGCAATACACCTGGTCCAGTTCGGACGGCTCAGCCTGGTCCCGGATCAACTTCCTCTTCGTGTCGGAGCCAATCACAGTCAGATCCACTGACATTATGCCAGTGTTCTTCCCTGACCACCGTCTTCTTCAGGCCTCCTGTCACCTACAGGAGGACCAGAAGGCAGGCAGGGGGACTTGGAAGTTGAACGTCAAGCTGCTGACCCCAGAGGGCATCGAGGAACTAAAGAGGGATTACGTAGGTTGGAGAACCGTGAAACTCCTCTTTGACTCCCCAGTGCACTGGTGGGAAGCGACAAAGGAGAACATCAAGAGGCTCTTCATCCGCAGAGGGGTCCAGAAAGCAAGACGGAGTCAGAGGGAACTGTGCCAACTCCAGACAGACCTGCAGCAACTCCTCCTCCTGCAGTCGAGGTGGGTGGATGTGAGGGAGGAACTCTGAGAGGCGAAGAGCCGGCAAGCCAGCTCCAAGCCTCCGAGTCCTCCATGATTATCTTCCGATCCAGGGTTCGCTCTGTGGAGCAGGATGAGACGTGCTCACGTTTTTTTTCCCAAAAGGTGCACAGGGGGAGCTCTGTGATTCACAGCCTTAAGGAAGAGGACGACTCAGTAACATCCTCACAGACAGACATATTAAGGATCTGGAGATCCTTCTATGCCAGTCTGTACGACAAAAAGGCCACAGACAGCACAGCCTCCCAGAACTTCCTGTCCTCTATCACAGAGGTCTTAGATGGCAGCAAGCGGGAGAGTCTGACCCTGGAGGAGCTGACTGGCTCCATCTGTTCCCTTGATTCAAATAAAACTCCTGAAGCAACGGCTTACTGGCGGATTTGTACTCTGCTCTGTGGGACTGGATGGGCCTGGACCTGTTGGAAGTGTACAATGCTATGCTTCTGTCTGGCGGCATGTCAGAATCCATGAGGAAGGGCATCATTTCCCTCATCTGCAAGCAGAAGGGGGAGAGGAAAGACATCAGAAATTGGAAGCCACTCCGTTATTACATTTGTCACAGTAAGGAGATATATCAGAATAAAAATGGGATAATTTATCTTTGGACAAGTGAACTCTATGGACCACTTTAAACTGAAGGAGAGAATGACAAGCACATAATGATGAAGTATTAACCAACTTGAAAATTTCATTCCAAGTTTCCTCAGAAATTGACATCTGCAAATCTTGTTCCCAAGTGTTTTTAATTTTATCTAGCGGCACCTTACTCATTCCTAGTAATCTGTCATAAATATTAGATATTGAGCCATCCTGAAAAGGCTCCAAATTAAAAATTACATCTAATAAATTCTTATCAGGACTCAAAGGAAAAGAATGTAATTGAGATCGAAGAAAATCTCTAATTTGTAAATATCTAAAAAAATGAGTTTTTGGTAAATCAGAGGGAAAAAATGTAATAACGGAGTGGCTTCCTTAATTCACATGTTTTGGATGTGTCAGAGTCTTAAAAAATATTGGACAGAGGTCTTTCATACTTTTTCTGTACTTTTCAAAATAAATTTTAAACTTAATCCTTTGACTGCACTATTTGGGATTGTTGGAGAAAAAGATATAACTTTGAAGGCTTCTGATTTACATAGTCTGGCTTTTATTTCTCTTATAGACAGGAGAGCTGTATTGCTTAAATGGAAGGAAGTTACTCCACCTACTCATGTTCAATGGTTACGGGATGTTATGTCATACTTGAATCTAGAGAAGATTCACTGTTCAGTTTTTGAATCTAACCTAGACTTTTAAACCTTGTGGGGACCTTTTTTGAATTATTTTCAAAATCTCTGATTTGGGGACTAAAACGCAGATATTGGCTGACACGGTTACGTTTTTAAAGGTTTTTCCTTGTTTTTTTCCATCTAACAGCTTCGGGTTTTGGTAGTGGGAGTAGATTTTTTTTATAATAAAATATTTCAATTTTTTTCCCTTATTAACTAACTTCTATATGTGATTATTAATTTAGAGCATTGTAATCTAAGTATGATTTAATACAACGTATTCAGTAGTATTTTTATTCTCTTTCTTGATGCATGTACTCTTTTTTTTCATGGAATCAATAAAAATATTGTAAAAGAAAAGAAATTGGAGACCCATCTCACTGTTGAATGTGGATTATAAAATCCTGTCCAAGGCCATTGGCGGCAGAGTCAAGTCTGCTCTGGGACAGTTGATCCACCTGGACCAAAGCTGTGCTGTACCTGGCAGGAAGATCTTCGAAAGCCTTGTGCTGCTCGGGGACACCATCGCCTACATGCAGGACAGAGGGGTGGACACCTGCCTGGTCAGCTTGGACCAGGAGAAGGCCTTTGACAGGACGTCACACGTGTACATGTTGAACATGCTCTCCAAAATGGGCTTTGGGGAGGGAATCAGGAATTGGATCCAACTGCTCTACACAGACATCTGTAGCACAGTCCAAATCAATGGGTGGGAAACAGACAGCTTCTCCATCAAGTCTGGAGTCAGGCAGGGCTGCCCTCTCTCCTGTCTTGTTTGTGTGCTGTATAGAACCCTTTGCTGAATCCATCAGAAAGGACGAGAGCATCAGAGGTGTGACATTGCCAGGCAGTGGGGGCACCCAGGTGAAAACCTCCCTGTAAATGGACGGCGTCGCCGTCTTCTGCTCAGACCCAAGGTCAGTTTGGAGATTGATTAGCATCGGTTTGAGTTGGCATCAGGGGCCAGAGTTAACAGCACGAAGAGCGAGGCCATGCTGTTCGGCAACTGGCCCGACCAATCCAAGAGTTGCCTTCACCATCAGGCCTGACTACCTGAAGATGCTGGGGATCTGGTTCGAAGGGGCCAGGGCGTGCAACAAAAATTGGCGGAAGTGGATTGGAAAGCTGAAGCAGAAACTGAGACTGTGGGAACAGCGCTCCCTCTCAATAACTGGGAAGAATGTGGTCATCAGGTGCGAGGCACTCTCAGGGCTGCTATACTTGGCACAGGTGTGGCCTGTTTCTCGCTCCTCCGGCTTGGGAATCACCTGTGCCATCTTCCAGTTCATCTGGGGATCCAAGATAGAGCGGGTCCAATGGGTCACCATGCACAAGTCCCTGGACAATGGGGGCAAAAGTGTCCCCAATGTCGTCCTCATCCTGATGACCACCTTCGTCTGTGGCTGCATCAGGCTGTGTGTGGAACCAAAGTACATAGGCACCAAGTGTCACTACGTACTGAGGTTCTACCTGTCCCTGATGTTATGAAGGATGAGCCTGGCCCAGTTGCCGCGCCATGTCCCAGTCAGCTGGGCGTTGCCGCACTACCTGTCCTTCATGGAAAATTTCTTCCAGATCAACACCTTTGACCACAAGTCCATCAGGCAGTGGTCAGCACGGAACATTTGCAGACACTGCAGGAGAAGGACTCGATGGATACTGTGGGGTGGTTCCCCGAGCAGACTGTCCAGACAATCTGGCAGAATGCCTCATTGCCAGAACTCACCAACAAGCACCAAGACCTCGCTTGGCTGGTGGTGAGAGGGGCCCTCCCAGTCAGATCCTTCCTGCATGGTCGAAACATCACTCCGAGCGTGCGCTGCCCCCCAGGAGGACTGCGCTGGGGACGAGACGGTCGCCCACTTCTTTGTGGGCTGTGGGTTTGCGAGGAGGATGTGGCGAAAGATGTAAGGGTCCTTGTCACGTTTCATCCCCAGCAGCTGGGTAACAGAGGATTCTCTGATCTACGAGCTGTTCCTGGGGACACACATGGAGACGGACATCAACTGCTGCTGGAAGGTCATGAACTCGGTGAAAGGCACCCTTTGGTCTGCCCGAAACTTGTTGGTCTCCCAGCACTCCGAGATGTCCGTCGGGCAATGCTGCCGACTGGCACATTCCAGGCTGCAGGAGTACGTACTGAGGGACACACCGAAGCTGGGTGCAGCCAACACAAGGGCTCGGTGGGGAAGGACTACAGTTTTGGGTTCTTCTGCCTCTGGAGAGGGAGGGGCGGGGTCAGGCGAGGAAGCCTCTTAAATATTGTAAATATGGGATTGGGGTAGCACCCCAGGGAGCCACATGAGTGGCATCGGTGCTGTGTTTTTTTTTATAGAAAGGTAACACTAATGGTTGATCTGTACATGAATATAAAGGTTTGCACTGTTTTACTGTTGTATATAGTTTGTTTTTTTTATGATGAATAAAGTTTATTTTGGAATAAAAAAATCTCAGGGATACAATACTTCATTCTTATGTTGAGACTAGCAAACCTGGGATTAATCAAGTTTGTACAGAGGTTAGGAGGAGATTGAGTAGAGGTGTTCAAAATCATGATGGTTATTCGAGTGAGTAATAAGGAGCAACTCTTTCCATTGGCAGAAATGACAGTAATTGGAGGACACTGCAGTTAGGTAATTTGCAAAAGAACCAGAGGCAACATCTGGGGATTAAACAATTATGGAGTGAGTTGATATGATCTGGAATACTCTGGTTGAAACATTCATTATTCATTTACAAAAAGGAATTGGGTAAGTATACAGTGAAAAAAAATGCAGGGCTATATTGAAAGAACAGGTTGGAAGTTAACATTCAGAGCTCCTTCAAAGAGCTAACATAGACATTGCAGGCTGAATGGCCTTCTTCCATGTGTTTCATTTACTGATTTAAAAACATTAATATCGTCTTTACAGCAATCAACTTGCACTTGGGTAATCACCACAACTGAATATTTCGTACATTATCCTTAAGCTTGCCGTGTTGCAAATTAAGATTAAATTTAGAAAAAAATGTGAAAATGTGTAATATAACAACGGTACATAAACAACTTAATGTTTTTGATGTGGTTGGGGCTCTGTCTACTGTTCAGAGATGTTGGAGAATGTTTAAACATGGCATCAAATGATGCTTTATGTTGGAGTGAGAAGAGAGGGCAAAAAACAAGGCCAACCTGGTAAATTGGTTGATTATTGTCACATGTAGCAAGGTACAGTGGGGGGAAAAAATACAGATCATTTCATCACATCAGTACATTGAGGTAGCACAAGGGAAAGGCAATAACAGAGTGCAGAATATCATGTTACAGTTGCAGAGAAAGTACAGTGCAAGCAGACAATAACGTGCAAGAGCACGATGAGGTAGATTGTAAGGTCAAGAGTCCATCTTATCGTACTAGGGAACCACTCAATAGTCTTAAAACAGCAGGATAGAATCTGCCCTTGAGCCTGGTGGTACGTGCTCTCAGGTTTTTGTGTCTTCTGCCCAATGGGAGGGGGAAGAAGAGAGAATGTCGGGGGTGGGAGACTTCTTTGACTATGTTTTGTTTACCAAGGTGGCGAGAAGTGAACAGCAATGTTAATTTTAAAACTCTAGATTTTAATTGTTTCACATTGTGTTTTTCTTTAGGAATCTTCAAGAACCAATATTTCGCCTCCATAGGTGGAAAGGAGAAGAATGGGTGCACTTAGCAGTGGTGGCCTGTGGGGATCGGCTTGAAGAAACAATGACAATGCTGAAGTCGGCTATACTATTCAGTATCTACAAGATAAAATTCCACATCTTTGCTGAAGATACACTCCACCCAGAATTTGAAAGCAGTGTAAGTGTCTGGATCAGAAAGCAAGTGCTGTTAAAACATGTTTTATGAACAGATTTGAAAATACACTGTCTGTTAAATAGTGCAAACATTAATTTTGGATAAGCATGTTATCATTGCTTATGTGGCTTACTTTAATCAAGTTGCTTTGCACCCTCCCACCTGCTGTCTTCAAACAGGCTGCCATTTCACCTTCCACAAACAGAGTTCACTGATTATGTTGTGTCTCTTTTTTGATTTGTCTTTAAGTAGGCTAATCACTGATATAATGATGTGTCTCACACAGTGTGCCATGTGCAGCTCTAAATTATGCTTCCTAAGATTTTGGAAAAGGTTTTGGGCAGACATTTTCATGGTTTAATGTGTCATCTGAGAAATAGCAAGTCAGACATTACAGCACTGTGTCAGTACTCAATTATTAACTTAGATTTTACGCTGAGGTTTCTGGTTTGGAACGTGAACCATCAATCTTCTGCACAGACCAAATAGAAAATTATGTATTTGCATGTAACTACACATCAGTGATGACCTAAAATTGCAGTCTGTTTTATGCATAAGTAATTGTAAGTATTATAGCCACACTGTTATCGTCTTGGTAAATTCCATTGTTATGTATGATTAATGAAAAGGAACCAGGTTCTAAGTTTAAAAGTTTAACTGCAGCTATTTCAGTGACAATTATCAATTGTGCTTTAAACTGAACAAGACTACATTGAGTCTCAACAACATGTGTTTGCCTGCGAACATTTGCACTTCCCACTGACCCTCATGCCAGTTACTTCAGTATTCTTTCAGAGTAATGTTGCTGTATTATATAACAATGGCCATCTTTGTGCAGTGTACTTGCAACTCCTTAACTGAGTTTCATTCGCATAGAGTTGCTTACCAATCATGTGAGAGCTAGTCATTATAGAACAGGCCTTCGCACATAGCTTAAATGTGAAAAGATTGTGTTGTTAACCACAATGCTGTTCCATTTCATTCATTAATTGACAATACAGTTTATAGACGTCATTTAATATGTTGACCCATTAAATCATTGAGTACAGATTAGATTATATATGCTTCCAGGATTAACAGTTGCGTAGTACAAGGATTATTTAACCAACAATTAGATCTCAACATATTGTTTGAACAGTGCATAATCTGTCAAAAAATCCAAATATTTATTATTAAAAGGTTTGCTGTGCTTGGGATCTAAATTATTAAGTTAAAACTGAATTACATTTAACATCCAGTAAAGCATTTTCTGATTCAGTATTGCAAAGGGAAAAATGAATTGTCAGCCATATTCAATATGTTGATGATTTTTAGCATGTATTAAATATTTGAAAAAAGAATGGAAATTGTTTGATGCTAGGTTGAGAAAATTGTTCTTGCAATCTGCACTGCAGACTGATAGAATAGTAGTCTCCCCTCTCTATTTCTTGTAAGTGAAGTTAGTTTAAACAGCTTTAATTCTTCTTCCAGCCCAAGCTGACTATGAGACAAGGTAGTTTGCATTCCATTCTTAACCTTATTTAGGAAGTCTCTAGGAGGACTGATACAGCGATATGAATAATACTACAATTAAGGCTGTTCTACTGAGGTTGGAAAACTATGGTACTTCTGATTAAATGAAATATATTGGCAATAAAATGATGGTGCAAAGTAATATAGACAAGCAAATACTGTAATAAACAGAATATATATGGCTAGCCATAAAAACAGGATGAAATCTCTAAGCAAGATTTTTAAGGCATTTCCTGTGGGGCATATTGTCAATTTTTTTCCTTTACTCCAGTCTATCTAAAATTATATTCTGCCTTATTGTAAACTTTATGGTTTAAATTTAGCAAATGGAATCAACACTTCCCAGACAACTTTGTGACCCTTGGAAATATACAGCAATTTGTGTGCAAGATCTAACAATGGTATTCGATTGTTCTGTATTAGTTATTTCTTCTGCAAAAAATTACTTTTGGGCCTTTTCTGTGCTGCACCTGGTGAAGGTGATATCTTTCATGCATGACTGTTACTATTTTGTTAATAGTCTATTTTCATCATGTAGATTCTGTTTGCTTTTTTCCACTGTTAACTTTGTTTTATGGAGCACAGCAGTGGACTCATCAGCCTGTAATATAGAACCTATTTTTTTGTATCTGTAAGGAATGCTAGCGGCAGGGCTTGAAAATATCAATCTGCATCATCTCAGCAAAAGATTGAATTATCTCAGAAAAAAGACTTTGAATCCCTGTCACAAAGAAATCTTGCAGCTGAGTAAATTTTGCAATTTCCACAGCTGACTAAGAAACCTAAAGAGAACTGTTTAATCCTCTGGGTTTCCAGTACAAAGATTAGACAACATTGATTGAGTTAGATAACTACTATTTGAACATATTGCAAATAACCAGTGAAAATTACAAAGTACATATCTATATTTAATCTACAGATCAATCAGGGAAGTTTTGTCCTTTTTATTTCACTGCACTGATTTAATAATCTTCTATCAGAATAGAGGTTGCATTAGGAGCATTTGAGGTTCCTTGCATATTTGTGAATTGCTGACGTCTGAGCGTTGTTCTACAAATATTGTTCCTGTCTGACAAGTTTCTAGATTTCCAGATCGACAGGCATTAATTCAGCTAATGCTTTGAAAAGTTAAAATACAGCATCCTGCGTGTAAATCCTTATTTTTGATTTCAACAGATTAAAGCTTGGCCATATTTATACAAAACACACCTTGAATACAGCATCTATCCAATCAACTTTTCGGTGGGAAATCCCCAGGAATGGAAAAAATTATTTAAGCCGTGTGCTGCGCAACGCCTTTTTCTTCCAGTATGTTCCCATTTTCCTCACTACTTGTCTTACTGAATCATAAGAAAACTTATTTCAATGTTTGCCAATTAGTAACCCTGGTCTGAAATTTAGGTTTGAAACTTAAATTATTGCAGATTCTTGTGAAAAGGTATAGTTTGAGAGTTGTAATAGCGTTTTCTTTTATTCCTTTTTCTCTGAAGGCTGTTCTTCCATAGGAATTTCTGCAACCGTGTATTAAATTCTCAGGCATGAGCATTGTTTGTGAATTTAATCTCAAGCCATCTCAGTTTTTCCCACATAGTTTCATTTCATCTTCAGGTCACTAGTCACCATCAAAACTCAAAACATTTTATTTTCATTCCTTTCCCTTCCCACAGCCCGGACAAGCTCAGCTTACCTTTTCAGCAGCAACTGAACGCAGCCCAGACTCAGCTTGGTCAATGCCTTCTCCTTCTGTTTGACTCAACAGAACACATGGGTCATTTAAATGTTGTCCTGGATTTCACAGCTGGAATGACAATAAAACTATCATTGCTTGCTGTTATTGCAACATGAAACTGGCAATAATTTCAAGTTAAATGCACAGTGCAAAAGCTGGGGTCAATGATTCTCTGCTGCTCCACATGCTGTTTTGTTATGCAAACTTCCTGGCCTTGTAATTTGATCTTGAAGTGCTGTGCTTTTCAGTGCTATACATATGAAAATCTAACCAAGCTTCAATAGCTCTGCTCACTCCACAGCAATGTAATTAAAGGGGCTACCTTGAGCAGGTTTCAGCTACCACTGAGCACTTGACAAGAAGGTTCCTTAAATCTATTATTTAACTGCTCTCTTTAGGGCCTTCTGTCTTCCCCATACTCGAGTCATACAGCACGGAAACAGGCCCTTCGGCCCAACGGGTCCATGCCAAACAAGATGCCCCATCCAAGCTAGTCCCATTTGCCAGCATTTGGCCCATAACCTTCTAAACCTTTCCAATCCATGTACCTGTCCAATAGTCTTTTAAAAGTTGTTATTGTACCTGCCTCAACCACTTCCTCTGGCAGCTCATTCCACATAGGTCCCACCCTATGTGTAAAAAAAAGTTGCCCCTGCTTTTAAATCTTTCTCCTCTCACCCTAAACCTATGCCCTCTAGTTCTTGATTACCCAATCCATGCCCCTCATGATTTTATACACCTCTAGTAGATCACCTCTCAGGCTCCTACACTCAAAGGAATAAAGTCCTAGCCTGTCCAACCTCTCCCTATATCTCAGTCCCTCAAGTCCTGGCAGCATCCTTGTAAATCTTTTCTGTACTCTTTCCAGTTTAATAACATCTTTCCTATAGCAGGGCGACCAAAACTAAACACAATACTCCAAGTGCAGTCTCACCAGTGTCCTGTACAACCGCACCATGACCTCCCAACTTTTATACTCAATGCCCTGTCTTATGAAGGCCAGCGTACCAAAAGTTTTCTTCACCACCCTGTCTACCTGTGACTCCACTTTCAGTGAACCATGTACTTGTACTCCAAGGTCCCTCTGTTCTACAACACTCCCCAGGGCCCTGTCATTCACTGTGAAAATCCTACCTGGATTTGATTTTCTAAAGTGCAACACTTCACACTTATCCAAATTAAACTCTATTTGTCATTTCTCAGCCTCCTTACTCAGCTAATCAAGATTCCCCTGTAATTTTTGATAAACTTCTTCATTGTCTACTATACAACCTATTTTAATGTCATCTGCACATTTACTAACCATGCCTTGTACATTCTTATCCAAATCGTTGATATAGATGGCAAACAACAATGGGCCCAGCACCGACCCCTGAGGCACATCACTAATCACAGACCTCCAGTCCGAGAAACAACCTTCTACCATCACCCTCTGTTTTCTACCATCAAGCCAATTGAGTATCCAATTAGCCAGTTCTCCTTGGATTCCATGTGATCTAACCTTCCAGAGCAGCTTACCATGTGGAACCTTATTAAAGACTTTACTGAAGTCCACATAAACCACACCTACTGCCCTGCCCTCATCAACTTTCTTGGTCACTTCATCAAAAAACTCAATCAAGTTCCTAAGACATGATTTCCCATGCACAAAGCCATGCTGACTACCCATAATCAACCCCTGTCTTTCCAGGTGTGTGAATATCTTATCCCTCAGAATCCTCTCCAGTAACTTACCCACCACAGATGTTAGACTTACTGGCCTATAGTTCCCAGGGGTTTCTTTGCCGCCCTTCCTCAATAAAAACGCAACATTTGCTACCCTCCAGTTTACTAGCACCTCACCAGTGGCTAATGATATTGCAAATATCTCAGCCAGGGCTCCCGCAATTTCTTCTCTAGCCTCCCGCAATGTTCTTGGATATACCTGGATAGGCCCTAAAGATTTGTCTGCCTTCATGCCTTTTAAGACATCCAGTACCTCCTCTACTGTAATGCAGACCATTCCCAAGACCTCCCCATTTACTTTTCCTAGTTCCGAAGTCTTCATGTCTTTCTCCAAGGTAAAAACAGAGGAGAAATATTCATTAAGGACTTTTCCCATCTCCTGCAACTCCACACAAGGGTGGAGCCTTTGTGTCTTTGATAACAACTCCATACCATGACCATGATACACTTGTCTATGATAACAACTCCATACCATGCACAATTGCATTACACTTGCCTCACACCACTCACTGATCTCCAGACTTCCAGCCCTGATCAGCCAAATCCAACCACTCAACAAGAACCCCCTAGACTACCATTCAAAGGTGTCTGACTCACCACTTGTGTGCCAGTTTATAATTTACCTCCACTATTTTGAAAATGGGCTTAAAATTAAAACTGAAATGCTTTGCAGGTGAGGCAGCATTTAGTGTTAGACCTTAAACAGTTGTCAATGCCTTTTGAATAAACAGAAACCAGATATTTTTAACTATTGTCAGTTTGCAGTGTAAAACTGGAGTGAACTAAGGACTTGCAGGTACATGCCCTGTTGTCTTAGTAACATGCAGCATTGTTAAAATCAAATGAAAATAATACGTATATTTACTGTCTCCATTTTTGCAACTTCCTTTATATAGCCCTGGTGATTTATAGAACTGAAGATTCATTTAGATTCCGATGTAGCTGTAATTATGGTATTTTAAGGGATTTGGGATTAATCATACCCTTCTGGATAAAATTAGGACATGGTGAATAATTGTTTTCTTATTGTTTGTACTTAATATGGACTCCTTAAAAACATTTATTTTTCTGCTTCCTAATCAGATGATCCTGAAAGATGTTGACTCTCTGCTGTACGTTGACACCGATGTTCTCTTTCTGAGACCAGTCGATGATGTCTGGAATTTCCTGAGATTGTTCAATTCCACACAACTTGCAGCCATGGCCCCGGAGCATGAAATACCAAAGATTGGATGGTACAGTCGGTTTGCACGGCATCCGTATTATGGAGCAGCTGGAGTCAATTCAGGAGTCATGCTGATGAATCTCACTCGAATAAGAAGTCAGCTGTTTAAGGTGAACAAAGAATGATTCATAATAGATGCTCCAATAATTTGTTTATGACATTTTTAAGCTTGCCGAAAGGTTCTCTGATGAAAAACAAGTAGTAGTTCAAGATTCACTTTGTTCTTTGACCCATATTTTACCCAACAAGGACCCAGAAATTCTGTCCCAGAGTGCAATATCTTTGTGCTTGATAAAGTGAAATTTCTTCAGAAAACCAAATGTGAAACAAGAATGCAGACTTAAAGGATGGACTGCAAAGTACGCGATTTTCTCTCCAGGTCCTCCCTCCATTTGATATTCTCGTGCCTAGATTTGTCCTGATGTGTGGTGTGGAATTCAATGGCAGCAATGCATGACTGGACTCCCGTGACTTACATTGCTGTGAAAATGGAGAAATGGATCTTCATAAAACATGTGAGGCCTGTTATGGTGTAGGCTGCAGCTCATGGAGTCCATTGCTGAGAACTCATGGTGACACTTCCTGGGGTCTCCCACCCCCATTCCTAGTGCAACTTCCAGACACACACACACCCCCACCCACCCCCAGCCCCCACCCAACTGAATCACCACCTTGCCCCTTCCCTATTCTGCAACAACTGATCACATTTCCACTGCTCATCTCTCAACCAATGTTCTGATCCAGTCCTCTGGGGCACTCCCTGAGCCCTCCACAAAATAGGTCAGGATTCAGCTGCTTTCCTTCAAGTTGCTCTGCAAAGGCTAATCAAATGGAGGAAAGATCTTTGCAGACATTTACTCTGCAAGACCTATTCTGTGGTGTCGGACACCACAGAGCTTGTGAGCAATAGAATTTCACAGAGGCATGCCCTCAAAAGAACTATGCATCAGTCCACAATGCAGAACACATTTAACGGGTCTTTTCAGGTGCCTAAGGATTTTTAGGCCAAAGTTTTGTTCAGAAGGATTCAGAAAAATACTGGTTTGAGGGAGTTTAATCCAGAAAAGCGCAAGGTCAAATGGAAGAGGGAACTGTACAGTAACTGGCAGGACCCTTAACAGCATTGATTACGGAGGGATCTTTCAGTGCAAGCCCAAAGCTCCCTGAAAGTGGCAACGCCAGTAGATAGGGTGGTAAAGAAGGCAAATAGCATGCTTGCCTTTGTTGGTTGGGACATTGAGTATAAATGTCAAGAAGTCATGTTGCAGCTGTATAAAACTTTAGTGAGACCACATTTGCAGTATTGTGTGCAGTTGTGGTTGCCACACTACAGAAAGGATGTGGAGGCTTTGGAGAGGGTGCAGAAGAGGTTCACTGGGATATTGCCTGGTTTGGAGAGTATTAGCCAGAAAGAGAGGTTAGACAAACTTGGATTGTTTTCTCTGGAGTGTTGGAGGCTGAGGGGCAACTTGATAGAAATGTATAAAATTATGAGAGGCATAGATAGGGTAGATAGTCAAGAGTCTTTTGCCTAGAGTGGAAATATCTAATATGAGAGGGCATAGGTTTAATGTGAGAGGAGGAAAGCTTAAAGGAGATTTGAGAAGCAAGTTTTTTTAACACGGAGTGGTAGGTGCTTAGAATGTGCTGTCAGGGGAGGTGGTGGAAGCAGATATGATAGCAATTTTTAAGAGGCATTTAGACTGATACATGAACAGGCGGGCAATAGAGGGACAAAGGCCACGTGCAGGCAGATGGGAATAGTTAGATTGGCATCGTGATCATTGAAGACATGGTGGGCCAAAGGGGCCTGTTCCTGTGCTGTACTGTTTTACGTTCTACTTTATGCATATACGGACTTGTGCAACTTGCAAAGTAAGAAGTCAGACATTAGATGATTCAGATGCTAGTGAAGTAGTTTTGACTGCTTCAGCTGAAACTGTAAATAATAAACATCATATTAACTTCAGGCAATCAAAGATTAACCTTCTTCACTGCCAGGAACATCTTAAACTTAATTTTTTGGTTGTCAAGAGAATGTTGAAAAGGTGAAGTGTATGGCAGTGATTGTAGGAGAGCTGAGGAAGTTGTGAGGAGAGTGGTATAGTTTGGCTGCAATATGTACAGGGGTTAGGAAAGATTAATGACATTGAAAGCTGAGGTTGGGCATTGCAGCCATGTGCAAGCAAATGAGTTTCAGACATGACCTCCTCAACAACATGACTTCCTTATAAGATGATTCTTGGGATCTCTTCCCAATTGGTGATCTCCATGAGATTTTCCACCCCATCTTCTGTTCTTGATAACCTGAACCAGGACCTCCAAAGCTGTATGTAAGAACCTGGGTGAGCTCTTTAAATTTCATAGCCCTCTAGACTTTCAAATGTTTGACTATTTCCATCATCACCCTGTAGCTTTTAATATCAAATAAATGGTTCCTTCAGAAAGTCCAGCTGTTCTTTGTATTCTTTCAGTCCTCTCCCAGGAGGACTGGTGAGTAAGTGAAATATCATTTGCTTTCCCAAGTGTAATAAATTATGTTTCTTGCCTTCTCTTCCTATAGAATAGTATGATTCCTACTGGCCTAAGATGGGAAGAATTACTGTATCCTTTATACCATAAATACAAAAATGATATCACATGGGGAGACCAGGATTTATTAAATATAATATTTCATTATAACCCAGGTAGGTGAAAACAAATTATTTTCTTTGTTAACTGCAATATTATTAACTTATTAATACTGAATTCCCAAAATTTTCATTCATGCTATTTGAAGCCTAGTCATTTTACTGCAGGCAATTCTTCATGACAATGCTGGTGCATGAGATGATTCAAGATACTGTTAAGTACAATTAGTACAGTTTAAATATCATGGCTTTATATTTTTTAAAGGTAGCTAACAGAAGTTAAAGGAGAATGGCACAATGTTGGGGTCCTTGTAATTTGAGTACAGCGTTCTTGCTTGTGTTTACACAAGTGTAGTAATGGTCACAAATGAAAGATCAAAGGGCAGGGAGTCAAATCAATACAAATCAAATCAACATGGAACTTCTTCCACACACCATAAGTAATTGAATTATAGAGTCACAGTTCTGCAGCACAGAAACAGGCCCTTCAGCCCAAATCATCCATGCCAATCAAGACATCTGTCTGAGCTAGTCCAATTTGCCTGCATTTGGCCTGTATCTCTCTAAACCTTTCCTATCCAAGCACCTATCCAAATGTCTTTTAAATATTGTACCCTCGTCTACCACTTTCTCTGGCAGCTAGTTCCACATACCCACCACCCTCTGTGTGAAAAGGTTGCCCCTCAGGTGCCCTTTAAATCTTTCTTCTGTGACCTTAAATCTGTTTTAGATGCCACTACCCTGGGGAAAAGACTGTGACCATTCACCTTATCTATGCCCCTCATGATTTTTTATACCTCAGAAGGTAATCCCTCAGCCTCCTGGGGAGAAAAGCCCCAGCCTATCCAGTCGCAAGGCCTCCTGTCCCAGTAGCATCCTTGTGAATCTTTTCTGCTCCCTGTCCAGCTTAAATAACATCCTTCCTATAGCTTGGAGACCAGAAGTACACACAATACTCCAACTATGGTCTCACCAGTGTCTTGTACATTTGTAATATGACGTCCCAACTCTTGTACTCAATACATGACTAACACCTGAAGATAAATGAGAATACATTGTAGTACTATCAGGTTTTATCAAAGTGTTTTCCATGCACAGACTATTTCAAAAATACACAAATAATCATGGAAAACTTGACATGTACTCCTTTTACATTACGATGAATACAAAACGCTCTTTGACATGTGAAGATGTGAAGCTTGAGTCCTGAACCAAAAGTTTCTCTTCTTTTCTACTGTCCCCTTCTCTTGAGCCCAGTCGATCATGCCAGGATGTGGTTTGAGGGCTGGAAGAGTTTGTGTAAACCTAGATCCAAGTGTTAGCCAAGGCTGCAGCTGAAAGGACACCTCTATCATTAGTTGCCAGTGCATAGCAACATGAACATCAAGAAACAATGCTGATTTTTTTTATTCTTTACTCCTCCCAAACTCACAACCACTAGCTTAGATCACTGGACTTAGCAGAAATCATTGACTGTACTGCAACTTCTGTCATCTGCATACCACTTGAACCATTTACACAAAGTCATTTGAGAAACTTGCAAAAGCTGATGTCAACAAAGCTTAGAGTTTACGACTGTATGATATATAAAAGGATGATTATTTCTCAATGTTTCCTTAGGCTTTTCAGAAAAAACTTAAAGCGTTGAATTGTTTCATTTTAAAATAGGATTTAACAAGAATTAGTAATTGATCTGGGTAGGACATTAAGATGATGTTTCTTCTGCTTATGTAGAATATCTATACGTGTTCCCTTGTCAGTGGAATTATAGACCAGATCATTGTATGTACGGGAGCAACTGTAGGGGAGCAGAAGACCAAGGGGTTTCCATTCTCCATGGAAACCGTGGAGTTTATCATAATGATAAACAGCCTGCCTTCAAAGTAATGTATGAGGCTATACGCAATGTAAGTATTTTAAACACAGAAGTATATGTCTTTTTGAAGAACTGATTTTATCAGTATTTCATCTGATTCCTTTTTTCTGATTCAAGTTTTAAATCATTGTTTTGTGTTGAATGTGTTACTAACTTACTCTCTGAACCGCTGATCTCCACTTGAGAGACTCCGTGCTTTGGCGTTGGAAGACTGAAATAAGCAGAAAATTAATGTTGGAAGGAAATATCTTTCTCATTTAATCCTTCCAATGCAGTGAACATATAGAGAGAAAATTGGATTTATGGATGCAGCATGGTCCTACCTTTTTTAAGAGTGCTTCCAAAAGGTTTACCATTGTGATCAAATCAGAATTTGAATTCATTGTTTTGTATATGTAACAGTAATCCTCATTCTGCAGATAATCAATAATTCAGAGCACATGACAGTTGAGCTATCATTCAGCAGTCAGCACTGTGCAGTGTGTGCAAGAACAGTCAGAGGTGCATAATTAATGTTGTGTTGTCGGTATGGCATTGATGCATGAAAAAACTATCGTGGCATGTTTCTTGACCATCCTCACTCTTGTGAAAAGACATTATTATCAGGCTGCATTAATGTCACCTGTGCTTAATTTCTGTTTGTGAGAACCAACTGGAACAATTAAATAGTTTTTTTAGAAGATTAGTGATCAACATGCTGGAAATTGTGCATTTTGCTCTGAAAAAGAAATGGTTGATCCCATCCTCATTGATAAATATGTTCTGGGATTATTGAAATTTACAATACAGAAAAAAAAGTTGATCACAAACTTTTTTTTTCTTTCAGTTTCCCTTTGAAGATAATTTATTCCAGTCTCTGTATTTCCCACTTCAGAACAGTTTCATGAACACAGTACACACTTTATGTGGCAGGCTTCCACAAGTATTCCTGAAACAGTTTGAACAAGCAATGAGAAAAGCATATGAGCTTCGTGTCATTCATATAGGATAACAGCCGAAGGCAGAAGATATTTTTATGTATAAAGAGAAATAAATTGCAGATGCTGGAAATCTGAAATAAAAACAGAAAATGCTGGAAGTACTTGGCGGGTCAGTCAGTATCAGCGGAGAGGAAACAGAATTAACAATTCAGGCCTTTTACTACTCATCAGTTCCAGATTGTCTGCTCTGCTGTTATTTGATGAGCCAATTCTCCATATAATTCTTGAATGTTCAACCTAGACTTTTCAAACATGTTTCCCTTCAGTTATCTAATATCTTGTACCTCAGAAGTCACCATGTGTTTAGTCCAGTTTCAACTGATTAATCTTCATTTTGTTTCAGAGCAACACATATCTCCATTAGTCCAATCCAGATTGCTTTTCCTCTAAACACAATGCAAATGGTTATGTTGTCCAAATAAATCAGATTCCGGAGCGGTCTCCTTCTTATTTCCTCAAATAAAAACATCCAGCATGACCACAACAGGAAAGAACTCTCACCTGTCCCAGGTGTACAATCACCTTCTGATTGGAACTTTGTCCAGAACCATACCTCACTTTCATCATACATTTCAAACATGTGCCCTTGATGGCACGGACATATCTTGCCTGAACTACCATTACTCTCAAGCATTCATATATTTGGTCTTTCGGTACATGACCATAGAGCTTATCCAGTCGATAACAATGAAAACTTTCCTGTATTTCTTGAATCGTCTATAATATTACAAAAAATATATGCTTGGTACTTTCCCTGTCATTAGTCCATTCCGGCTTTCTTCATTGACCATCACTGCAACTAATTCTCACATTTTCAGTTTGAATCCCTGATAGTTGCCACAAACCTGATTGCACCTTCCTGCTGGATATCAGCACCAACTCACTGACTCTTCATTTATCAAGCATTTTTCTGTTATAAATATTGTTTTAACTAGCTTTCATTGTACGTTGATTCCCTCTACTTTCAAGACTTCATAAATTTCATCATAGCCCGTTTTCTTGTTCTTCATTTTGTTCGGTGTTCTTTCCACCTTGATTTTACTTGATATTACTCACCATCTAGGTTTTGTATGGCACTAGCTTATTCTGCTTTTTTTATATTAAGAAAATGGACAATTTTTGAGCCTACTGCTTTGGTGCCACCTACGTGATTAGGTAATAATAGAAAAAAAAATTGTATACTTCCTCAAAGGTTTCTGCAATAAAAGTGAATTATTCCCAGAGCAATTGTATTTGAAGTGTAAGCTATTTTTTGTAATGTGAATCATAATCTACAATATTTATGCATTTGTTTTAAATAAAAGGTAATATTTCATTTATAAAAGTGATGCTATCATCCTTGCCACTCACTTGCATTATGTTCTCTGTAAACTTTTGCTTAGCTGAGTCAACATTTTGCTTTGGGTGAAGTCAACATTTTCAGCTCAAATTCTGTCAATTTTGAAAAGTGCTTCATTTCTGAATTTTTGCTTTGATTTATTTGCAAAATCTGATTTAACAAAGGATGATTGGAGAAAATTTGATAGGCATGTTTTAAAGTTTGCTTTATATTCAATATATTTAAGAATGGTAATTTGGTAAAGTTTGATTAATACAGCTAAAAATGGATTTATCCCAAGAAGGACACCAACCCAGTTTTAAATTACTACGTTATTTTAAGTGTACAAATCAATTTTCTCATTAGATTTGGGTAAAATAGACAGTAACTTTACAATAATATCATTCAAAAAAAAATTGAATAACACAAGTCCTTGTGCCTAAACTATCTGTTTAAACCTGGAAATTCACAAACAGGTGTGTTTAATGGAAACCACCATTACTGATTAATTAAGCATGAAAGCGTGATCGGTGTTATAAGTGGACCCTGATTTTAGCACAATATTTTTAAGACTGGTACAACAGGTAACTGAAAATATAGTTGCACTCAACATAGTCATGGAGTCATGCAGCACAAAAGAGAGCTCTTTGGCCCACCACGTCTGTGCCAGCCTTTCTGTCCATTTACACCAATCCCACATGTACACAATAGGACCATGTCCTTCTATGCCTTGCCGAGTTAAGTGTTTGTCTAAATGCCTCCTAAATATAGTACAGATACTCCCCAGCTTATGAATGCCCAACTTATGTACAGCCCGTACATATGAACAAGTATTTGGGAGACCAGCGGGATGGATTTGCTGGCATCTGCAGGCATCTTCTCCAGTGTGAGAATTTGGTTTGCTGCCGCATAATCTTACATACATCTATCAGGTCACCCCTCACCCTCCTGTACTCCGGGGAAAAGAAGCCAAGCCTGTCCATTCTTTCCCCATAACTGAAGTCCTCCAGTCCAGGCAACATACTGACGAATTTCCTCTGCACTCTCTCCAGCGCTTAGCACTTAAAATTCCACAATCTTTCACACCAGTTAAATTAATATCAAGAGAATGGTAATTGGTTTATTTTTGTCACATGTACTGAGGTACAATGCAAAGCTTTGTTTGCATGCCATCCAGACAGAGTGCTCCTGCAGTGTGGGAATTGGGTTTGCAGCCATATTTCTGACTTACGAAGTGTTTGGGTTATAACAAGTCCACAGGAATGGAACCCCACAGTTACCTGGGCAGGACCTGTAATTCTATTTAACTCCACCATCTCTGGATCTTCTGCTCGATAGGAAGGGAGGGAAAGAGAGAAAATATGAAATGGGAGGGGATCTTTGAATATGTTGGCACCTAATAAAGCAGTATAATCAAGTGGAAACTGCAGGATATCTAATTTGAAACCTGTATGTCATTTTACAAAGCTGAAGTCTGATTTGAACAAACTTTTGAAGCCTTTGAAATGTGAAGTGCAATATTTGAACCACGTTCAAAGGAAGGAACAAAATACAAGTGGCTACATATTTCAGATTACTCTAAAAGCAATCATTTTCACAATGGCATTCCACTATTTCTGCTGCATTTGTACAGGTTACTAGTCTGTGTCCCGTAGCTACAAAATGCAATTCACAACCAGCAGCACCAGACTGTGCAAGTTATGCAGGGTGTGAATTAAAACACAGGAGACATTTGTGTCCTAGTTAGTCAATTTTGCTAATGTTAGCCTCCTCAGCTATCAAGAAAAGTTTTGCTATGTTTATTTCTGTGTGCCCCCAACATTTCATTTAAAATATTGGCAGGATCAATTGGCTCTGATTTACAATTGCTTAACAACCTAGGAATGATGGAATTGACTTTCTGAGTTTCAGTGCAGTTTGATGTTTCCAGTGTTGTTAATGTGGAGGAGCACAGGAGGCTCCCATTCAACTCATTTCACATGCCGATTCAAAAGAACTTCTTGCTTTCAGTTCCACCTGCGTACCCATTACCATGGCTTTTTAAATGTTCATTTTCCAAACCTAGATTCCTTTTCCTGCTTAAGTCATTGAAATAAAAGTTATGAATGTTTCCCTAATATTGTGCAGGAGCTACACCTGTCTTCTGAAGATCCGTTACAGTAGGGGAGTATAAGAGCATTAAGCAAGAGCAGTTGTAGGCCAGGTGGCCCCTTGAGTCAGTTCTCCCACTGAAATCATTGGCCTCAGCTACATTTTCCTCCTGATCCCCACCAGGGGAAAAAAAAACAATCTTTCTCAGCTTTGAATGTACTTGATTACTCAACTCCACAGCCCACCACAGAGAGAATTCTAAAGATTCAGAGCCTTCTGAGAGAAGGAATTTCTCCTCATTCCAGTGAGAAACTCCTTAGCCTCAGACTATATCTATAATTTTACAGACTACCCTACCAATGGAAAAATCATAGTATCTGCCCTGTCAAGGTCTCTCAAAATTGTGACATCAACCTCCTTGATTTCTCTGCACCCCTCACCCACTCCAACCTCACCTCATCCAAACACGCATCAGTCCTGACCTAGTCACCAAAACTGCAAACAAGGGCAGGGATGTTGTAGTCTGGCCGACTGACCTCTACCTTGCAGAGGCCAGATGACAGCTCTTGGATACTTCCTCATACCCCTGGACTATGACCCCACCAACAAATACCAGGCCACTGTCTCCTGCGCTATCACAGATCAAATAACATCAGGGGATCTCCCCTCCGCAATCAACAATCTGAAAGTACTCCGACACCACACTTCCCTCTTCTATCACTTACCCAAGATTCACACCCAGGACTGTCCTGGTAGGCCCATTGTTTCTGACTACTCTTGCCCCGCTGAACTTATCTTTTCAAACCTTGACTCTCTCCTGTCTCCCCTTGTCAAGTCCCTTCCCACCTACATCCAGGACACCTCATATGCCCTCCACCAGTTTAACAACTTCTAATTCCCTGGCCCCAACTGCCTCATCTTCACTATGGGGTGTCCAGTCTTTATTAAGCTCCATCGCCCGGGAAGATCTTAAAGCCCTCTGCTTCTTTCTGCAACTAATATCCAACCAGATCCCCTCCACCAACACACTCATCTACCTTACCCTGAACAACTTCTCTTTTGACTCCTTTCATTTCCTACAAAGGTATAGCCATGTGCACTTGCATCAGCCTAGCTACGCCTGTTTTTTTCATTGGCTACATGGAACAGTCCTTGTTCTAAACCTTCTCTCAACTCTTTCTACATTACATCAATGACTGCATTTGGTGCTGCCTCCTGCACCCATGTGGAACTTGTCAATTTTATCATCGTTACTATGAAATTCCACCCACTCTCTAATTCATTTGGACCATTTCTGAGACTCACTCCCTTTTCTGGATCTCTCTGTCTCCAGCTCAGGAGACAAATTATCCACTGACATTTACTATAAACCGACTGACTCACACAGCTACCTAGACTACACCTCTTCCCATCCTGTCTCATGTAAGGATGCCATCTCTTTCTCCCAGTTCTTCAATCTCCGTGGCATCTGCTCACAAGATGAAGCTTTCCATTCCAGGACATCTGAAATGTCCTCTTTTCTCAAGAAGTGTGACTTCCCTTCTGCTGTGGTTGACGGTGCCTGCTCTTGCATCTTCTCCATTTCTCAGACTTCTGCTCTCACCCCACCTCCCTCCAAACAGAACAAAGACAGAGTTCCCCCTAGTCCTCACCTTTCACCCGACCAGCCTCCACATCTAGCACATCACCCTTCGTCACTTCAACCAGCTGCAGCAAGATCCCACCACCAGTCACATCTTCTCCTCCCCACCCCTTTCCAACTTCCACAGGGATCACTGCCCCTGTGACTCCCTGGTCTGCTCATCCTTTCCCACCCAGCCCTCCCCTGCAGTTTGGGAGGTAGAATAGAATTGCTTGGTGCACAGGATGGGGAGCTGGGATAAAAAAATAATGGGCCAACAGAGGCAGTAGAATGCAGCACACAATATTTGGTGGACACAGCTCTGTGTTCTCCAGTGGAAATCTTCATTTTGTTTTAAATTGAAGTGCAAGTGAGCTGAACAGATTTGTCCTTTCTTGATCAGTTTTCTTTTGGCTAAAATCATTCGAGTAAACTAAATTAAATCTATCTCTGCTATTAAGTCTCATTCAGCTGGTGTGATCATTGAAGATAAGCCCTGAATGTCAAGCATTTAATACTGATTCCTTCTGAGATGTGGATCTTTCATTAAAAGTGGTTAATAACTGTCAGAGATAATAGCAGATCCACTTAAAATATTATGTCCAAGGTTGTACATAATTCCTGCTGGAATCAAATGAACAAAATGTTATTGTAGATTACTGAATGTCCTCAGAAAACATATGATAAGAAAAAAGGAGATGCTTGAAAATACTGAAAACATGTCATGGATGGACATTCTGGATGTAAGTTTCACATTGGAGCAACCAAATATTTTGCTGAAATCTTTTCTTTTTATATGTACACAAGTTTGCTATATATTTCCAACCCTTTCTGTTTCAATTTCCAAACATAAGATTATGAGTTAAAGGCAGGGTTAGGCCACTCAGGCCTTTGAGTCTTCTCCATACTTAACAAGGTCATGGCTGACCTGATTTTAACTTCATCTCCACATTCCCATCCACCTGTGTTAAACTTTCACTCCATTGCTTATCATGAATCTGTCTACTTCTGCAAGAAAAATATTGAATGATTTTGCTTTTATTGTGCTTTGAGGAAGAGAGTTCCAAAGACTCACCACCCTCCATGAGAAAAAAAATTCCTCTTGTTTCCTTAAGTGGGTGATGCCTTATTTTTAAACAGTGCCCACTAGTTCTGGGCATCCTGCAAGAGGAAAATCCTCTCCACATTCACCCTATCAAGACCCCTCAGGATCTTTTTCATTTCAATTTACTGTTCTTTCACTTTTCTAGCCTCCAGAGTTTACAATCCTAATCTGTTCAATCTTTTCAAATCACACAGCCACCCACTCTAGGTATTTGTTCAATAAACACATTCTATTTATTTCAGTATTTTGAATTTACATTATTTGTATCTCCAGCCTCCTTCCTCTCCAAAATACTTGAAATAAACTCTTGTCAAAATTACAAGTGAGTGTGACACAGTAAACCCAAGGAAAGCATCTGGCCCGGATGGTGTCCCTGGCCGTGTCCTTTGACTCTGCACAGATCAGCTGGCGGGGATATTTTCAGACATCTTTAACCTCTCCCTGCTTCAATCTGAGGTTCGCACCTGCTTTAAGAAGACCACTATCATCCCAGTACCTAAGAAAAACAAGGTAACGTACCTGAATGACTACCTTGACTATGCTGACATCCACCATCATGAAGTGCTTCAAGAGGCTGGTCATGGCACGCATCAACTCCAGCCTCCCAGACAAACTTGACCCACTGCAATTTGCATAACACCAAAACAGGTCTATGGCAGACACCATCTCCCTGGCCCTATACTCATCTCTGGACCATCTGGACAGTAAAGGCACCTACATTAGACTATTGTTTATTGACTATACCTCCACCTTCAATGCTACAATTCCAAGCAAATTCATCACCAAACTCTGAGACCTGGGACTCAACACCTCCCTTTGCAAATGGATCCTTGACTTCCTGACCAACAGACTGGAATCAGTGAGTATAGGCAGCAAAATCTCTGCCACAATTATTCTGAACACTGGTGCCCCATAAGGCTGTGTCCTCAGCCCCCTACTCTACTCCCTATACACTCTAGACCGCGTGGCCAGATTCTGTTCTAACTCCATCTACAAGTTTGCAGATGATACCACCATAGTGGAAACAATCTTCCCTCAACGTCAGCAAAACAAAAGAGCTGGTCATTGACTTCAGGAAGGGGGGCAGTCAAGAAAGTTCACCAGCGCCTCTACTTCCTCAGGAAACTAAAGAAATTTGGCATGTACCCTTTGACCCTCACCAATTTTTATCAATGCACCATAGAAAGTATCCTATCCGGATGCATCACGGCTTGGCATGGCAACTGCTCTGCCCGTGACTGCAAGAAACTGCACAGAATTCTGGACACAGCTCAGCACATCATGTGACTCAACTCCTGTCTCTTCAAAGCTTTTTTCACTATATGCAGTGCACATGTCAGGAGTGTAACTAAATACTCTCCACTTCCATGAGCATTCAAGAAGTTTGATGTCTTCCACATTGGAACTCCATCCACAATTCTAATCCCTAACACTGGTATGCAGTATTGCATCTACAAAATACACTGCAGTTACCCATTGCAGCTATCTTGAAGACATGTTCCATACCTGCAGCCTCCATCAACGTGAAAGGCAAGACCAGCAGACACATAGAAAATACCACAAAAGTTCCCCTCCAAGTTGTACACCACCCTGGCTTGGAATTAAATCACTCTTCCTTCATTGTTGTTGGGTCTAAATCCTGGAACTCCCTACCGAATAGCTTTGTGCAAGTGCCTACACCGGAAGGCTGCAGCTGCTTGAAAAGGTGGTTCACCACCAACTTCTCAAGGGCAGTTAGCGATGGGCAATGAGTTCTGGTCTTACCAGTGATGCCTTCATGCTATAAATGCAGAATTTTTATTTGATACAAAGGAGACTGAGGGGAGGTGTATAATATGGGGAGGTAGAGTTAGAGTGAGAAGGAAGGACATATTTCTCGTAACAGAGAGGTTGATAACAGGGAACATAGATTTAAGTAATAGATCGAAGGATTAAAGAGGAGTTATTGAAAAACATTTTCATCCAAAGAGTGGTGGTGGTGGAAGTCATAGATTTCGATCAGTCTGTCTGAAAATTTGTTGAAGGCAGAAACCCTCATCACAGTTAACTTGGATGGTCACTTGAAGAACTGTGAGGTGCGATTAACCTGAACAGCTCTGTTTCTTGTTGGCCTGGTCATGATGGGCCTCCTTTCTGTGCTTTAAGTTTCTATGATACTATGATAATCACTGCCTCCAAAGCTCTTTGTAAGACTAAACCAGATCATTCACAACTTTAAGCATTTTTGAACAGCACCAACCACATAAACTTTCCATTACCGAGGCAGCAAATTTCCACATTTAGTGTCTGCTCCTATTTCAGCTCATTTGCAGCTGGAACACTCATTCATGCTTTTTTTTTTCACTACTAAGTACAACTCTTAAAACATACTCCTGCATCCTCAGGAAAATTTGGTTTATAATCTGCAACAAATCCTGTTTAACGTCACCTTTGCATTCACTGATCTACACCAGTCTGGGAATGCTGTGATTTTAAAATTCTCATCCTTGTTTTAAATTCCTTCCATGGCCTTGATTTTCCCTAACTCCAATCTATTCCATTCCTACAATCTTCTGAAAACCCTGGATATCTCCAATTTTGGTATTGGTATTGGTTTATTATTGTCATTTGTACCAAGGTACACTTGCATACCATTTCGTACAGATCAATTCATTACACAAAGCATTGAGGTAGTACAGGGTAAGAACAATAACAGAATACAGAGTAAAGTGTCACAGCTACAGGGAAGTGCATTGCAGGTAGACGATAAGGTGCAAGGTCATAACAAGGTAGATTGTGAGGTCAAGAGTCCATCTCAGCGTATAAGGGAACCGTTCAATAGTCTTATCACAGTGGGATAGAAGCTGCCCTTGAGCCTGGTGGTATGTGCCCTCAGGGTCCTGTATCTTCCACCTGATGGGAGAGGAGAGAAGAGAGAATGACCCGGGTGGGTGGGGTCTTGATTGTTCCTGGCTGCTTCACCAAGGCAGCGAGAGGTATAGACGGAGTCCATGGAGCAGAGGCTGGTTTCCTTTATGTGTTGGGATGTGTCCACAACTCTCTGCGGTTTCTTGCAGTCCTGGGCAGAACAGTTGACATAACATGCCATGATGCATCCAGATAGGATGCTTTCTATGGTGCATCGATAAAAATTGGTGAAGGTGAACGGTGACATGCCAAATTTTTTTAGCCTCCTGTGGAAGTAGAGGTGCTGGTGAGCTTTCTTGGCCATGGCGTCTATGTGGTTGGGCCAGGACAGGCTATTGGTGATGTTCACTCAAAGGAACATGAAGCTCTCAACCCTCTCGACCTCAGCACCATTGATGTAGACAGATGCATGTACACCACCCCCTTTCCATTAGTCAATGACCAGCTCTTTTGTTTTGCTGACATTGAGGGAAAGGTTGTTGTCATGACAGCATGTCACTAAGCTCTCCATCTCCTTCCTGTACTCCAACTCATTGTTATTTGAGATACGGCCCACTACGGTGGTATCATCTGCAAACTTGTAGATGGAGTTAGAGCAGAATCTGGCCACACAGTCATGAGTGTGCAGAGAGTAGGACACAGCCTTGTGACTGGCATATATTCAGCTAGGCACACAGCCAGGAGTATACTATGGCAAATCAAGTCTTGGCGCAGTAATACGATTTCCTTCGGTATTACCACCCAGGGACAAAATACAAAATATGCGTACTTCTGACTGTTTTCACTGCCTGTACTTAGTTTTAATTGTATCAGAGTCAGATTAATGTATTGCCATTTTCACCAGAGTGCAATGAAACTCCTTGCTGGGGTGAGGCTCACAGAGTAATGGAGCGTTATGGAGATTCATATTACAAAATCTATATTCTTATAATGCCACATCTCTTAGCACATTGATGTATGCGTGCGTTACTCTCCGTGCACAAGTCGCACACAACCGAGCAGACGTGCCCAGCACCTGGACGCCTGCCCTGCAGCCTCACTCGCTGTACGCATGCGCGTGCATGAGCGGCCCGACCTTGAGGCGCGCGCCCGGGCTCCGGATGACGTTAGCGAGCGGCGCCATGTTGTGCGTGGCTCACTCGGCGCCGGGCCTGCTGACTGGTGAGGGGGAAACTTTATGCTGCGGGACTCTTGTTCCTGGAGCCTGGCGCGGGGGAACGCTTTCTGTTGCACCTCTAAGATGGAGCCCGAAAGCCTTCTCGAAGCTCTGGCAGGTCAGTGGCTTCGGACGACCATTTATCGGCCGTGTCCGTGCGCTCGGGCAGTAATCCGCTCCGTGCACCGGCCCCTGGAGCTTGGTGCTGCTTTCCTGCCCGCTCGCTAACCCGCACTGTGTTTCCCACCAGCAGATTTCGAGAAGAAGTCCAAGAAGGAAGTGTCGTCGCTGCTGGACCAGTTCCTTTGTCATGTCGCAAAGACTGGAGAAACCCTGTGAGTGGGAGTGCGGGCCGTGGGGGGGAGGGCACCCGGGGACAACACTCCGCTCAGCTTGGCCGCCAATCCCCACAGGACGCGGCCGGCCTCCCATCGCTCTGCTGCTCCCTGTCCTTTCGGGCTGGAATGGAGACCTGAAGTCCGGGGGGGGGGGGGGGGGTAGAGGGCGAGAGAAGGGGGGAGGGCGGGAGAGGAGGTGGGGAGGGCAGGAGGGTAAAGGGGGGAGGGGATGAGGGGACGGAGGGATAAGGGGAGGGGCAGGAGGGTAAAGGGGGGAGGGGATGAGGGGACGGAGGGATAAGGGGAGGGCAGGAGGGTAAAGGGGGGAGGGGATGAGGGGACGGAGGGATAAGGGGAGGGCAGGAGGGTAAAGGGGGGAGGGGATGAGGGGACGGAGGGATAAGGGGAGAGGGGAGGGCAGGAGGGTAAAGGGGGGAGGGGATGAGGGGACGGAGGGATAAGGGGAGAGGGGAGGGCAGGAGGGTAAAGGGGGGAGGGGATGAGGGGACGGAGGGATAAGGGGAGAGGGGAGGGCAGGAGGGTAAAGGGGGGAGGGGATGAGGGGACGGAGGGATAAGGGAGGAGGAGAGGGGGGGAGGGGGAGAGGGGGGGGAGGGGGGGAGTGGGAGAGGGGGGGGGAGGGGGGAGGGAGAGGAAGGGGGCAGGAGGAGAGGGAGAGGAGAGGGAGGGGGGAGGGGGGAGGGAGAGGAAGGGGGGCGGGAGGAGGGGAGAGGGAGAGGGAGGGGGGGCGGGGGAGAGGAAGGGGGCGGGGGGAGGGGGAGAGGAAGGGGGAGAGGGAGGGGGAGAGGGAGGGGGAGAGGAAGGGGGCGGGAGGAGGGGGAGGGAGAGGGAGAGGAGGGGGGAAGGGAGGGGATGGGGGAGGGGAGGAAGGAGGGGAGGGGAGGGGGAGAGAAGGGAGGGGAGGGGGGAGGGAGGGGTGGTGGGGGGAGGGAGAGGAGGAGGGGGGATGGAGGGGGGGGGACGGGGAAGGAGGGGATGGGGAGAAGGGGACAGGAGGATGGAAGGAGGGGACGGGGAGGGGATGGGGAGAAGGGGACAGGAGGATGGAAGGAGGGGACGGGGAGGGGAGGGAAGGAGGGGACGGAGAGGAGAGAGGGGAGGGGAGGTGGAAGGAGGGGAGAGGAGGGGGAGGAGGGGGGAGGGAGAGGAAGAGGAAGGAGGAGGGAGGGATGGAGGGAGGGGGATGGGGAGAAGGGGACAGGGGGAGGGGGGATGGGAGGGGGGATGGGGAGGGGGTGGGGAGGGGGGATGGGGTGGGGAGGGGGGAGGGGGGGATGGGAGGGGGAGGGGGGATGGGTGGGGAGGGGGGATGGGAGGGGGAGGGGGGATGGGGAGGGGGTGGGGAGGGGGGATGGGAGGGGGAGGGGGGATGGGGAGGGGGGTGGGGAGGGGGGATGGGTGGTGGGGAGGGGGGATGGGGAGGGGGTGGGGCGGGGGGAGGGGGGAGGGGGGATGGGGAGGGGGTGGGGCGGGGGGAGGGGGGGATGGGGAGGGGGTGGGGCGGGGGGAGGGGGGATGGGGTGGGGAGGGGGGAGGGGGTGGGGCGGGGGGAGGGGGGATGGGGTGGGGAGGGGGGAGGGGGTGGGGCGGGGGGAGGGGGATGGGGTGGGGAGGGGGGAGGGGGTGGGACGGGGGGGGTGGGGAGGGGGGAGGGGGTGGGACGGGGGGAGGGGGGATGGGGGGGGGAGGAGGGGGGATGGGGGGGAGGGGGGATGGGAGGGGGGGAGGGGGGATGGGGGGGGAGGGGGGATGGGAGGGGGGAGGGGGGGATGGGATGGGGGGAGGGGGGATGGGGAGGAAGAGGAAGGAGGAGGGAGGGGGATGGGGGAGAAGGGGACAGGGGGAGGGGACAGGAGGAGAGGGGAGGGGGGATGGGAGGTGGGAGGGGACAGGAGGGGGGGAGGGGAGAAGGGGATGGGGGAGGGGGAGGGGAGAAGGGGGTGGGGGGGGAGGGGGAGGGGAGAAGGGGGTGGGGAGAGGAGGGGAGGGGGAGGGGAGAGGAGGGGAGAAGGGGGTGGGGAGGGGAGGGGGAGGGGAGAGGAGGGGAGAAGGGGGAGGGGAGAGGAGGGGAGGGGGAGGGGAGAAGGGGATGGGGAGGGGTGGGGAGAGGAGGGGAGGGATGGGGAGGTGGGGAGAGGAGGGATGGGGGAGGTGGGGAGGGATGGGAGAGGTGGGAGGGATGGGGAGGTGGGGAGGGGTGGGGAGAGGAGGGGGGGTGGGAGGGGTGGAGTAGAGGAGGGGGAGAGGAGGGGGGTGGGGGAGGTGGGGAGAGGAGGGGAGAGGAGGGGGTGGTGGGGAGAGGGGGGTGGGGGAGGTGGGGAGAGGAGGGGGGGTGGGGGAGTGGGGGTAGGGGAGGGGGGGTGGGGGAGTGGGGGTAGGGGAGGGGGGGTGGGGGAGGGGGGGTAGGGGAGGTGGGGAGGGAGGTGGGGAGGGGTGGGGGGAGGGAAGGGGAGGTGGGTGAGGCTGGGGAGAGGGGGAGGGGGAGGCGGGGGGAGGGAAGGGGGAGGAGGGGTGGGAGGGGAGGGGTGGGGGGAGGAGGGGAGGCGGGGGGAGGGAAGGGGGGGGAGGGGTGGGGGAGGAGGGGAGGGGTGGGGTGGGGGGAGGTGGGGAGGGGTGGGGAGAGGAGGGGGGTGGGAGGGGTGGAGTAGAGGAGGGGGAGAGGAGGGGGGTGGGGGAGGTGGGGAGAGGAGGGGGGGGGGAGGTGGGGAGAGGAGGGGGGTGGGGGAGGTGGGGAGAGGAGGGGGGGTGGGGAGGTGGGGAGAGGAGGGGTGGGGGAGGGGGGGTAGGGGAGGTGGGGAGAGGGGGGTAGGGGAGGTGGGGAGGGGTGGGGGGAGGGAAGGGGAGGTGGGTGAGGCTGGGGGGAGGGGGAGGTGGGGGGAGGGAAGGGGGAGGAGGGGTGGGAGGGGTGGGGGGAGGAGGGGAGGCGGGGGAGGGGTGGGGGGAGGAGGGGTGGGAGGGGAGGGGTGGGGGGAGGAGGGGAGGGGTGGGGTGGGGGGGAGGAGGGGAGGGGAGGGGTGGGGGAGGTTGGGAGAGGTGGGGAGGGGAGGTAAGGGGGCGGTGGGGAGAGGGGGGAGGTGGGGAGAGGGGGGAGGGGAGGGAGGGGAGAGGGTGAAGTGAGGGAGGAGGGTGAGGAGAGGATTGGGGGAGGGGAGGAAGGAGAGTGGGAGGGAGGGGGGAGAGCAGGGGGAGGGTGGAGGAGAGGAGGGAGGAAAGAGGGGGAGGGGAGAGGGGAGGGGCTTGGGAAGGAGGGGGGATGGGGAAGGGAGATAAGAGGGGGGAGGAGGGGAGAGGAGAGGTGGGGGAGTGGGAAGGAGGAGAGGGAGGCGGAAGGGGGGGAGAGGAGAGGGGGAAGGGGGAGAGGGGAGGGGGAAGGGAGGAGTGGGGGAGGGGGAGAGGAGGGCGGAAGGAGAGGGGGAGGAGGGGAGAGGAAGGGGGAGGGGAGAGAGGGTGAAGTAAGGGGGAGGGGGGAGGGGAGGGTGGGGGAGGAGAGGAGGGAGGGGGTAGAGAGGGGAGGGGGTAGAGGAGGGGGAGGGGGGAGATGGGAGTAGAGATAAGATGGGAGGGGGGAGAGAAGGTGGAGGGGAGGGAGAGTTGGGGAGGTAGGAGGAGTGGTGGTTGAGGGGGGGAGGGGAGATGAGGACGGGGAGGCAGTACTTCACTTGCTGGGAGTCTCGAGTTTGAACCTCAGGATGAATTACACTTTCTCAGTAGCACAAGGTTGGGTAGGTATATTGGGATGCTGGGTGGTGGGGAGGTGTCTGTTGGGAGAGCAGAGAAATGGGTGGTTTGCTCATGGGTGGGGGCGTGGGCAGAGAATTGTGGTCTGTTCAGATGTTGGGTGGGCAGAGAAATGAGCTCTGTTCAAAGGGGGAGGAGTTGGGAGAGAGGTGGTCTGCTCAAGGGGGTGGTGTGGGCACAGACGGGTGGTCTGCTCAAGGGGGTGGTGTGGGCACAGACGGGTGGTCTGCTCAAGGGGGTGGTGTGGGCACAGACGGGTGGTCTGCTCAAGGGGTGGTGTGGGCACAGATGGGTGGTCTGCTCAATGGGGTGGTGTGGGCACAAAATGGGTGTCTGCACGGGGAGGGCAGGGGCAAGGAGTGGGGGTTGCTCGGGGAGGATGGTGAGTGGATACTGGAAGAGGTGGTCTCTTGAGGTGTGGGGAGGGCGTGTATTAAATGAGTAGTGAAAGTGGTGGTCTGCTCGCAGGGGGAATATGCAGAGAAAGTTGGTCTATTTGGGGGGAGGGGTGGAATGGGCAGAATGGGGACATGGTCTCCCCGTAACCAGGTAAGTAGTAGGCGGTGGTGGCCTTCTGGGGGGGGGGGGGGGTGGTGGGGTAGTAGCAGTGCGAGCAATGGTAGGTTTAACACTTGGGGGTAGCATTGGTGGTAAGCAATGGGAGCTTGGATCTTCAGTTGGCAGGGGATTGGAAGAGGGCCAGTACTCCTGGGTGGGGAGCACAAACGGAGCTTGTCTGCCTGTGATTGGGGTTTGGTCATTAAGTGGGGGGGGGGGGAAGGAGTAGAGACAATATTGAACAGAAAGAGGCAGTCTATTTGTGGGGCTAGCAGGCACCTTGGGAGGGCAGGTGGGGACGAGAATGTATGGTGGGGGGGGAGCCAGTGTGGAGGAGGTGGTCACTTTGTGGGATACATCACTGTGGGAGAGAATCGAGGGGAGGTGTCCTGGGGTGTGCGATGTAGGCAAGTGAATCGGGTTTAGATGAGATCTTTGTGGGAGAAGCAGGCAGGATAGCTGTCTCAGTGGGTGGTGGTTTGGTATCTTTGGGGAAAATGGGGTGGTTAGGTGGGGTAGCCAGACATATGGGGGTGTGTGGGGTCATGCAGGCAGGCAGAAGAGGTAGTCCTTTTGTGAGAAGAACTACCTCTTGTGCCTGTCAGGGAAGTTGGTCCCTTTAGGGGCAGAGTGTATGTACGAGAGTGGGGTTGGGAGGTGAGGGTGATGAATAGAAGAGGTGGTGATCTTTGCAAAGTAGGTGTATCCTAGGCAGATTCGCTGCTGGATCAAGGGTTCAGGAATGGGCTGTTGTTGCAGAGTGGCAGTTTATTCCAAGCTGCTGCTTTGATCTGATTAGGTTTGAGACGCTTCTGGCTTTTGAAGCGTGGGAATGATAATTATCCACCAATCCAGAGATGCTTTAAAGCGGACCAATGCCTGGGCATCCTTTCTCAGTTGATCGCATCACTGAATCAACAAGCAGTTTTGGTGTGTAGAGTGTACTGAACCACTTGCTCTTTGAACGAGGCGGCTTTGTGTTTAACAGGATTTGCATTGTTGGCCTGTTGCTGGGTGGAAAAAGTTCATTTCCACCATGTGGTAAATTAGTTTGGGTATCACCGTGTGCTAAATTGCGATTTCAAGAGTATGCGCGATATTGCATGGGTGCTTTTGATAAACTAACATTTGGTGGCTTCTGTTTGGTTGTAAATCTGGGAGTAAGTAGAGGTCAGTGGAAAGCTTTTCAGCATTACTCCTCACTCTGCCCACTCACTCCTCGGAAGATGATGCCTTTGTGGGGGATCTTGTCATCAAACTTGATCCCTGTTACGGATTGAATGGCCCCGGCTCAGTGGGGATTGAACCCGCCAGTACTGAGAAGACCGGGCCGGCCGCTGAGTGAGTGGGTTACGGGGTACCTGAGATCTCCTCTCCACCCGAGCTCCCGGCTTGGGACTCCCTTCAGCGGATCCCGGGCTGGGGCTTGCCGCCTTTTCCCGGCCCGGCTACCCCCTTAGAGGCCTGAAGGCCGCAGCCAGGGAGTCTGTTTAAACGCAGCCGGCCGGCACCACGGCCTGTACTGCCGGCTGAACTCGAGGCTTGGCCCAGGCTGGGTGAACTAACGGGCCTGGCGGGAGAGGCTGGAGCTCCGGCCTGTCCCGTTCCTCTCCGCCCCCCCCCCCCCCCCCCCCCCCCCCCGGTCCTCTGGTTCAGGGCTGGCTCGGTGTCCTTGTCTGTTGAACCCGAACCGCATTGCGCAAAGCCGCGGACTGCCGGGCCCGCCAAAACAGCTCGGCCGTTCGCAGGTCCGGAGCTGCCTGTGGCTTCGATATGCGAGCGCCCTTCACCCCCACCATCTCTCACGCACTCCTGGTGTGCCGCGGCAAAGTTTAGACTCGCAGAGTCGCCTTGAAAATGTTATATGATGCCGATTTTTCCTTCTCTCCGTGCAACCTTTGATCCCTTGAGTATTCGGGGTTCCTGATCTTCAGCTTGCATATTAAAAACTCATTTGGACTTGGCAGAAAACGTTGAATGTATCTGCAATCATTGTTTAAATTAATATTAACTTTATTTTCCAATAGTTAGAACGCTGCTAGCAAAGGCACCAATGGAGATATTGCAGAAATTCAAGCAACAACTTGTTTGATCAGGGCAGTGTGAACTTGATAAAATTTATCCTATTATTCCTTCCACTAAATTGCTGAAATATATAGTGTTTTTGGTACTATCATTATTGCAGCGTTCTGTTAGACATAAATCTTTTATGTACTAAACATAAATAGAGACATTTTCCAGCACTTTGTTTTTATTTCAGGTTTCCAGCATTTTTTTTGATTTTCAAAGTCCATGCAATCCCTAGGGCCTATCAAACATTGAATAAGATCATAGTTAATGATCTATCAAATTTGTTTTTCATGCTGATCCCAATATCCCTTTAATTTTTAATGCCCAAAAATAGTTCACAGTTGGTCTTGAATACAGTGCATTTTGGTTTAAAAAAAATGATTTGTGCTCCAGCAGTGTAAGCAGGGAGTGTTTTACTGGGGGTGGGGGGGGGGGGGGGGGAAGGTGGAGAAACAAGTTACACAAGTTACAAGAGTGATTGAAGACAGACATTTGAGTTTGCAATCTCATTTTCTGATCAGAATTCAAGGTTGCTTAGTGGCTCTATCTGTGACATCTATGGGTTTAGCTGGCTTGGGAGCTTGTTGGACTTTCAATTGTGCATCATATTTATCTTGGATTTTGCACAAATCTCATGTTTGTAAAACTCAGCTATGCTTCACTGTGGTATGTAATATCTGAGGTAAGGTATTTAAGTATGCATTAAAATAGCTTTTCATTTCAGTGTACATTAAAAATCTAGTACCTTAAAGAGCAATGACATCAGTCAGTTTGATCTTTACTGACATATGAGAATAATGGGCCTAAGACATTGGTTGTATTGTAATGGAGTAGAAGTCACGAAGTGTGTGTTTTGGGTAAAGAAAGGAAGAGGCTCATTGTGCAGAATTGGTAAGGGGAGGGATGATGATTAAAAGTTGCTTCATTGTTGGAATTGAAGGAATATTTGAAATATAAACCAGTTAAACATTTTGAAAATAACACCACCACTCAGATGATCCCTTCTGGTTTTCACTGCCTCAGGAGAGCTTCAGCTTTCCACCTGAGCAATTTTGTTCTAACAGTTGTAGTTGTAATTGTAGATTGTTGCAACGCAGAGGCTATTCAGACCATTGTACCTGTGTTGCCACTTATTCAAAATTCATAAATGGAAAGGGGTGTCACTTGTAAAGCTAGTATTTGTGCCCATGCTTAATTGCTCTTGAGGAAGTGCAGGAAAGTTGTCTTGATTCACTGTCGTCCATCTTTTGTACTGCTATCCAATTCATCAGTATGTATCTGACTCTCTTTTGAATATTCTTGAATCTACTTCCATCCTCTGACAGTAAACCAGATCAAACTTGCTGTTTCTTAAAAAAAATCCTCTGGTCACCACTTATGGTTCTTTGGTCAGTCATTTTACATCTGCATCATTTAATTATTGACTTCTGTTGTACTGGAAGTAATTTTGCCTGGTGTCAAAACACTTAATTAACACCCATGAGAGATCCTGTGTTTCTCCTTTAATGTGAACAACACTGATCATTGAATCCCTTGTACCATTCTGTTAAATCTAGTGCACCCCTCCTACAGTCTCGATGTTGAATCCTGAAGTGCCCAGAATGAACAGGATACTCTGGCTGAGGGCTATGCACCAGATTATAAAGGTTTACTATAATTTTTTACTTCCTTCACAAATAAAGCCAAAGTTTTCATTTGTATTTTTAAACAACGTAAGAAATAGGAGTAGGCCAGTTGGCCCTCTGATAAGAACATTCCTGACCTAAACGTGGCCTCGACACTGTTGTTGCTCTCTTCTCATTCCTTTTGATTCTTTTGCAATTTAAATATTTGCCTTGAATATAATCAATGTTTCTGCTTTTCTTGCTTTCTGTGGTAGGGAATTTTAAAGAGTCACAATTCTTGGAAAGAAAAAAAACACCTCGTTGGTCTTGAATGGGCAACCTTTAATAGCGGAACTATGTCCCCTAGTTCTAGATCACTCCACTAGGGGAAATGTCCTTTCAGTATTCACCTTGTCAATACCCTTCAGAATCTTGTATATTTCTATAAGATTGCCTTTCATTTTTCTCTCCTGCATTGAGTATTGGCCAAGCCTACTCAGTCTCTCTTTATACATCAACCTCTTCATTCTAGTAGTCAACCTAATACACTTCTCTGCAATGCCTCTTTGCTTAGAAGTGGAGTCCAAAATTCTATACAATACTACAGGCATGGTCACACCTGTTCCATGTAAAACATCAAAACTATCCTATTTTGATATTCCATACCTGTTGCAATAAAAGCTGATACTTTCTCCATTGGTAGAGTCTGGCCTGCTGGGTATGTTCCACAGACCTGCTATTAGCAATATATTACACAGACAAACAAACTGTGTGGCTCTAATTGTCACATCAAACTATTTGGAGGTAATCCTTTTGTCTAGCTATCCCTCCCCCACCATCTCTGCTACAGAAAATAATTTTCCTCTTTCCCGGTTCTGCCAGGGTCTCAGATGTGAAACATTAACTCTGTTTCTCCTTCCACAGTTGCTGCTTGCCCTGCTGAATATTTCTAGAACTTTGTCTTTATTTCAGATTTTCAGCACCTGCACTTGTTTTCTGATTTCTAATACTCCATTAACTTGATCATTTGCTGATGCTAACTTTTTGTGTTTCATGTAATGGGACACTCATCCCTTTAAACTGCAACATTTAAATATTAAATCCCTTTTTCATTCTTCCTTCTGAAGTGGATATCACATTTCCCCACATTGCATTCCATCTGTCAGTTTAACCTATTCGCATCTTTTTATGGGCTCTTTGCATTTTCGCAAGTTAGTGACTCACCTATCTTTGTCAGTAGCAAGCTATAATGAACTCAGTCCCTTCGACTAAATCACTACTAAAGATTGTAAGTAGTTGAGGCCCCAGCACTGATACCTTTTGCCACCCGAAAAAATATCAATTCATTCCAACTGTCTTTTCTATTAATCACTCCCTATGCACAGCAGTATGTTCCCCCATTCTCTGTATAGTGGATACTTTTATGGGACACCATATCGAATGCCTTCAGGAAATCCAGAAACACTACATTTGCTTGTTCTCCGTTATCCATCCTCTGTCCTGTAGGAACAATAGCACATTTGTTAAACACAATTTTTCTGCTTGATTGTGTTATGAATTTCTAAACATGGATAGAAAACTGGTTGGCGGATAGGAAACAAAGGGTAGGGGTGAATGGATGTTTCTCAGAATGGCAGGCCGTGACTAGTGGGGTGCCACAGGGCTCGGTGCTGGGACTGCAGCTGTTTACGATCTATGTTGATGATTTAGATGAAGGCATTGTGAATAACATTAGCAAATTTGCTGATACAAAGTTGGGTGGCAGTGCGACGTGTAAAGGAAGTTAGGAGAAGTCAAGGTGATTTGGATAGGTTGGATAAGTGGGCAGATACTTGGCAGATGAAGTTTAATGTGGATAAGTGTGAGGTTATCCACTTTGGGAGCAGGAACAGGAAGGCGGATTATTATCTGAATGGTGTGGAGTTAGGTAAGGGGGAAATACAAAGGGATCTAGGAGTCCTTGTTCATCAGTCACTGAAAGTGAATGAGCAAGTGCAGCAGGCAGTGATGAAGGCTAATGGAATGTTGGCCTGTATTACAAGAGGAATTGAGTACAAAAGCAAAGAGATTCTTTTGCATTTGTACAGGGCCCTGGTGAGACCACTCCTGGAGTATTGTGTACAGTTTTGGTCTCCAGGGTTAAGGAAGGATATCCTGGCTATAGAGGGCGTGCAGCGTAGGTTTACGAGGTTAATTCCGGGGATGTCGGGACTGTCTTATGCTGAGAGGTTGGAGAGACTGGGATTGTACACGCTGGAATTGAGAAGATTGAGAGGGGATCTGATTGAAACATACAGGATTATTAAGGGATTGGACAAGATAGAGACAGGAAATATGTTCCAGTTGTTGGGGAAGTCCAGGACCAGGGGGCATGATTTAAGAATAAGGGCTAGGCCATTTAGGACAGAGGGGAGGAAAAACTTCTCCCAGAGGGTTGTGAATTTGTGGAATGCACTGCCTCAGAGGGCAGTGGAGGCCAATTCTCTGGGCACTTTCAAGAAGGAGCTAGATAGGTTTCTTATAGATAGGGGAATCAAGGGATATGGGGACAAGACAGGAACAGGATATTGATTGTTGAGGATCAGCCATGATCTCAAAATGGCGGTGCAGACTTGCAGGGCCGAATGATCTACTTCTGCTCCTATTGTCTATTGTCTATAATGGATGTCAGCAATTTTTAAAATGCTGAATGTTAAGCTAACTCTTGTGACTATTGTTTCCTGCTTTCTCCCCCTCCTTTCTTGAACATGATGTTGCATTTGTGGATTTCCAATTCTCTGACCTCTCCCAAATCAAGTCAGTTTTGATAGATTACAATCAATGTATCCACTCTGCAGCCCTTCCCTCAAGGATACAGGCCATCAGGTCAACCTTCAACCCTATTGGTTATACTAAAAAATTTTTTTAGCAATGATGGTTACTTGAAGTTCCCTCTTCCCAATCATTTCTTGATGATTATTTTAATCTCTGATTTGTCCAGCAAACTTCAAAGGTTTGAGCAAATCTGGATTAGAGAGTATTAGCAATAAGGAGAGGTTGGACAAACACCCCTTGGCATCTGACTCTGCAGAGAGTCGGATGCTGAGGGGTGACCTGAAGGGAGTATGTAAAATTATGAGATTCATAGGGTAGATGTTTCCCCCCCCCCCCCCGGGTGGATATGTCAAATACTAGAAGCAACAGCTTTAAGGTGAGGGGGAAAGTTTAAAGAAGATTTGAGGCAAGTTTTTTTTTACTTGGAGTGGTAGGTTCCTGGAGCATGCTGCCAGGGGAGGTGGTGGAATAGCAACGTTCAGATTTAGACCAGCACTTGAACAGGCAGGGGATGGAGGGATATAGACCTTGTGCAGGTAGATGGGATTAGAAATTGGCAACATGGTTTGCATAGACATCGTAGGCTGAAGGGCCTGTTTTTAGGCTCTATGTTCTAAATACCCAGGTTTTCACCCCCTTCAAAATTGTGCAATTCAACTTTCTCCATTTTTCCTTGCAAATGATCACCACACATTTCTACATAAAATAGTCATGCACATAGCAGATGAAATTTAATCAGTCAAGGTCCTCCTGATGTCTGCTACCATTTTCATCTACCCACAATTCTGAATATTGCATCACTGCAGCCTTTGAAGTTATTTCAAGTATTTTCATGCAGGTCAATAATATATTTTACAAAAAAAGGTAATTGTGGTCCTGCCACCAGCCTGTGGAGAATGTCATTGTTTGCTGGTAATATTTTTAATTAGTGATCATGTTATTTCTTAGCTAATTATGTATTCATACTGTTAATGTCCTTTTTAGTTCTGCGGAGACTAATTTTTTTTAGAGGAAGCACTTTGTGAAATACTATTTAAATAACTGCATTATGCTCATCAACCTTCAATGTTACTTAGATAAAGTAATTGACTGAATTAGTTTCCCTGGAATAAATCCAAGATGACGTTTACTTATAACCATATTTTGTTTGATGCCAATTCATTTTTTCCCAGAATATCGCCTTTTTAAATTTCCCTACGCTGACATAAGGCTATTAGTAGTTGTTGAATTCTCACTTTTTTAAGCAGTAATGCATCTTTTGTAGTCCTCTGTTATAATCATCATATCCAACTAAAATTGGAAAATTGTGACCAGAGTCTATGCCATTTTCCCTTACCAACTTTGCTGACCCAGGATCCTGTCTGGACTGAGTAACTTTTATTTGAGGACTACTAACCTTCTAAATCTATTTTTATCTTGGCCTGTATCACTATAGCAATTTTTTTCTTTATGCAGCAATACCATTTCATTTTTCCATCATAATTGTTGATTATCATAAATAAGAGGAAGCACATCAACACTGAATGTGCAATAAGTGCTTGAGGCTAAGCAATGTATGTCTTGTATCTGGAAGAAAATAACTTTTATCGGTGTGTTGTGCAAACGTTCGACATTTGATGTTGCCATATGATTACATTGGTCCAAAAAGCTTCTGTTTAATCTGTCTTTTGTGTTGTTTAGCTTTCTTCTTAGCTCTCCATGTGTCTAAATCCAGTTTTCTACTTGTTCTCCACTGTTTTGTCACGGTCATGTTGTTTTATTTGCAGGTTATGGCAATGTTAGATTGACATCTGTGATAAGAATAGTCTGACAATTATTCTTATTCTAACTCCTGGGTATGATAATAGGACGGTAATTTTGTAATTTGGATTTAAAGTCGAGCAGAAAGACATTTACTTGGTTTGAAAAACAATGTGGATGAGTAGATTTCTTGGTAAATTAGTTCCCAAAGGCTCATCAGATGATTCATATTATGAATATAAAATGTGATTAAATTATCAGTAAGATTATTGATTATTTTCCATATTAGCCGCTGCAAACCTGAGATGTAATAAATCTCAGCATTCCATTTACATTTCTTCAAAGTGCATGCATATTAACTGCCTATAACTTTGATTGTTGTTAAGTGTTGAAATGCAGTGTATTTGTCAGTTGGTGTGGGAAAAATAATACTTGGAATTAGATATTGCAGTGCGAGGACTGTCTTGGTGTAGAACAATTAACGCCCACATGAGCTGGGCTTTCAATGTGGTATAAAGGAGAAGGTAAACTGAATTTTCCTCAGTTTTTGTTTGGCGAATGATTGGAGTAGTTGTGCATTGGATCCCCTGCAGAGCTGGACCTTCAATTAGCCTCATTCATATCCACTGGTGTTAATTATAGCTTTCTGCTTTCACTATTTCTGTGAATAGTGCCGTAACTAACCTGTAATCCTGTATTTGATAATAGCCATAAATGTGACTTATTTCCAAAAGACATAAATATTAAGTGACATAGCAGTTAGTGCTGCTTCCACACAGCTCCTGAGTTTGATCCTGACCTTGGGTGCTGTCTCTTTGCAATTGTCATATTCTCCCTGTAAAGGTTTCCTCAGGTGCTCCAGTTTTCTCCCACATGAAAATATGTGCTGGTTGGTAGCTCAGTTAGCTACTGTAAATTGTCCCTGGTGCAGGTGGCTGGCAGGAGAATTGTTTGGGGGGGGGGCGGTGGTGGGGAAGGTGGGATAGAATGGAAGAGGAATAAATGGAATTAGTGTAGATAGGTGCTTGATGGTTGGTGTGGTTGTTTCTGTGTCATATAACTATGATCCTCTAACATTAATCACACATTGTATCCATCCGCTTTCTCAAAAGAATTGTCACGTTATTGAGCTCTGATTAAGTTTTCACAAGCTGCATCGGGTATTGTGTTAGTTGAATTCTCAAAGGTATTGCTTTCCAGTTAGTGATCTGAATATTTTGCCGAATATCAGTTGGAAAATGTGGCTCTTCAGAAACTGAATAAATAAAAAATGAATTGTCATTGATGTAGTTTGTGCGTTAAACCAAATTTCATTGACATACTTTTACTTTTTCCTGTATCCGTTCCCTCAATAATGTAAAAAAAAGAGTAGGAGGAGTTGGGCATCCAGCTCTTTGAGCCTGCTGTCGTTCATTAAAATCATGCTGCCTTTCCTGTCTTGGTATCATTTTCCTGAACTATCCCCTTCCATTGGATCCCTTAATATCCAGAAATCTATTAATCTGTTTTGAATGAACTCGATGACTGAGCTCCCACATCACCACATGCTTGTTGAAGAAATTTCTCATCTCAGTCATAATCAGCCTTATCCTTAGTCCAAGACTGACAATTGGTTCTGAACTACTCAACCAGCTAAAAGATCCCCCCTGCATGCAGCTTATCAAGCCTGTAAGAATTTTATAACTTGCAATGAGATCTGCTCTCATTCTTCTAAACTTTAGCAAACACAGTCCCAGTTACTCCAATATCTCCTCATTTGATAAACCTGCCATCCTTGAAACCAGTCCAGTGAATCCTTGCTGCATTCTCTCCATGGCAAGCACATCAAAGTGCCACCCACATCATCTCATGTACATCACACTGTCTCTAGTTTACAATGTGTTATTAAGGAGTAAATTAATGGAAGTAGTCATCAAACTATTTGGTGTGTCTTAAACTGTTTTCCCTTAAAAGAAGATAGATCTTGCTCAGCATGTGATAAGAGACGTAATAAGGTAACAAAAACTTAAGACAAATACGTGGAAAATCGCAGGACAGGAGAGTGGTAAAAATGCAATGTAGAATGTAATAAAATAGGGATGAGGGGAAAAACTTGCATTGAATATCGAAATATAGGTGTAAGTTTTTAAAACTGCTTTAAGTGATAAGTGTTTTGGCCCACAAGAGATGGCTACAGCAGTAAGAAAATACTGCCTTTTTAACAATTGCCATTCAAAACCACAAATCATTGACTAACATGTACTGTCTCTTGTTAATTAACAATTTATTAAGGATGTTATTCTGAAGGCATTCATTTTAACATCTTGAAGGCTATTTTTTTTTTGGATTAGTTGCAACTCCCAAACCTCATACTTCCCAGGTTGCTTCAGGTTCTAGCATATCCTAAACATGATTTTCTGTCAAAATGATTGCAGATCATCATAGAATAGCTCATTTTTCAATGAGAGGGTGCAAGAACCACCCTCCATCAATTAGATGGTAAAACATTGAGAAAGACTTCATTTCTTTTTCTTTGCTGATAGTTGACTCATTGGAGTAACAGTTCTGTCAGAACAGGTTCTCTCTAGGATGTAATCAATGTGCCATTCTTTGCAGAAGTCTAGTATGGGCAGGTTATTGGACTATATGAGTTAAAATAAGGACTAATCTTTGCTTCACTGGATACCTGTGGAAATGTTCCATGATAATGTTATGTAAGAATCGTGGCTGATTAGATTTTTACTATTCCAGTGGGACAGAGAGCAATTCTCATGGCCAGTTTGCAATTCCAGTTTGGACAAGCTAGGTGAATGCAGACTGGGACTGGATCTTGGACCTGAGAATTGGTAGTATATTAATTTAGAAGCTCATTGGAAAAGTTCTGAATATCTGATTTTGCTCCAAGCGTTGTATACAAATAAGCTAATGGCTGTGCAAGGTGAACAATGGTTGACTGTTTTGAACTCTCCTTTTGTGTGACGGGGTGACTTGTCAGCACAAAATTTAGCACTCTAAGTAGAATTTGAAACCACCCATCTCAAGTTGCAGATACTAATATGATCTAATGGAGTATTGTGACTTGAGGCCCTAGATAATTTTTTTCAAGATTTTATATCAACAACTATCATCAATTTTATTCTCATTGGGACAAGATTTTATAGATACTTGTCTTTAATGATTGTTACCTGTTCCTGATGAACAAATTTTAACACTCTGATTCAGAGATGAAACACTATTGAAGAGCCAGTGATCTTTCAACTGATGATGAAAGGTGCGTAACATTGTGATATGAATTTGGATATTTTAACAAAAATGCTCAAGGTGATTTGGGAAATATTTATGGACAGTTTTTCACGTCAGTGAGAATCGTAACATGATTGAATAAAAATCATGAGTTTGAGTTATATTTTGGATAAAGAAACTGAACTGAGAAAGTATTATCCTTGAATAGTTGGATGTTTGGGTTATGAAATCAGAGCAGCATCAACCTTTTAGTAGCTTTTATCTCTTTCTGTTTCATAGTATTGCACTCTGAGTGTATCCCTGGATTGTGCTGTTGCTGTGTATCAATCTATTTTTGTATATCTATCTGGAGGATGTAGACATAGATGTTTGTTTTAGCAATAGTATAGAGGATATTTAAAAGTAGGTAATTAAGCTTCAAAGGTGGAAATATGCAGATATTCAGTGGACTGAATGATGGCTTTGCAGCATTGCTCAGTTTGAACAGTGCTTTATGATTCAGTTTGACCAAATACATGAAAGGAGTGTTCATTTTATTGACCAAGTTTCCAAGATTATACCACTTTTTAAAAACCATCTTGTAGAAAAATTTAGTAACTATTTATTAACAACCCACCAGTGTTCCTGCTCAGTTGTGACACTAGGGTAGGTATTGTTTTTAAAATTGCAATGAAAGAAAAATAGTTGTTGAGCTAAGCTAATTTGGGGCAGCTATGGAGATCTGCAAGTAAAGGAAGTAAGAAAGAACCCATTTGCTGCTAATGGTAATTGTTAAAAAAGGCAAGTCTGGTTTTGTTCAGGTAATTGGAAGAAACAATAACGCTACTCATTGGAAATGGCATTCAGCCTGAAGTATGTGATGAAATGTTTTCCACGTCTGCATTGATGCTAAAGCTTGATACCATCCAGGAGAAAGCATTTGCTGATTGGCACCTGATCTATCAACCTAAAGGTTCACTTTTGTTTCACCAGTACAGCATGGCTTTTATGTGGACATCTTTAATGCACTGTGGAAGCTTGTCTACTTTTTTAGCATCTCTCAAACCTGTGTTCTTTGCCCCCTAGGAGGCCAGGGCAGAAAATGCACAGAAGCACAACAACCTGCAGGTTTCCTCCAAGTTGGACATCATCCAGACTTGCAAAAATGTTGCCATTTCTTCATTATTAGGTCTACATCTTGTAATTCCTTCCCCAACAACAACACGAGCGTACCTTCACCAGAAGGACTACAATGGTTTACTTAGGTTGCTCATCACAACCTTCTTGAGCGCATTTGGGGATGGACAATGAATGATTACTTTGCCAGCAACTCTTTTCTAAAAATAAATCAATTTTAAAAAAACAAAATCATTCTATAATCAACTGTGACAGAAGAGTGACATTGAAGACATGTATATTTTTGTCTATACTGGCCATATGGCACGAGTTATTTTTTTGTATTTTTATATTTTCTTGGAATGTTGACATTGTCGGCAAGACTATTGTTCACCCATAATAGTGCAGTCCATACAGTGAAGGTCCTCCCATGGTATAATTAGGTAAAGTTGTTCAGGATTTTGACTCAGTGATGGCAAAAGAAAGGCACCGATCAAGATGGTGTGTGATTTGAGGTGATCATGAAGTGCTGCTTCCACATGCCAGCTGCTTTTGTTCATCCAGGCAGTTGAGGTTGCAGGTTTGGAAGGTGCTTTGAAAAAGCTTGGCAAGGTGCTCAGTCATCTTGGAGATGATGCACTGCTCACTGGTGGAGTGAGTGAACATTTGTCATGGTGATATGAGTACCAGTCAAGTGGGCTGCCTTTCCTGAATGGTGTTTAGTTTGATTGTTGCTATACCCTTCCAGACCACAGATAGCAATTTGTCATAAAATGCACAGCATCTACTAACTCTTGCTGCTGCAGTATTTCAATCCAGTTATGTTCCCATTCAGTGGTTGCCCTACGTTGATAGGGGATCTGGCAGTGATAAAGTTAAATGTCAAAGGGAAGTGGCTTGAGTTTTGTTGGATTCATTGCCTGGGACTTGTGTGGCACAAATGTTGGTTGGCACTTATTAAATAAAGCCTGAATATTGTCCAGGCCTTGGAGCATGTGGGAGCAGACTGCTTCATGAACTAAGGGGATGCAAGTAGAACAACTAAATGATACAGTCATGAGTGAGCTCCCCTTCATGAGTTGAATGGCTTCGAAGAAACATATCTTCCCTTGTGTTGATATGACAGCAGCCAGTGGAGCATTTTCTCTCTGATTTCTATCAGCATGAATTTTACGAGGGCTCATTTACAACACATCAAATGTTTCCTTGACATCAAGGTGGTCCTGCTCACTGTACCTCCTGGAATTCAACTGTTTTGTCCTGTTTGGATTAAAATTACAATGGGATTTGCAGTTGATTGGATTTGCAGAGCCCAAACAGTAGGTAACTGAGTGAGTGCTTGATAAATCAGTGAAATACACTTCGACTGAGAATAGATTTGAATGGGTTCCAATCAGCCAGATTTGAGCTGCATTGATGTTGCAACTGAGGTCAGTTTTTGAAAGCAACACAGATCTAATCTGGGATTTTCCTATTCGTATATCTGAGCTGTGTGCCAGATAATCAGTGAGGGAGTGCCAAAAGTTTGGCACAAAGTGAATGCTTTATGGATGCTGGCCAGTTTCAGGCATTGTGATGCAAGTTACTTAAAAAGATGTGGTTGTAATAATTTTTACAAGCTTCATTTGAAATTTGTTTTTGTGATGCAGACTGGTGGTTTCCAAATGTTCCTGTGACAATTAGAATTATTTGTAGAATGATAACCCTATGTTTGACTTGTCCAATATTGACATTATCTCATGGAGAATAGTGCGATTGATAACTATATTGACAAATGAATAGCAATCCTGATGACTTCAAGATTGTATCTCTAGCTGCCAGGCCTTGAGATTTTAGAATGAAAGCCTATCTATTATTCTTTCAGTGGGGCACAGTACTAATTTGTAGGAGCAGAATAACCTGTAGGAAGATTTGTTGGTCTAGGGTAATTTGATTTTATTTTACTTGCCACAGAGTTTTCCCTTCAGCACAAAAAATATTTTCTGCTGAATCCTTGGTCCTTTTGCCTTCTGCTGTCCTAATCTGTAAAGTAATCTTAATAGACAATCTTGAGCAATCCATCAGTGATATCTCCAGGATGTAATTTATCATTTGGTATCCTGCTCAGCAGTGAGAATGTTCCTTCAAAATACAATATTGTTTTTACTTGGTATCATGTCTCTGACTCTGGTACAATGGATGCAAGATAATTTAAGCAACAGATATTGAAAATAGCCTTCTGTTTTCTGATGCTGTCAAAGTGCCTAAGGTGCACACTCATAATTGAAACATTAGCTGCTTAATTTAGCATTTTAAAACTTGTTCCTTGGAACCCAGAGTGAATGTGTATTAATGTGCAACAACTGTTTGCAGTTTAAGCCTATTTCATACATTTGTTTGGGCAGTTGTTTAGTTTGACCATTTAATAGATCAGAAAATAATTTGGATTTACGTAGCATCTTTCCATCATTGGCTTGCAGCCAATGAAATACTTTTAGAAGTACAGTCACAGTTGTCATTTAGGAATGTACATCGGGTAATCACTTTTTATAGGGATAAAAGCTTGGAATTGTCACTGTTAGGATTCTTACAAATCTTTTATTTGTTGGGAGTATGGTGAAATGTCACCCAGGTAGTGTTTTTGTCAAACTGCTTTTACCTTTTGATCATAGGATTCCTGGGATTGTTACTTTCATTATTCAAGTTTAATCGGTTAAACTCTGAATTACATTTGTGCAGGTAATGAATCCCAGTAGAGTTTTGTTGTTTATGTGATCAGAAGTAGATTTCTGATGAACACCAAGCTTCATGTTCTTTAGTCACCATTGCAACTTGCAACATTTTGAGGGTGGGGATTTCAGCTCTGTAGAAATGCGAATATGTGGCCTGGAAATTCTTGCCAAATACTAAGAATCAGGTTGCATCTAGCTGGATATCACTCTTATTAACAAATGAAGAGGTTGGATTTTATTGTTGAATCCCTGATTATATGAGTAACTATTGGATTGTTTAAAATGAGGGATCGCTCTCTCACACACCTGGTGAGAATGGATGGTCCACAAGGGCAGATGTTATATCTTTCTGTGGTTTGCATCCAATATGCAGTATGATGAAAATGAGTACATCTCCGGATAATCATCAACTCCAGTACGCACGAGTGGCGGAAGAGCAGTCTTTGCTCTCATTTCTCCAGATCACACAATTAAGTGGAGACCAGTTGACACTCACCTGTCACATCCATAATTAGACCTGATCCTGTGATCTTCGTAGTGTGCAGATTTATTATTTTGCCCTACTATTTCTTGGCCATAGGAGTGTACCAGTGTGGTTAGAAAATGCCATTAGTTTGCAGATTCATTGTCTTAAAGACCATCTTGCAATAGTCATGGTTGATATGCCAATAACTGTAAGGCAGCTGCATGGATTACCCTAAACAGATGTAATTTTTTTAAAAAATACAGACAACAAATACATTCTAGCTTTGCTAGATGGACTGGGATTTCTCTATTACAGCATCCCTCTGAATTTGAACCAGCTTCAATGGGTTCTGGGATATTGGGGATGTTTAAATTTCCTTATTTTTTTGAAAAAGGTATTAACTAACTTGTGTTCATTCTTGGAATGATGATGTGATAGTGTCACCATCTGCCACAGTTCATCGATTCATAACTCTCAAAGCAGGTCCCATTTGCAATGACCAATAATCACCCATCAAAACTAATGGTATTTTTCCTCTCTTGTTACCATTAACTCACCACCACTACCTTATTCTCCTGCCACCCACCTGCATGAGGTAAATTTCCAGTTACCAGTTAGTCTACTAACCAGCACATCTTTGGCACGTGGGGAGGAATCTGGAGCATCCAAAGGAAACCCATGCAGCCATAGGAAGATTGTGCAGATTCCACACAGATATCACTGGGGCTATGATTGAATCTGGTTCTCTGAGGTGGTGAGGCAGCAATGCTAACTGCTGTTCCATTGTGATGCTTGACCCTGATGATCTATTGCCTTGGTTGTGTTTTTTTAAATGAACATAAAGGGCTTTTGCTTGGCTCCTGGTGCTTGATAAAAGCTGGCAGCAGAAATAAAGGTGGAATTAATTCATTTCAAAAAAAAAATCAGTGGTGGTTTTTCTTATTCTGAATAAGAACCAAATCTGTCTACAAATGCAGCATAACTTATTTGTGGGGTCATAACATTTGTTTACAAGCAGGGGGAAATCAATATAAGGCCATGGGAGTGTATCTTTTGTTATCACAAAAGGAGTTTCCTGCACCTTTACTTTTGCGATTATGGATCGGGCTGCTTTTGGTATGACCAATGGTGATGAGATGAGACTTCTCATGTTTGGGAGTGGTAGGATAATATGATAAACAGTCAGTCCCGTCCAGTCTCACTTGCTATGTTGCTAATTCAATGCTGTGAGTTTATCCGTATCAAGTTATAGGGATTGTGTTACCTTCAGTTAATTTGAAATGAACAGAAGCTACCAGGAGTATCAGTTTTGTTCAAAATAAATTAAAACTGACTATTGTAAGCAGCTGCAGCATCCTGTTTTTCTTAAAGACTGCAAGAGTTACATAAGCAAGTATGTTAAAATGGGAAGTGAATTGTATTAAACTTTTTTCCCTTAAAAGCTTTAAAAAAATATGCCACATTTTGAGTATGCACTTAATGAATAAATATAACCTAGCATTTTCTGTAGTGTAGATATTGACATGATATACTGACATCTGTCAAGGAGTTTCAGAGCTGCTTTGATCAGCCAAATGGCAGAATTCTACTCCCAGCTGCATTGTGCAATAGGCCAGAAATAACCTGGAACAATAAAGAAGCTTCAACTAGAATGTTGCAAAACATGAATTTGTCGTCTTTATCTGTGTCTGCGCCGTATAATTTGGGAGATCATACTACTATTTTTCCAATTTTTTTGTGCACCATATTATCAACTACTTAAGTTATGTGTTTCACAAGTTAATAACGTGCAGATTTATTTCAACTGAAAATTAAAACACAATGTATCTGTTTACAATGCAATTATACCTTGTATGTGTTTGTGCACCTGTATTGAATTCAACTTTTTTTAAAATATAGAGATGAATTTCAGAGTTTGTCTTTATTACTTGAGAAACTGTCAAGGAAGCTATTACCTCTGAGTTTTTCTGCTGTTGATATCAGGTCATAGGTTAACATCAGAATGGTTATGTTGCGACAGAACTTCTTCCAACTTTAGCCTGTGGCTAGTGGCAGAGGTTTTAGGTATGGGTTGGAAATTCCTTGTTACTAAAACAGCTTCAAAGAAAAGCTAGGCCCTTCACACTTATGCTAGTAGTTTATAGTATAAAATGGCTGGAATACGTGCATGTGGAATGCGATGAATGACAGACATGGCAACAAAATTGGGACGTGTAAAATAAATTGCATACAATATTAAGAAAAAAAATAAAAAGGGCTTAGTCTTTTTAAAAGGCCAATCTTAATATTACAGAGAAACATGTCACTGGGAAAGCAAACTGAAGGGCTGGCTGAAATTTCAATGTCACAATATTTAGGTTGATTTACATGTGTAAACTGAGAATTCCAAAATGTTTCAGTTTCACTTAGAGATTTAGTGTGGATCTTGAAGATTTGATGTAAAAAAAAATTCCTCAGGATATTCTGTTGTTTGATTTAATTTCACATTTAGACTAGCATCATTTTAAATGTATTAAATTAATCTTGGATTATAATTTCAGGATTCCTTGGTCGCAGTTTAAATGCTACTTTGTATTCAAATTGGAAAAAGTCATGGATGACTTCAGAGCTTCAGCTCCTGAACCTCGAGCTCCACCTAATCCGAATGTGGAATATGTCCCGTATGAAGAAATGAAGGACCGAATTCTTAAAATTGTTAATGGTTTCACAGGGTAAGTTGATCACTAGCAATTTTTCAAATGTTAATTATTTATACACTATGAACAATTGGTTGTGCAAAAATACTTAGCAATATAAATTTATTCAGAAATAGTTTTATCTCTAATTCCTTAATCTAATGTACCATCCACTTATTTTTACAATTCTCTATTGTGTTCCTTAATTTTAATGCTGCATGACAAAATTACGTAGTTTGTTAATCATTAGAGCGGTGATTTCTGGACCTCCAATACACTTTAGATGATTTTTATTTTCCTCAGCTTTTCTCATCCTAGCAATTAACTTAAATCTCTGTCTCTAAGTTAAAGTAACCTCTCTGCTGAGAAGAATGGGTCCACCCAGTTCACCCTATCTAGGCTAATCATTTTGTACATATTAAACCTCAGATCTACTTTGTTCGCAAGAAAACACCTACAGCCTAGTCAGTCTCTCCTGCCCTGTCAATATCCATATGATGTCCTCTTCTCCCTCTGGTGCTGTCACATTCTTTATGTCGTGAAGTGGCCAGAGCTGTTCACAGTATTGTAACTGGGTGTAAAGAAGGTTCCCATGTATAATTGGCCTCCTTATAGCATATGCCTTAGCAGATGAAAGTATGTATTGCATTTGCTGCCTTAACCACAACTATCTGTTCCACTGCTTTCAGAGCTCTGCAGCCATATAGTCCCTCTACATTTATTTCCATTTATTCATTTTTTAGAAAGTGTACATTGCTAGCAAGACTAGCATTATTCATCCATCCTTAATTGGCCAGGGAAGGTTTGGAGGGCCACAGTTTTGATCAAGAATCCTCTGTAAAGTTATTCCCATGCTGCTGTTATGTAGGGAGTCCAGGATTTGGATGAAGTGATGAAGGAATGTTAATATTTGCAGATATTTGAAAGGGAACCTACAAGTAGTGGTGTTTCCATTCACCTGATGTTCTTGTACCAACTTGATAGTGTAAGTTGCAGGTTGATAGTTCAGTCAAACCACTAAGGAATAAGCTGAATCTTCCAGGAACTGATCTGCCATCAGTTGTTCCCACCTGTCCTGATTTCACTTGTTTATCTGTGACTTGCAGTAGGGATAAATTTGTATCCTGTGATTTATTGTGTTTGCCCTCAATGTGTTGCCATATACCTCACAGATTTGTCTTATTCCTGTTATATAGAACTTTCTTCCTCATTGTGACTTCTGGTATCATTGGGAAACTTCTTTATCAATCCCCCTTTATTCCAAGCCATTAATGTACATCACCAAAAGCAAGAAACAAGTTATGAGCACTGCAGAACAAGAGTACCAGATTAGCAGTATTCTAGTCTTGTAGCACCATATTAATGGAAAGGAAACCAGAAAATGATACATCCCTGTGCCGCCACTTGGCTTGCTGCTATTAAGACCCAACCAATCTATCCATTTTTAAGGATGCCACATACTTTAATACTGCATTCCCAATTTCCCAAAGATTTTAAATTTCCTTCGACAAGGTACATATTTTCCCCTCATGTGATTTTTTTTATATATAGGATACCGTTAAAAATCTAACATTACTTAAGTGTAAAATAAAACCAGCTTTTTTAACACTTGAAATAAGGAGCCAGAACTTGATTGTTTACATGTATTTGTAAACTGGCAAGGTTAGAGATTTTGAGATGAATCTTCCTGGCTGTGATGTATGGTTCTGAATAGATTTCTGTGGATGTAAGTCCCAGATTAATGTACTGAGTGACAGATGGTGCTGTGTGTGTCACTGCGTCATTGCTTGGAATTGCCTCTCTCCTCGTGTCAGGTTTGACCTGACATAGGATGGGATTCTCGGCACACAGGCTTTGAAGTGAAGGGCAAGGTAATTTTGAAAATTTTAGGAGTATTTTTAATTCTAAGCATTTTTCATTTAAAAGTTTTAAAAATTAAATACTTACATCAATTTTAAACATTATTAAATGTTTGTCAAAGCCTGTCATGGTGTTCCAGAGGTCGGCCTTGACTAAGCCGCCAGAGAGTTTGTCATCCAACACCAGCGTGCAGGAGAACAGTGAGATCAGGCCTCCACCTTGGGGAAACATGCTAGCAGGTGAAAACCACAGCTGGCAGACCAGGTGCAGGACGATTCTGCCCATTGCCTTGCCTGCTTGCCTGTAGCATGAAAAGATGAACAGACAATATGTAAACATCAACAAATCGGGGATCTTCTAAAACCTAGAATGGGATTTTGGTGTGACCATACTTTGAATTCTATGTACAGTTATACAAAGAATATTAAGGCATGGGAGTGAGTGTGCAAAAAAAAATTCAAGGCTGATTTTAAAAAAAATATGAAATTAGGTGCATCAGAAAAAGATGAACACATCTGGTCTTTTTTGCAAGGATCAGTCTGAGGTCCTCACTTATGAAAGGTTTTGTTAAAATAGGCAGTTTGTTTTCACTTCGGGCTGAAAATAAGTAGAGGAGGTCCATGTAAACAAGTGTCTTTTGAAAAAGTAAACTCCATAGGGAATATGGTGAAAACTTACAACTCCACAGGGAGAAAAGTTTGGGTAAGTTGAACAGATGTATTTAAGGGGAAACTAAATAAATGTGTCATAGAAGTGAATAGTAGGTTATGATAATGGTAGGGGATTTGTTTGGAAGTCAAAAATATATATGGACTGGTTGGGAAGAATGGTTAGTTGCTATGCTGTATTCTAAGTAAATTCCTCCAGGGAAAAATGGGCATCTTTTCACTGAGTTCACCACATGCATTTCCTCTTTGCCCAATGGTAGTCTCATTAGATTTACATTGAGAGAAAGTGTGCACCTTAACCTGGGCATGTAGCATGGCTGAATGTTTACCTGGACCCCAGGACATAAGAGATGTCAGGAACCTTCCTGAAGAGAGACGCTACTAGTGTACATGGCATTTGTGAATGCTTAAGTATGAAAACGTGTTCAGAAGGATTTAGTAGTTCTGACTAATTGACCTGAATTGTCTACCAGATTCTTGTGGGTACCATCGGGAACTTCCAAGGTTAAAGTGTAATTACAGCTGGGTGCTGCCCTTGCATTTCTCAAATGAACCACCCCTCCCCCATTCCTCTTGCATGTTTTCCTGCTGACCTAATAAGGCAAAGGTCATTAGCTGTTGCCTTACCGAGTAATCTTTTTGTGTCCCCATTTGTACCTCCCAAATTCCACTCCGCACTTCAAACAGCATGGAAAAGTGCACTTCCTGTCTGCTTCTATTGATTTTAAGTGAAGTATTCTAACCAAACTTGGGTCATGTGTATACCTGTCTGAAATTACTCTGTGGGGATCTTTCAGAACAATATTTAGCTGCATATATATTGTTATCAAGGAACAGCTAATACATAATAAACCCCAGCCCTTCTCTCATTCACTGTGAACTTTGTTAAAGATTTGTCTACAGTCACACAAAAGCTTTTTTCTAAAAGAGTAGTGGAGGTATTAATGGCTACCTTTGCACACTTTAATTTCAATTCTATCCGGCTATGTTCCTCCAGATCGACATGCGAGTTGAGCTTGTCTGTGCTCTTGAGATCATTAATTGTATGTTTATCCAGTTGGTTTTCATTTTTGATTAACGAAATATCTAACTTGTATTGCTGTTCTCATAAACCTATCCTTATAAACTTTGGACAATTTCTTTGTCATGTTTTTCTTTTCATTTTCTGATAAGACCATTGCTATACATTACATCTCAGTACTTTTTGTGTAATGAACAATTTGTATGCTGTGTAGGGCATAAAGGAAAGCACTTTTTTTTGCAATGTCACAGTTAATGCTATTATGCAAAAAGATGGTTGTTGCTATTTTATTATTTGAAATTGTTTGAGTCATTCACAAAGTTTGGTGCAATCAGTGATGATCTTCTAATTTGAATGCTGGTACAAGTATAAAGGTAATTTTTTTTTATGATAGAGGTATACAGAGATGCAACATGGAAACAGGCCCTTTGGTCCACTGAGTCTGTGCTGACCATCAAACACTTCTTTTACACACTGATCCCCTCCTAATTTATTTTCCCACATTGCCATCAACTCCACACCACACCCACCCCCCCCCCCCCCCCCCCCCCCCAGATTCTGCCACTCATCTACACACTAGGAACGATTTACAGTGGTTGATTAACTTAAACCCACATTTTTGGAATGTGGGAGAAAATCTTTCTTCAATCTTTTTATTAATTTTCAAATTAGTGCAAAATAATATATAGCATTAGTAATTATACATATGGTGCTAAGAGATCAGGATAGCAATCATAACAGTTAAAATATATAATCACGAGTAAAAGTAACCTAGACCTCCTGTTCTCTTAAGTGAACAAATACAAAAGGAAAGATTGAAAAGAAATGAAATTTAATTATGAAAGAACCCCAAATCAAAAAGAAATTGATAATAAACAAAAAACCCAAACTTCAAAAAAAAACTGGACTGATATTTCTTCAATTAAAAAGAAAAAGAAACATTACTATGTCGTCAACTCCGCTCCTCTGCATTCAAAGGTTATTGAGAGGGATCTGAAAAGGGTCAGATTGTATCATATGGAAATATTGAATAAATGGACTCCAAACTTCCTCAAATTTAAGTGAAGAATTAATAGTACCACTCCTAATTTTTTCTAAGATTAAACATGTTATATTTTGAGAAAACCACTGAAAAATGGTGGGAGGCATTGGATCCTTCCATTTGAACAAAATGGATCGCTTGGCCATTAATGTGACAAAGGTGATCATACAACAAGCAGAAGCAGACAAATGGTGAGATTCCATCATTGGTGACCCAAAAATTGCAGTAATAGAATGGGGTTGTAAATCAATATTCAATACAGATGAAATAATGTTAAAAATATATTTCCAATATTTTTCCAAAAGGGGACAGGATCAAAACGTATGTGTCAGGGAAGCCACCTTCGAATTACATCTATCACATATAGGATTTATATGATGATAAAAACAGGCTAACTTGTTCTTGGACAATATGGGTCCTGTGAACCACCTTAAACTGTATCAAAGTGTCTAGCACGCATAGAAGATATATTAACTAACTGAAGAATTTTCGTCCATGTCTCTGTAGGTAAATGTATCTGGAGTTCGCTTTCCCATTCATTCTTAATTTTATCAAGTTCCTCTGAATGTATTTTCATAATCCTATCATAAATTATTGCTATCAGGCCCTTCTGATAAGGATTAAAATCTAAAATTTTTTCCGTAATTTCAATTTTATATGGTGTTGGAAAAGAAGGTAAAGTAACTTTTAAAAAATTTCTAATCTGTAATTATAGAAAAAAATGTGATCTAGGCAAATTGTATATATTAGACAACTGTTCAAAAGATAAAAAAAAGTTATCAATGAACAAATCTCAAACATGTTATACCCTTCATTTTCCATAAGGAAAAAGCTGAGTCAATTCTAGATAGTTGAAAGAAAAAATTAGATTAAATAGGACTTGATAAATTAAATTTATTCAATCCAAAAAATTTACGAAATTGAAACCATATCCATATTGTATGTTTAACTATTGGATTAGTCATTTGTTTACTCAATTTAGTAAGTGCAAAAAGGAATGAAGCTCCTAAAATAGAAACTAATGAAAATCCTTGCACTGATTCACACTCAAGGTGTACCCAACAGGGACAATGAGTTGCATCTAAATCTTGTGCCCAGAAAATTGAGTATCTAATATTAATTGCCCAATAGTAAAATCTAAAATTTAGGCAAAGCCTTGCCACCATCCTTCTTTAATCTTTGTAAATATTTCTTACTTAACTTTGGGTTTTTATTCTGCCATATATATGAATGAATTTTGGAATCAATAGTGTCAAATAAGGATTTCGAAATAAAGGTTGGAATCACCTGAAATAGATACAAAAATTTTGGTAAAATATTCATCTTAACTGCATTAATTCGGCCAATCAATGATAAAGGGAATGGGGACCATTTAGTGAATAATTGTCTAATGTAATTAAAGGTAAAAAGTTCACTTTAAATAAGTCCTTGTGTTTCTTGGTAATTTTAACACCCAGGTGTGAAAAATAATCAGTCACTAATCTAAATGGTACTTGCCTATAAATTGGGACTTGCATGTTTAATGAGAAAAGTTCACTCTTATTAAGATTTAATCTATAACCAGAGAAAACACTAAACTGAGCAAGTAGTGATAATACTGCTGGAATAGACTTCTCCAGGTTAGAGACATAAAGTAACAGGTCATCTGCATAAAGAGATATCTTATGAGTCCCCTTTCCATGAGTAATACCAAATGTGTTAGAAGAATCCTGAATGGCAATTGCCAAAGGTTCCAAAGCAATATTAAATAATAAAGGACTCAAAGGGCAACCTTGTCTAGTGCCTCAAAAGCCTGAAGAAGGAGGATCTTTGATTATTAGTAAGTATTGAAGCCATAGGTGTGTAGTAAATCAATTTGATCGCGGATATGAAATTTGAACTAAAATTAAATTTCTCAAGCGTGTTAAATAAATATTCCCATTCGACCCTATCAAACGCCTTCTCGGCATCCAACAAAATAACACATTCTGGAATTACAGGTGAAGGGGTATATATAATATTCATTAACCTTCTAATATTAAAATGCAAATAACGATTCTTAATGAATCCTGTCTAGTCATCAGGAATAATTTGTGGAAGTACCTTTTCCAGTCTAGAAGCCAATATTTTGGAGAAAACTTTAGAATCCACATTCAATAAAGAAATGTGTCTATAAGATGCACATTCAGTGGGATCTTTATCCTTGGTAAGAATTAAAGAGATAGTTGCTTCATAAAAAGATTGTGGTAATTTACCCACTGATAGGGCGTCTTTAAAAAATTTTACCTAACTAGCGAGAGAGAAGGTCAGAAAAGGATTTAAAAAAATTCAACTGTATACCCATCAGGACCAGGTGTTTTACCTGAATTCATTGAAGAAATTACTTTCTTTATTTCTTCCTCTGAAATTGGTGCATCTAATAATAAATGTTCATTAAGTGATAATTTCGGAGTCTTCAAATTCCTTAAAAATTCATGCATTAATGTAGAATCCTCTGGAGATTCTGATGTAAAGAAGTATAAAATTCTTGAAAAGATTTGTTAATTTGATCATGGTCTACAGTGTAGTTACCATCTTGTTTACGAACTTTAATAATCTGATGTTTAGTTGAAACAGCTTTCAGTTGGTTGGCCAACAATTTACCAGATTTATCACCATGTATGTAAAACTGACTTTTGGTTTTGAGTAATTGATTTTCAATTGGAGATGTTAATAATAAACTGTGTTGTAATTGAAGTTCTGTTCTCATTTTATAGAGCTCCAAAGTAGGAACATCAGAGTATTTTTTATCGATTTCTTTATTCTTATCAACAATATACGTAATTCATTATTAGTTCGTTTTTTCAGTCCAGCAGAGTATGAAATAATTTGACTACGGATATAAGCTTTAAGAGTATCCCATAATATCCCACTGGAAATTTCTTCAGTAAAATTAGTTGAGAAGAAAAAGGAAATCTGTTCTTTAATAAAATGAACAAACTCTAAATCTTGCAATAAAGAAGAATTGAGTCTCCATTGTCTAGTACCAGAGAGTACGTCCATTAATTTAATTGATAATTTCAATGGTGCATGATCGGAAATGGCAATTGCATCGTACTTACAGTCAGTAACAAGTGGAGCTAATTGTGTGTCGAGAAAAAAGTAATCAATCCTAGAGTAATTATGATAAACATGAGAAAAGAATGAAAACTCTTTATCATTTGGGTGTCAATCTCCAAATTTCTAAAATTCCAGAATCAGCTGAGAAGGAGTTGATTAAAAACAGCAGATTTGTTAGGAAGTGCAAGATTCGACACATCTATCGAAGGGTTTAAACAACAATTAAAATCTCCACCCATAATCAACATGTATTCATTTAAATTAGGAAAAGATGCAAATAAATGTTTAAAAAACTCAGGATGATCCACATTAGGTGCATAAACATTAACCATAACTTTTTTGTTATGGAGTAAGCTAGTAATTATTAAAAATCTACCATTTGGGTCTGAAATTGTCTCATGATGAACTAATGAAATTGAGTCTATAAAAATAGAGACTCCTTTCACCTTTGCTTGTGAGTTAGAATGAAACTGTTGACCTCTCCAAGATCTAAAAAAGCACTGATTATCCTCTTTCCTGATATGCGTCTCCTGCGCAAAAATAATCTGAGCATTCAGTCTATGAAAAACTTTAAAGATCTTCTTACGCTTAATTGGATTATTCAAACCATTTGTATTCCATGTAACAAAATTAATCATCCATTTTAATAGATTTAAACAAAACACGTGGTATGTAAAGGGTTAACCTTGTTGCTAAGGAGATTCGTTAACAGGAAGAGGAAAGAAAGTTTGAAGAGGAAAAAAAAGTTCAGAGGAGCCGGATATGACGACAGTTCAGACATAGGTGTAGTTTATCAGTCCAGAGGAAAAAACAACTAACCTAAAAACAGCCCCACCCAACAAAGCCCGAAAACTGGCCAATGGGCAGCCAGAATGCTACCTACTATTGTTTAACCCTAACCTTTTGGTGGCATATCTCCAAATTTAAAAGAATGCAATACACCATCTATAGACTATACAGAAGATAGATTAGCCAAGATAATTTTTCAAATTGTAAACAGACTGGCAAAAAATAGTCTTATTTTAATTCCAAAGAGAAAAAGGCAATCAGTCACTCAGTTAAATACTCTGGGCATAAAAAGCGTTTAAACCTGTAAGTTAATCATTGCTTAGTAGACCAATTAAGTATAAAGTCAAAGAAAAGCACATTTCTTGACCATCTGGAGACAAAAAGTTAACCTTGAAGGAAGTCTTCGGCTTCTTTAACGGAATTAAAGTACTGGCGTGATTTGTCGGGAAGTGAGATTCTCAAATGGGCTGGAAACAGTAATGCAGGTTGGCAATTCTCTTGATAAAGCTGCGACGTAATCAGTTTGTAAAGCAGTCTCTCTCTCATAACTTCTGGGGTGTAATCTTCAACCAGACAAAACTTCCATTCTTTATAATGAATCATTCCTTGACGACAAGCAATTCGAATTAAATGCTCTTTGGTGCTGACATAATGAAATCTCAATATTACTGGTCGTGGTTTTTGTTCTGCCGGTGATTTTGGTCTTAATGCTCAGTGGGCACGATCCAGTGTAGGGCTTGTAGAAAAACTTCAGGGCCAAACACATCCTTCAGAAGTTTAGAAAAGAATTCAATGGGATTACCAGATTCGGCATTCTCAGAGAGACCGATAATTCTCACATTATTCCTCCAACTGCGGCTTTCTAAATCAATAATCCTCTGACTTTGCTGTTCCAGTCTTTGTTTGGTCACCATAAAATCTTTTTCTAGCAAATCCAGCCTGCGATCTCTCTTTGCCAGCTTGATCCAGTTCAATGATTAATTGCTGTTGTTTAACACTCTCCTGTATAAGTGTAGTCTGCCTGTCTTCCATATCTTTTAACAGTGTTTCCAAAGTGGCAAATCTCTGGTCAAGCTTTTTATCCAGTTTAGAGAGAGCTTCCAAAGTGAGTTGAAGGTCTCCATTACCCTTGCTATCAGCTCCAGCCTTAGCTCTGATATTCATTCCGACACTTAGAAGTCAAAATCAATCTTGTAAAAGTATTATAAAAGGCTTAGTAAAGGGTGGCGCATAAGCAGTTGAAAAGTAAGTGGAGCAAAGCCAAGATATGACTAACTACATACAGCGCCACCAAAAGACTCGGGAGAAAATCAGTGCGCGTGGAGGAAATGCATGTGGTCGCAGGGGGAACCTACAAGTTCCACACGGCACCCACTCAGTATCAAACCCGGTTGCTGGATCTGTGGGCAGCAGTTCTATTAGCTTTGTTACTGTACTGCCCATGTGTTGGTAGTTTGTCAATTTACTTTGCTATTTTTATCCATTTTCTTGGTTAATTACAGTTTGACAGCTTTTCCTTTATCTCTTTGACCTCCCTCGAGTGTCATTGAGGTAATATTTACATTTTTCTGCCTCCCTATGTGTTGCTGATTCTAACTGTCACTACAACTTAAATTAAAACTTACTCATTTTCACTCAACCAGTTAATACCTAGTTTTGCTGCTTAATCTGATCAACAAATTTAAATATCTCTTGTCTAGTTTTGTGATTAGTGGCAAAGTGATCATGCTCATTTCTTGAAGAAAGTTGCCCACAAAAATTTGGAATTTTCTGTGAAATGACTATCCCCATTTCCAACCCCATTTTGTTTGGCCTCAGCATCTGGGAATCTGTAGAGTCATCAAGCAGACAGATCACATCCAAGAATTATCAGGTAGTATACCAAGAAGCCAAAATAAAAACAAGTTTGAACTTTGGTAAATTAAATTGGTAAATTGGTTTATTGTCGTCACATGTACTGATGTACCGTGGAAAAACTTGTCTTGCATACTATTCATGGAGATCAATTCATTACAACAGTGCATTGAGGTAGTACAAGGTGAAATCATCTCACTAGACTCTGTCTCCTTCCTGTACTCTGACTCATCATCATTTGTGATATGGCCCACTACAGTGATATCATCTGCAAACTTGTAGATGGAGTTAGAGCAAAATCTGAGCACACAGATGTGAGTGTATAGGGAATAGAGTAGGGGGCTGAAGGCGTGGCCTTGTGGGGCACCAGTGTTGAGGATAATCGTGGCACAGGTGTTCCTGCCTATCCTCACTAATTGTGGTCTGTTGGTCAGGAAGTCGAGACTCCAGCCACAAAGGGAGGTGTTGAGTCCCAGGTCCAGGAGTTTACTTGGAATTTTTTTTGAGCTGCTTTGTAGAGTGTGAAACAAAGATGGTGAGCGTGAAAGATTAAAGTAGGATCTGGAAAATCTTAAACTTGTAAAAGAAGGATTAACTTAATGAGTGAATTATATTTAATTTTTGAAATATTTGAAAGAACAAACACTACAAGGGCAGAAGTTAGTATGTCTAAGGACACCTTTTAAACTTGTATCCCTCACAAAACAAGGTGTATAATTCACATTGTTTTTAGTGAGATTAATTGGTAAAAAGCTTAAATTATCAGTTCACCCTACCTGGCAAAGTCCTCAAATTTCCTGTGTCTTCTCTCCTTTGCAATCATTTCTTTCCTACATACTGAGCGCCCTCCCTTGTGTTGAACAGCACTAAAATCATTATATACGGAACAAATCTGGCAACCAAGAACTAACTGTCCATATGATGTGTACTGTAAGTGGCAGCAGAAATGTGCACCAGCACAATAGGTAACCTTGTAGCTCACAATATATTTGCTCATTACAATGAAATCAGGAGCTCAATCCTGGTTCAATAAGGAGTCAATAAGGGCATGCTAGCTACACCTCCAGCTTGCCTAAAAATGAGGTGACGGCCTAGTAAGCGTGCAACACAGGACAAAAACATGCTAAACATAGACAAAGCTAAGTAAGCTCTCAATGGATCACATCAAAGCTCTGAAATCTTGCTGCATCTAGTTCTGAATGGTACTGACATAATGGCGCAGCTGGCAGAGCTGCTGCTTCACTTCAGGTTCAACCATGACCAGTGCTGTCTGTGTAGAGTTTGCATGTTCTTCCTGTGACTGGATTTCCTCTGGGTGTTGTTTCTTCCCACATCCCAAAAATGAATTGTTAGGTTAATTGGCCACTGTAAATTACCCTAGTGTGTAGATAAGTGGTAGAAGCTGTCGAGGGTGGGAGGGATATTGGGAATGTGGGGAGAATAAAATGGGTTATTGTAGGATTAGTGTAAATGGTATAATGGTCATCGTGTGTAGGGTGGGTTGAAAGGCCTGTTTCCATGCTATATGACTATGACAGTTAAACACCTAATGGAAGCAGTAGGTGTCAAAAACATTCCTATCCTCAATATTGGCAAGACCCAGCACATAAAAGTTAAAGGCTGGAGTGTAAGCAGTTGTATTCGGCGAGAAGAACTGAGTAGATGGGTCATCTTGGTTTCCTCTTGAGAAAAGCACTGTCGCAGAAGCCAATTTGACTCTAATATCAAGAAATAACTGAGCAATGGACCAAGTAACATTTCAGCTGCAGTACTGAAGATCTGCTCTGAAAACAAACTGTACCTCTAGAACAGTTGTTCCAGTACAGTTGCAACATTTAGTTAACTCTGGAAATTACCCAGGGATGCAGTGTTCGTGAAAGAAGGACAAATCCAATCCAGTAGTTAGCCCCAATCAGTCTACTTTCAGTTAGCAGAGTGATAAAAGGTTTTGTTATCAGTGCTATCAAGCACCATATGATGACACCCTGCTTGCCAAATCAAAGCTGAGTTTTGGCAGGACCGCTTGACTCCAGATAGCTTCTCATCCTTGGACCATACGTGAATCCATGAATTAAATTCCTTGGGTGAGATAAAAGTGACGCAGCAGTTGACCAAATGTGGGCATCAAGAATATGGCAAAACTGGACAATGGTTATCAAAATAAAGCTTAAGTAATTATTTTTTGTTTTGCTGTAATGTTCTGTGCTGCTGCAGAAAGCTAATTTTCATAGCATTTATACTCTGTGTGTGTGTGTGTGTGTAGTATATATGCCTTTGACAACAATAAACTTGAAATTAGTCATACCCCACCCAAAGTACAATGGTTGTGGTATTCTACAGATCAAGAATTTTTGATTTTGTGGAATGAGTGTAGTCACCTATCATTGGCATTCATTGATATTGCCATTGCTGACTACCCATCATAAGCAAATATCCAGGGAGTCACCATTGCTCAGAAATTCAACTGTTATCTCTTAGAATTAATTCTAATAGTTTGCCTGCTATTGATGGTAAACTGACTGGTAATTGCTTTTTACCCCTGCCTTTTTATTTTGTACAATGGTACAATTCTAACCTCTAATCCTCTGGCACTGCTCCTGTTGGCAGGAAGGATTGTCATATGACACAGCCTCTGCAGTTTCTTCACCTGCTTTTGGAAGCTTGGGATACATTTCATATCAGGCTGGTGATTTATTCACTTAGTAAGATGCGGAACCTCTTACTTTGACTAACTCATCAATATTTTACACTCATCCTCTACTACAATATCAGCATCTTCCCTCTTTAAGAATCTGCCTCTATACAAGTTAGCATTTTGGTCCCAAATGGGACTTGGCCTGTCCTTTATTACCCTCTTGCTCTTTATGCATCTATTGATTGTCTTGGGATTTTTCTTAGTTTTAATTGCCAGTATTTTTCAGACCACCTCTTCAGATTCCTAATTTCCCTTTTAATTCCAGTTTGTACTTTCCATACTGCACTGTCTTTCTAGTTTATTATGTTCTGTGTCTCTCTCAGCTTCCATTTTTAACTGTATCTTAACCTGCTTGCACCTTGTCAACCAGGGTTCCCTAGCTCTAGGATTTCCATCTTTTTTGTTTGGAATCCCCTGAAAGTTGCAAGTGCCTCCCATTAACCTTCTAATTAACCTTCAAATAGCTGTTTCTAGTTCATTCTCACTAAGTCGCCTCTCAGTCTAGTGAAATTGGCTTTATGCAATTTAGAACCTATTTTATCTTTGTCTTTTTCCATAACTAAATTTAACTAAATTATGATCATGACAAGAAAAATATTCACTGGTACTCCTACATCTGTCCAGCTTCATTCCTCAAACTATATCAAGAGTTGCCCACTTCCAGGGTTTGTTAGATGCCAACCACAAAAAAGTTCCCCTGAAAATACTTCAGAAATTATGTATCCTTCCCTCTTACATTGATTATATTCCATTTGATGTTATGATAATTGAAATACCCTGTTGTGACTACCCTTGTGCATTTGTACCTGACAGAAATTTCCCTGCAGATTTAACTCTTCTATCTTCCTTTTCCTGTTGCAGGTCTGCATTCTTAGCAGTGTGATTTTTATTTACCTCCCTGCCCCCGTCATCTTCAGTTCAACCCATATAGCCTCAATTCATGATCCTTATAACATTTCATTCCTTCTCACACCTGTTTCTTTAACCAATAATGCCTTTGCTATCCTTGTTCACTCCTTGTATCATTAGGCTTTGACAGGTCTCGACCCAAAATGTTGACTGTCCATTTCCCTCCACAGATGCTGCCTGGCCTGCTGAGTTCCTCCAGCATCTTGTTTGTTGCTGTATATTCCAGCATTTGCAGTCTTTTGTGTCTCCTTTTTTTTCTATTTATTTTTCACTCTATTTACTCTGCTTTCCAAACTCTTTTACTAATAGTGCCTCCCATTTTCCCAATTTTGCTTTTCTCGCTTTGATTCTATGCTCAGTGTCCTTACCTTCTGCCAAGATAGTTTAAATCCTCCACAACAGCGCTATCAAAGCTGTTTGTGAGGATGTTAGTCTTGGTCCTGTTTAGATTCTGTAGGCCCTGCTTCAGAATTGTTCTACGTGTCCCAAGAACCCCTTCCCTTCCTCACCATCTTTCAGCCATACATTCATCATTCACCAGCACTGAGAGTAATCTGGAGTTCTGTTTAATTTGTCATTGCTCCTTACTTTGCCCTATTGAAACCAAATGGACTGAAATCTCTGGATGTTCTTCCTCCCCCACACCACCCTCAGAACATTTTATGGCTTTTCAGTGATATCTGTGACTTTTGCGTGGGAAACAGCTTAACAGCCCCAAATGATGTCTAGAACTGCAGATAAGTGAACACTTTTCCCCACTTAGCCAAATTTTTCCACTTACCAAATTCTGAGGTTTATACTCCGTGGAAGTTGTTTTAAGTATTCTAAAACCTGAGTCAATATCCACTGACAGTACTTATCAAAATAAACCTAGCTAGCTACTTAATTAACTGTACTTTGTCACCAGCAAGCAGAGTGCTAATTCAGTAGAGGGGCAGCTGAATCTGGGAATGAACTGGGCTGAATCCCTATTATATGTTTTTTTACTGAGCTGAATTAGCACAGGAGACAAAAGGTGAATTTACCAATTTTTTTTCTAATAGAAGATCACATTCTCCTGCTCCCTCCTCTGTCCAAGAATGAAACTGCAGTTGAAATAAAGTTGAATTAGCCACATAAATTGAGCTTCATACTGATCTGTTCTGTTGAGTATTATTAAGGGTTGGTTATTAACAACCTATATATTGTTTTGTGGTCTCCTTCTATAAGGCTGATGATTGAGGATTCCTATTGTCAATTGCACGAATGACACTGATTAGTCTGGGATGATGTTTGGCTTGAGTTTTGTCTGATCTCTCAAGTAGTCTCGTACTATTCATTGTCCAAGGCTACCGATGATCACTTTGGACAAAATACACAAGTGCTATTGTTCCTTCTGAAATGGCTACTTGATTTCTAGATTGAAATTTATCAAGAGGTCATGGTGTTGGTGCTTCATGTCTGCTGTTATTTTAGTTGGAAAATTCAATTCCTTATGCTGACTGGTTTTCCTTTTAGCCCATAATTATGGTGAATCATTAAAATCTAGTATGAAAAGCTTAATGCAATAAAAATAAATTTGTAATACAGGGTATTAACCCATTGTCTTGCTCATCGGACATATTTCTGGTTGTTTTGTGTATAAAGGTAAAATGTGCACCTCCAATTGCCATTTGTGATATTTCCAATTTGTAAATGAGGCTAGTTCTCTGTTTGACTATCAGTACTTATGATATTGATCATGTGCCCTTTTGATCACTTGGTCCAAACAAAATGGGTTGAATTCACGCAGAACAGGTGCAGCTAAGAGGCATGAGTTGGAATAGACCAATTCCCCACAATAACATCTGGAGCCCAGGCAGGGTAAGGATAAAAAGGAACACTGCTGTTAATGCTGTGGAAATATTGAGCATTAGTGACCTTGTATTTAAATGATGGGATTTTAAAATTAGTATTTCTACGCAACAGCAAGAAGCTCCTTTACAAAAGCAGTAAGATGCTAGCAACTTTTTCCCAGTATATGTGATGGATTGTTGGAAGCTAATGTAATTAATGTTGGTATTATGTTCATCCATACTTGGTCTTGCTTATTCTGAATTTTCTTTGTACTCTCCAACTTCCTGAAAAAAAATCACAGCCCTGCAGTTCAATATAATGTTCATGAAGGTGTGTTACAAGAGCTCTAATAGCTAACCATTTCTCATTGTGTACAGAAATCTTCAAGGAGTTGCTGTGCTTCTGTATCTACATATTGCCACTAGAGAGCTCTCTATGCTCTCTATTCTTTCCAGTGTGACTGAAATGGGATTCTGCTCTAACATCTAGGCTTCCTGAAAATATTTACTACTATTTGGGCCCTATATCAGCATTTTAAAAATCTTTGGACTTGCTTTGTGAATAACAAAGACGATCAATTAAACCCATTCATTCAGCTTCCTGTAATGTTTGAAAAATAGAAGAGAGTGAGAAATTTAGTGATGGGTGGGTTACTGCTGATTTTTTTATTTTAATCACTGGAGAAATCATGGTACAGGATTCCAGTAAGTGCCAGTGAACAGGGGTACTTAAAGCTTTCACAAGAAGTGTGCTTCAGCTGCTTGTATTTAGGGCATTCTCATCTTTCTGCATAACTAACACTACCTGGTAGTTAAGGGGATAAAGTGCAAACATGCTGAGACCATAGAGCATGATGATGTGCTACTGTTATTGCCTTTGAAATTCTTCTCTTCTGAAACGCTCCATACTTTCAGGCTTTGGGTAGCATGCAGTTAATGAACATGTATTTTTTTTCCATTGCATTTGTCTTCAATTTCAATGCTGTCTCGTGAGTCAATGTTTTAAAACAAAATGAGACCCTGATGGTCAGGTTCCTTTTGTCAAATTCACTCCTTTTACATTTTATGGGTGATTTGGGAGCTCGATACAAAAATTATAACATGATACTGCAGATAATTTACAGCACAAAAACAGACCATTTAGATAAACAGGTTCATAGCAGAGTTTATACTCTGGATCTTTAACCATTCTTCTTCAAACTTCTGCAATGTTCTTTTATTTCTCCATGTGACTATCTAGCTTCCCTTGTATACACCTGTTTTTTTTACCTGAACCACACCCTGTAGTTTATATTCTAAACATATTCCTGAAAAAGGAATTCTTCCTGAATTCTCTGTTGGCTTTAGTCCAGGGAAGAAAAGCCCAGTTTGCTTAAATTTCAACTAAAAGAACCTTCCTTTAACATCCTTCATATCTTTTGTAGATATTTACAGATTGGGGAATTGGCTCTCCAATTCAGCAATATTGATGACACTGCCTCAGTTGAGCTATACATAAACATTAAGAAGTTGAATGGTAATGATGGGTGCAATTTGAAAGCAGTTAATGTAGAAGCTACCATTCATGGAGGGGTGCTGGTGCTTGCCTGCACTGACTGGGCCATATGCGGAGAGCTGGTTGAGCTAATCCGCACATCTGTGAGTGAAGAGTCAAGTGATGTTGAGGCCCACCTCCCTCAGGGCACCTTGATGAACTTTGTCGGGAGGCAAGGTTGAGGGGGAGACCTCATTTCCTTTCAAAGGTATTAGGCTATTCAAAGAATATTAAATGTTTCTGATGTACAAAGGTTAAAAATGCGTAGCATAACACATTGTGCAGTCTGACACTGGACTCCAGATGGAACTTAATGTCAGAGGAGTGGCAGACCTGATGGAATCTATTGTTCAAAACGTATTGGATCCAACGGTGGGTCATTTACCTGGAAGTAGCTGAATGCTGTCACCTTCCTTTAAAACATCAGCCTAACTCAGTACTAATTGGTCCACAGCATCCTTCCAAGGTTGACCATTGAGCCCTTCAAACCCATTTTGCTATTCAATGAGCTTGTGGTTGATCTGTGACCAAATTCCTTTGGCCAGTTTAATCCCATATCCCCTGCCTATGGTTATTAAAAAACAATGTATTATCTAATGCATTGGTTTCCTAACTTTTGATTGGCCTTGTTTTATTTTTTTTCAGTGATAGCATTGTAATTGAAGATGCTCTGCACAGGTGTTTAGTGCTATATGAGAAATAGTTACTTGTGTAATCTGATCAATTTACATTGGTCAGAATGATCAAAATGTGTTCTTTCCCCCCCCCCCCCCCCCCCCCACCCTTTCAGGTTCCCCAAAAATATCTCACCTGGAATTCAGTCTCTCTAGTTTTCACCTTAAAATGTTTTTGTTTTTGCAGGGGTAATTGTACTACTATATGTAAAGTATCTGTAAATCATTTGTTTCAAACTGCATTGTTGATAGCAGTTAACTGCTTGCCACCTTTATGGTCTTATGACCAAATGATCATAATTACGATATTTGGTGGCAAATAACATCTTTATATATGCCATATCTGTTTTTGCACAATTAAGAACCAGTGCCATATTCAGTCCGGTCATTTAGCCCTATTTGTAACATATTGTGAATGTTTCAGGTATCACAAAAGGTAATTGCTGTGACTACCTCTTTTATTCTAATGTTATTTTTCTGTAAGTGATCAGATGGAAATACTGAAGTAGTTCATATTCATTGTGTTGTGTTTAGACTTAAAATGCACTTACATTGTCTATTTCATCTGAAAAATAGTGATGTTCACACAGTCTAATGTAGAACCATTGCTAGCAAAGCTTTCATTTGGCAGGTGTTAAATGATGTCACAGTGGGGAAAGCATAAGCTCATGGAACATTGAATCCATCCACTATGTGCATTCATTTCGTTGTAAATTTTGCTGTGCATCACTTTGCTTTGGCCTGCTTCGTCTGAAGTGTGATGCCTTCAACCATGTGTTTCTTGGATAAAATGTTTTATCTTTCAAATGCTGGCATAATGTAGATACGGCACCAGTTTAGTGTATTTATTGGGGCAATGTACATCTTTGTCAATCTAGTTTCAAGTTTCATGGTGCAGAAATGTTTTGTTTTGGAGTTTACCATGTATTGCAAATTTTCAGCTACGTTAGTGGATATGTTCAGTTATTTCATCGTCTAAGTTACTGGAGCATTGGCATATTGACATTGCTCCATTGACATAACACCATAATTGGTTAAAGGCCAATGAATGTTTTGGAAATTGGATCTCTATAAATTGATTAACTTAACTGATTTGTTACAATTGTTTATTACAGTATGTGCTTTTATTACAGTATGTGCTACTATTACCTTTTACGTAGCTGCATACTGGCTTCTTAGTGAGCAAACAGGTGCAGTAGCAGAGGTGCATCAGATTGCCAGTACGAATTTTATTAGAAATAGTTTTCTATTTGGAATCCTTTGCAGTTCAAAATTACAGGATGGTCTAATATGTTTGCAACTGTGATTTGCATTCCTACGTTGATGGTTGTTTCCACTGTTTTGAAGCATACATTATTGAATATTATCTAATTTCAACACATTTAATTGCTGAAACAGTTGTGTTCAAATTTGTGTACCTACTATGTACAGTTAAGGAAAATGAACAATTTGTTAAACTGCCTTAAGGTCAGATGGGTTCTATAAATCATTTTCAGTTGCAGAAGTTTAAACTTAATTGCAATGTTACTTAATGTAATTTTCAATTCAACAATTCAATTTTTGTCTCAATTTGTGAAATGTACCCTGTATTCCTTGTTTCAGAAAAGGTACATTTCAATACTTTCTAGTTGCAATTCACAGTACCAAAATAGCAATTTCTTTGTACCATTTTCACTTCAGTATGCTGTATTCTCTGCTCACCATGGTCTCTGCGCTGGGGAAATCAAATCCATTTTGAGCACCTGGTTTGCAGAACACTTCTGTTCAGTCCACAACATTACCCTTGACTTTCTGGTTGCCTCTCACTTAAATTTTTAGTTGTGCTCCCACTTTGATCCTGTCCTTGACCTTGTGCAATCTCTGAAGCTCAATATAAGCTCAAGGAAACAACTGCTATCTCTTAATGCAATCTTCTGGACTCTATATTGTGGTTCAACAGCTCCTCCCACTTGTATCTTCTGTGGACCCACCTGTTGTTTCACTTCTCCTGCCCATTCCTTTTGCCTCATGCCTTAACTTATTTTGTCACTTGCTATCCTGCATTTCACTCCATCACAGGTATTTCCTTTCTTTCATACTCAAAACACTTCAAAACTTGTTTTGTCTCTCATTTTCCTAGTTCTTAGGAAAGGCCATTGATCTGAAACGTTTAACTGCTTCTTTCACCACAAATGCTGCATGATCTGCTTTCTATCTGAAAGGTTGATTGTAAAATTCGTGTTGCTTTACTCTTGCTTCCAGAAAAGGATGAGTGCTCTAATGAAACTTTGCTTACCAGGTTTAAGATCCAAAATATTTCATGAATGAATCCACTTCAATGTATTTATTTTTTCATCTGCTGCAAGAAGATCTTGAAATGTTTCCATTCGGCACTTTCTAAAATAATGTTAACTGCTTTTACTGGATGTGGAATTATTATTTAAAGCATTGCTTTTTATGATTTTGATCAGCGGTGACTCCTTTGGAGCTTTGTCATTTGAGTTGGATCAATGAGATGATAAATAAGGTGTATGGGATTTTTTTGGCTTAGCAAATATAAGAGCAGGCAGTTTATGCTAGAAGTGTGCATTTTTGCTATTTGTTTACATAATCAGTTAAGTTTTTCCCCCCAGACCATAAGGTTTCAAATAGCTGCAAATACTAAGAAATTAATCCATATTTTCGTGGCCTTGGCATATTGGTAAATATTTCTTTGGAGCTATGTGAAAGCAAAGTGAAAACAGTGGCACAACTGTGCAATAATTAAGCCCACCCCTTCAATCTTCACCTCTTCAGTAGTTTACTTGTGGCAGCATCTGCAGAAATTCACCCTAGACCCTGAAGGACTGCCTGAGGAGACTTCCTTCTTTTTAAGCAGGGCTTTGTCTTGATGTCTTAACCAAAGATAGTACGTGTAGCAGCTGAGCATGGCACAAGAACGCCAGCCTAAATTTTTGTCTCTGAAAGTGGGACTGAAACCCCACAACCTTCTGAAAGAGGAGAATGTGATTCTAACTGGCCTGTGACTAAACATGGATTTTTTTAAAAATGTAAGTATAATGATTTGAAGTCATTCCCAAAAGACTACTCCAGTGTACTGCTTTGAATTGTCAATGATTTACATGCTCTGGTCCTGAACTGATGTATGAGGGCATAACCTTAAATCTCTGGAGGGAGTATACTGCTGCAGACACACTGATAATGTATAATGGATTTATTAGATTCATTGAGCAACAGTTTATTAAAATGATACTCCAATCTCTTTGTCAAAAGAGGCACTTTGATGCACATACATAACTGCTTTCCTCTTTTCACTGGGTCTGCTTATTTCATAGTTGTCTTAGTTTTCTAGTTTGACAGAATGGTATGTGAGAAAGGAAGTAGATTTGTGATTAAGATGCTTGAGAAATTGAGCTCTAGGTTTAATAAAGAAATTAATAGATTCCACAGACAAAATGTACCTCTATTTTGCTCGACTCCTTCAGATCTCCAATTTTGCACTTAATCCATTCACAATTCTTTCCAATGCGATGTAAATAATGGATAATATACTTGTTTGTGTCTGCAGTATTCCCTTCACAATCCAGCGTCTATGTGAGCTGCTTACTGATCCTAAGAAGAATTACACTGGGACAGACAAATTTCTCAGAGGAATTGAGAAGGTAACCAAGAAACTAGGAACTGATTTTAACTTTGATACTAACTATTTAATCCACAAGCATTCATTTTTAACAAAATCACAAAGTTATCAAAAGATTGAGGATTAGTACAATATTTTCCACAGCTCTGGGTAGGTTATGTCAGGTTGGGTATCCTATGTCAAATGACTTGGCTTCCGGTCTCCCTCTTCTCCCCCACCCAATCTCCCCAGGAAGTCTTTCCACACCCCACAATGAACAAGTCAGAAGTGTGATGGCATACTCTGCATTTGATGAGATGACTGCAGCTCCAACAACTCCTTAGAAAGCTTGACGCTAGAACAAAACATCTTTTTTAATTGTTACCCTCCAACACCTATGCACAGAGGCTGCAGCCAGTACCATCAAGAGTCCACTACACTTACTTGCTTTGGCTACTCTAGGGATTTACGAGATAACAATGACTAGGGTTTTGGGTGCATGGGGGCAGCACCATCTGTAGGTAGGTTCCTCTCCCAAGTTGCACCTGATCCTGAACATTGCTGGATCTAAATCTTAGAACTACCCTTTTCAACAGAATTGTGGGAATATCTTCATCAGGAGAAGTGTAGTGGTTCAAGTGGCTTACTTTCTCAAGGGCACTTAGGAATGGGCGATTAATGCTGGCCTTTCCATTGACTCCCAGATCATGAAAAATAAAAAAGATTTCATCCACCACATTGTCTTCACCCAATTATAGTTAATCATATTTGGGGAAAAGCTGAGGCAATAGTACAGATTTGCTGGAGAACATCATTATATTCCCCTAACCCTTTCCTGTCCCCTCCATCAAATTATTAATCTTTTGTCAGTAATGAATGTGAACAACTGGTTATCATATTCCTTGTAGAAGTCTTCTATAAATAGCCACTTTCGATCATATGCTGATCTCTAGATTAATCTGGATTTATGACACTTCACTGCTCCCACTGGCTTGAGTTGATCATGGGGCACATCTTGACCTTAGGTGATTGATTTTGGCTGAGGCATTTGTTATCATCCCCATCTGTCATCCTGTAGAGCTTTTGATCTCAAATAGAATACAGGAAGTCCCCAGATTACGAACGAGTTCAGTTTTTGAGTCTGTTCATAAGGTGAATTTGTATGCAAGTTGGAACAGTTACATACAGTTCACATCTAGCGTCAATTAGTCCTAAATCACTACAAGCTTCAGTTATTTATTGCTATATATTAAGATCCAAATGGAATTTTGATTCCAGTTTCATTATTCCACACATAATGTGAAGCAATCTAAAATACAGCATAACTTGTTAATGCCGGGATATGTGAAGACTGTCATCAGTCTTATGTGTGTTTGGTGTCATTCATTACAGTACAGTACTGTGGAGGTACAGTTACCACATCGAGTGAATTTTGTGTATTTTCCGACTGACGGACAAAATCAACTTAAGGACATCTGTAGAAATGGACCTCGGTCATTACCTGGGCACAACCTGTCGGGGGAGAGCGAGTGCTGTATAGATAGAGAGGGAGAGAGATATGGTGGGTGGGGGCAGCGGGAGAGGGGGCTGGTGACCATTCATGGCATCCCTTATCATTTGGAACTCATTGAACATCCCTGCCCCGAAATAACGGTACAGACTGTAACACATAATATCCACGATCCAGCTGTTCGCCACCTCCATCACCTGCAAAAAGTCAACACTGACTGGCAAACCGTTCTGTGCCCAATTCCGCACCTTCTTCCTGCCGTTCGTAAGTCGGGCATTTGTAACCCGGGGATTTCCTGTATCTGGAAAGATAGGAATTTACTTTTAATATTTGAAATCTAGGAGGTTTAAAACTTCAAACATATTACTCTGTAGCTGAAATGTTTGCAATGAATGTACTGCATAGACTTGTAATATAACAAGATTTTAGGTGCATAAATGTTGTCCTTAATCACACATTCTTTTACTTTGTAAATTACAGAATGTTATGGTTGTCAGCTGTGTGTATCCCTCCACAGAGTAAGTAAAATTAAAAATAATTTTACAGTGCAATAATTTTATTCCAAGAATTGTTTAATGCTTCAAAGATTTGAATTCTCCCTGACTTTTAGGAAGTACAACTTTGGCTCAAATAGTTTGAATCGAGTGAATGGCATCATGCTGTCAGGAAGCCATACTGGTTATACAGACAGGTGAGCCACAGCCTGCTTTATTTTGTGAAACTGGAAATTGTTTAAAAAAGACTCTCTTTTACAATGAGAAACAAAAGCAAATATGAATATAGGACCCCGCCCCCCCCCCCCCCCCCCCACCCCCGAGTTACAAAATTATCTACAGCCTGTACATATGAATAAGCCTTTGGATTTCCCAGCTGTTGTGGGTCTGCAGACATCTTCTGCCACCTGGGAACTTGGTTCGTGGCCACATTAACGACTTTGAACTGCTTGGGTTCCAAACACTTCACAGGAATAGAATTCTGTCATAACTTGGGGAGGACCTGGATCTTAAAAAGTGCAGGGAGGGTGAGATATTTCACAGCAGTCACTGTAAAAGTACAAGTGTTGATCAGATTTTAGTGTGTAATATAATTGGTGGTTTCCATACATTCAGATACTTGCAATGTCCTCAGCTAAAAATGAGTATACCTTAATTTTCTTTAAATAGCTGGATTGGTTTTATTTCAACTGAGGGACTTAATTTGTTTGAAATTTCCAACAATTTCTCAGTTAAAAGGAATCAAGATATGGAGCCCTCTGGTGGTAACATAGCTGTGAGATCTGAATTGGCAGCAGTTTGATGTGTTGAAGCAGTGCATGTAGTGTATGGTCATTAGATTCAGTTTGTTACTGAATGTGAAGCATTTAGTTTTATCGGAAAACATACTTAATGGAATTAAAATTGGTTTAAATTTAGTATGTATGTTCAACTTTTAATTCCTGAACAGAGAACATTTTGACTAATTGAATTCTTGCAATTGTTTATGCTTACTTGAAGTACTTATTTTGCTTTCAGATCTAATATCAATGGTCCTGGTACTCCAAGACCTCTGAGTCGATCAAAGGTTTCGTTATCGAGTCCTTTAACAACAAACGGTTTGCTGAACAGTTCTGATAGAGAAATAAATGTACAACAAACAGAGGACAAATCTCATAGGTATATTTTCTAAATCAATGAATAGAATTATTAATCTTTTTATCAAGCATCATAGCATAGTGATCATTCCTTGGGTGCTGTACCATGTAATCAAGCCACATGACTGGCCAAAAGCTTGGTCAAAGCAGTAGGTCTTAAGGATAGTTTTAAAGGGGGGGGTGGGGGGAATGCAACAAGGCAGAAATATAAGGAGAAAATTTCAGTGTTGAAGTAGCTGCAGATATGGTGACTGTTAGTTGAGCAAATAAAATGAACCATAGAACATAAAACCATAGAACAATACAGCACAGAAAACAGGCCATTTGACCCTTCTACCCTGTGCCGAAACGTTATTCCGCTAGTCCCACTTCCCTGCACCCAGTCCATAACCCTCCAGACCTCTCCCGTCCATATATCTATCCAATTTATTCTTCAAGCTTAAGAGGGAGCCCGCATTTACTACATCAGATGGCAGCCCGTTCCACACTCCCACCACTCTCTGAGTGAAGAAGTTCCCTGTAATGTTCCCCCTAAACCTTTCCCCTTTCATCCTAAAAGCCATGTCCTCTCGTACTTATCTCTCCTAATCTAGGTGGAAAGAGCCTACTCCGCATTAACTCTGTCCTATGCCCCTCATAATTTTGTAAACCTCTATCAAATCTCCCTTCATTCTTCTACGCTCCAAGGAATAAAGTCCTAACCTGTTCAATCTTTCCTGTAACTCAACTTCTGAAGACCCACAACATTCTAGTAAATATCCTCTGCACTCTTTTAATCTTACTGATATCCTTCCTATAATTAGGTGACCAGAACTGCACACAATACTCCAAATTTGGCCTCACCAGTGACTTATACAACTTTACCATAACATCCCAACTCCTATACTCAATACTTTGATTTATGAATGCCAGGATGCCAAAAGCTGCCTTTACAACCCTGTCTACCTGTGTCGCCACTTTCAGGGAATTATGTATCTGAACTCCCAGATCCCTTTGTTCCTCCGCACTCCCCAGTGCCCTACCATTTACTGTGTATGTCCTACCTTGATTTGTCCTTCCAAAATGCAACACCTCACACTTGTCTGCATTAAATTCCATCTGCCATTTTCTGGCCCATTCTTCCAGTTGGTTCAGATCCCTCTGCAAGCTTTGAAATCCTTCCTCGCTGTCCACTACGCCTCCAATCTTAGTGTCATCAGCAAACTTGCTGATCCAATTTACCACATTATCATCTAGATCATTGACGTAGACAGCAAACAACAATGGCCCCAGCACAGATCCCTGAGGCACATCACTAGTCAGGCCTCCAGTCTGAGAAACAATCATCCACTACCACTCTCTGTCTTCTCCACACAGCCAATTTCGAATCCAGTTTTACAAGCTTTCCATGGATACCTAGTGAGTGAACCTTATGAACTAACCTCCCATGTGTTACCTTGTCAAAGGCCTTACTAAAGTCCATGTAGACAACATCCACTGCCTTTCCTTCATCTACTTTCTTGGTAACCTCCTCAAAAAAAACTCTACAAGATTCGTTAAACAAGATCTACCACACACAAAGCCATGCCGACTATCCTTAATCAGCCCTTGGCTGTCCAGATATTTGTATATCCGATCTCTCAGAACACCTTCCAATAATTTACCCACTACTGATGTCAGGCTCACCGGCCTGTAATTACCTGGTTTGCTTTAGAGCCTTTTTAAACAACGGAACAACATGAGCTACCCTCCAGTCCTCCGGCACGGCACCCATGGCTAAGGACATTTTAAATATATCTGCCAGGGCCCCTGCAACTTCTGGTTCAAGAATTGTGGAGTACAAGATGTGTTTTACCTGAAGCCAATGGAAGTCACTGTGGTTATGGGTGTTAAGAAAACACAAGTCGTAGAGTTATACAGCATGGAATCAGGGCCCTTTGGCCCACTGTCCATGCAGACCAAGGTGCCTACCTGAGCTAGTCCCATTTGCCTACATTTGGTCCATATCGTTCTAAACCTTCCTATCCATATACATGTCCAAATGTCTTCTAAGTATTGAAATTTTACCCGACACTATCTTTTCCTCTGGTGGGTTATGTCACATAACCACCAGCCTCTGTGTGGAAAAACTTGCCTCCCAGGTTCCCTTTAAATCTCTTCCCCCCTCTCCCCCCAACCCCCATTAAAATTATAACCTCCAGTTTTAGACTCCCCTATTCTGGGGAAAAAGGCATGACCATCCACCTTATCTATGTTGCTCATGATTTTATAAAACTATTTTTCACTCTTCAGCCTCCTTTGCTCTAGGGAAAACAGTTGCAGCCAATTTCTCCTTATAACTCAAGCCCTCCAGTCCCAGCAACATTCTTATGAATATTTTCTGCACCCTATCCAGCTAAAACACATTCTTCCTATAATATTCTGAGCAGAATTGCATGCAAAACTCCATGTGTGGTCTTACCAACATTTTGTACAACTGTAACATGACGTCCCAACTCTTGTACTCAGTGCCCTGACAGATCATACAATCATAGAAACTACAGCACAATACAGGTCCTTCAGCCCACAATGTTGTGCCAACCTTTAAACCTCGCCTATGACTATCTAATCACCCCCCCAACATATCCCTCTATTTTAAATTGCTCTATATGCTTATCTAGCAATCTCTTGAATTTGACCAATGTACCTGCCTCCACCACCACCCCAGGCAGTGCATTCCATGCCCCAACCACCCTCGTGGGTAAAAAAAACCTCCCTCTGATATCTCCCTTGAACTTCCCACCCATTACTTTAAAGCCATGCCCTCTTGTATTGAGCATTAGTGCCTGGGAAAGAGGTGCTGGCTGTCTACTCTATTCCTCTTAATATTTTGTACACCTCTAACATGTCTCCTTTCATCCTCCTTCTCTCCAAAGAGTAAAGCCCTAGCTCCCTTAGTCTCTCCTCATAATGCATACTCTGTAAACCAGGCAGCATCCTGGTAAATCTCCTCTGCACCCTTTCCAATGCTTCCACATCCCTCCTATAATGAGGAGACCAGAACTGAACACAGTACTCTAAGTGTGGTCTACCCAGAATTTTGTAGAGCTGCAATCATTACCTCGCGGCTCTTAAACTCGATCCCACGACTTATGCTAACATCCCATAAGCTTAACTACCCTATCCACCTGTGAGGCAACTTTCAGGGATCTGTGGATATGAACCCCCAGATCCCTCTGCTCCTCCACACTACCCAGAATCCTGCCATTAACTTTGTACTCCACCTTGGAGTTTTTCCTTCCAAAGTGTACCACCTCACACTTCTCCGGATTGAACTCCATCGGCCACTTCTCAGCCCAGCTCTGTATCCTCTCAATGTCCCTCTGCAATCTTCGACAGTCCTCCACACTCCACAACACCACCAACCTTTGTCGTCTGTAAACTTGCCAACCCACCCTTCTACCCCTTCATCCAAGTCATTAATAAAGATCACGAAAAGTAGAGGTCCCAGAACCGATCCTTGTGGGACACTGCTAGTCACAGCCCTCCAATCTGAATGCACTCCCTCCACCACAACCCTCTTCAGAATTGGCTTGCCTGTAGAAAGCATCTACGTGGCCAAGCCTTCCTGGATCCCATGCCCTCTGACCTTCTGAAGAAGCCTACCATGTCGAACCTTGTCAAATGCCTTACTAAAATCCATGTAGACCACATCTACTGCACTGCCCTCATCAATCTTCCTGGTCACCACCTCAAAGAACCCTATCAGGCTTGTGAGACATGATCTGCCCTTCACAAAGCCATGCTGGCTGTCCCTGATCAGACCATGATTCTCTAAATGACCATAGATCCTATCTCTAAGGATCTTTTCCAACAGCTTGCTCACCACAGATGTAAGGCTCACTGGTCTGTAATTCCCTGGACTACCCCTACTTCCTTTTTTGAATAAGGGGACAACATTGCCACCCTCCAATCCTCCAGTACCATTCCCATGGGACAACGAGGACTCAAGGATCCTAGCCAACGGTTCAGCAACCTCCTCCCTTGCCTCGCGGAGCAGCCTGGGGAATATTCCGTCAGGCCCCGAGGACTTATCTGTCCTAATATTTTCTAACAGCTCCAACACATCCTCTCTTGACATCAACATGCTCTAGAACATTAACCTTACCAACACTGTCCTCAGCGTCATCAAGGCCCTCTCCTTGGTGAATACTGAAGAGAAGTATTCATTGAGGACCTCACCCAGTTCCACAGCTTCCAGGCACATCTTCCCACTTTTCTCTCTAATCGGTCCTACCTTTACTCCCGTCATCCTTCTGCTCTTCACGTAAGTGAAAAAAGCCTTGGGATTTTCCTTAACCCTACTCTCCAAGGCCTTTCCATGTCTCCTTCGTGCTCTCCTTAGCCCCTTCTTAAGTTCCTTCCTTGCTACTCTATATTTCTCAAGAAACCTGTCTGATCTTGCTTCCTAAACCTTATGTATGCTGCCTTCTTCCTAACTAGTTGTTCCACCTCTCTTGTCACCATGGTTCCTTCACCCTGCCATTCCTTCTCTGCCTCACCGGGACAGATTTATCCCTAACATCCTGCAAGAGATCCCTGAACAACGACCACATCTCCATAACACATTTCCCTTCAAAAATGTCATCCCAATTCACACTCTGAAGTTCTAGCCTTATAGCCTCATAATTTGCCCTTCCCCAATTAAATATCTTCCTGTCCACTTTGCTACTTTCCTTGTCCATGACAACTCTAAAGGTTAGGGAGCGGTGGTCACTGTCCCCCAAATGCTCACCCACTGAGAGATCTGTCACCTGACCCATTTCATTACCCAATACTAGATCTAATATGGCATTCCCTGTAGTCGGCCTGTCCACATACTGTGACAGGAATCCGTCCTGAACACAATTTACAAACTTTGCCCCATCTGAACCTTTGGTACTAAGCAGGTGCCAATCAATATTTGGGAAGTTGAAGTCTCCCATGATAACAACCCTGTTATTTTTGCACCTTTCCAAAATCTGCCTCCCAATCTGCTCCTCAGTATCCTTGCTGCTACCAAGGGGCATATAGAATACTCCCAGTAGAGTAACTGCTCCTTTCTTGTTCCTAACTTCCACCCATTACTGACTCCAGAGAGCATCCTTCTACATTATCCACCTCTTTTTGCAGCTGTAATAGTATCCCTAACCAGTAACGCCACCCCTCCTCCTCTTCTTCCCCCTCCCCCACCCCCCATCCCTTTTTAAAACACTGAAATCCAGGAATATTCAGTATCCATTCCTGCCCAGGTGACAGCCAAGTCTCTGCAAGAGCCACAATATCGTAGTTCCACGTATTTATCCAAGCTCTCAGTTCATCATCCTTATTCCTGATAATTCTTGCATTTAAGTAAATGCACTTTAGCCCATCCACCTTTCTACTTTTATACCCTATACTCTGCTTCTCTTCCTCCAAGCCCCTCTATGTGTTAGATCTGACTTTACTTCTTCCACTGACCTACCCCTCCGGTTCCCATCCCCCTCGCAAACTAGTTTAAACCCTCCCAAACCACACTAGCAAACCTGCCTGCAAGGATATTGGTCCCCCTCAAGTTCAGGTGTAACCTGTCCTCTCTGTACGGGTCCCACCTTTCCCAGAAGAGATCCCAATGATCCAAAAATCCGAAACCTTGCCCCCTGCACCAACTCCTCAGCCACGCATTCATCTGCCACCTCCTCCTATTCTTACCTTCACTATCACGTGGCGCTGTCAGCAATCCTGAGATTGCTCCCCTTGAAGTCCTGTTCTTCAGCCTTCTGTCTAGCTCCCTAAACTCGCTCTGCAGGACCTCATCCCTCTTTCTATGTCGTTGGTACCAACATGTACCACAACTTCTGGCTGCTTTCCCTCCCGCTCAAGAATGCTGTGGACCCGATCAGGACATCCTGGACCCTGGCACCTGGGAGGCAACATACCATCCTGGATTCCCGCTCATGTCCACAGAACCTCCTGTCTGTTCCCCTGACTATCGAGTCCCCTGTCACTAATGCCCTCGTCTTCTCCTCCCTTCCCTTCTGAGCAGCAGGACCAGTCCCAGTGCCAAAGACCTTGATTCTGCTGCTTGATCCCTGTAGATCATCCCCCTCAGCAGCATCCAAAGTGGAATACCTGTTATTGAGGGGAACAGCCTCCGGGGTCCTCTGCACTGTCTGCCTGTTCCCCTTCTCCTCTCCCCTGACGGTCACCCATCTCTCTGCCTCCTGGACCCTAGAAGTACCTGCTCTAAGTTGGTGGGGGGGTGCGGGGTGACTGCCTCCCGATGCACAGCATCTACATATCTCTCTCCCTCCCGGATGCTTCGCAGTGTTTGAAGCTGCAACTCCAGCTCGTCAATTCTGAGCCGAAGTTCCTCCGGCCTCAAGCACTTACTGCAGATGTGGTCACCATGCACCACAGTAGGGTCCACTAGCTCCCACATCATGCAGCTGCAGCACATTGACATACCCTCCATCTGAACTTGTTTTTTTTCCCCTACCTAGCTGTAGTCTACTTAAAAATTTATAATAGTAATAGTAAACTTCACCCTTACCAGCTACTCACCAGTGTTGCTGCAGATGGCCTCCGCCTCGAGGCCGAAGAGAATGAAGTGGATCCCGCTTCACCCCTTTACCGCCAAAGCCCAATCACTGCTGCCTCTCATTCCACTGCCCACTGGATATGGTGGTCTTTTTAAACTGCTCGTGCGCTACTCACTTGCGTCACGCGCCTGTGCAGTCTTGCCCCACTATTCCCAATTAGAGAAAAGAAACAGCTGCTCCGAAGTTCACTGAAACGACCCAAAAACAAAACCAAGCAATGAAGACAAGTGTGCCGTAAGCCTTGTATTGCCACTTTCAGGAAACTATGTATTTGTACCCCTAGGTCTCCTTTCTATAGCACTCTCCAGGGCATCATTTTGCATTTGTCTAAGTTAAATTCCATCTGCCATTCCTTTGCCTACTTTACCAGTTGATCTAGATCCTGTTGTAATCTTAGACAAGCTTCTTCACTGTCTACTATACCACCAATTTTGGTGTCATTCCACAAACTGGATGGCATCATGCCACCTATGTTCTCATTCAATCGTTAATAATATGGACAAGCAACAGCACTGTTCACTGGCCTCCAGTCTGGAAAAACAACCCTCTACTACCACCAGCCAGTTTTGTATCCAATTGGCTAGCTTGCCCTGGATTTCATTTGCTCTAATCTTCCGAACCACCCTGCCATGCAAGATCTTGTCAAAAGCCTCGTGAAAGTCCATGTAGACAACTTCTACTGCCCTGCCCTCCTCCAATCCTGTTGGTCACCTCTTCAGAAAGCAATCAAATTTGTGAGACACAATGTCCTGCATCAAAACAATGCTGACTATGCCTAATTCTTGCCTTTCCAGATGTTGGTAGATCCTGTCTCTCAGAATCCCCTCCAGTAACTTTCCCACCACTGATGATGGACTCACTAACCATGTAGTTCTCTGGCCTGTCCTTGCAGTCTTCCTTAAAGGCACGATATTAGCCACCCTCCAGTCTTTTGGTATCTCTCCTGTGGCTAATGATGATACAAATATCTCTGCCAGAGCCCTAGCAATATCCTTCCTTCCCACAATCCCCTGGGATACAGTAGCTCAGGCCCCAAGGAGTTGGTGCATTTTTCAATAAGGCTGAGCTTTTGAACTGATGTATGTACTAGACTAGACCAAAAATTGAGAGTTAGTCCTGTGAATTTGAGAAGGGGATCTACATTATTAATACAATTGTGTACCCAATTGTTGCAGCTATTTTTATATTTGAACAGTGATTCACCCACATCCCATGGAGAGGACACTCAGAGTAGCTGTTCAAAAAATAAACATTTGGAGGATACAATGGAAGCTGAGGCTCCTGAGGTGAAACGACTGAAATTTGACAAGGAAGATGAGGAAGATGAGCTGTACATTCTGAGAGTTCTTCAGAAATGCCTGAAGAAAGTGAGAATGCAGGGAAGCAGGAAGAAGCCAAAGATGCAAGTGAATGGACTGATCCAGCTAACGTAGATAAAAAAGGTACTGTATACCTCAAATATATAAAATAAAACTATGGTCTGTAGAAACACCCTATTAAAAAACAACTTGCTGCAATACTGATATAAAAAATAACCTGTCAATGGGGTCTGTACATTGAGTTACTTCAGTCTTCATTGCACACAAGCTAAGTGAGAGGCAAAACTAGGAGCATTCCTTAAATGTAAATCAAACTCTTAGAAGAAATCTTGCTACACGCTAATGTTGAAGTCAAAACAGCTGTACCCTGCTAAAGAAATCAAATTTACCAATTTTGCATTTAAGGAATTTCTACACCAAATGCATGTCTACATGGACTTTAGCAAGGCCTTTGACAAGGTTCCTCATGGCAGGCTTGTCTGGAAGGTTAGGTTGAATGGGATCCGGGGGAGATTGTGGATTGGATTCATCATTGGCTCAGTGGAAGGAAGCAGAGGGTGATGATAGAGGGTTCTTTCTCGGACTGGAGGCCTGTGGCCAGTGGTGTGCCACAGGGGTCAGTCGGTGCTGGAACCTTTTGTTGTTTGTGATTTATATAAACGATTTGGATGTGTCTGTACAAGGCGTGGTTTGTAAGTCTGCAGATGATACTGTAATAGGTGTTGTTGATAGTGTAGAAGGTTATGAAAAATTACAGTGGGATCTTGATCAGCTAGGTATGTGGGCTGAGGATTGGCAAATGGCTTTCCATGCAGGTAAATGTGAGACATTGTATTTTGGGAGTTCAAACCGGGGATGACTTGTACGGTGAATGGTCGGCCCCTGGGAAGTGTTATGGAACAGTGGGACCTAGGAGTGCAAGTACATAGTTTGCTGAAAGTGGCATCATGGGTAGATAGGGTGGTGAAGAGGGTGTTTGGCACACTGGCCTTCATCGGTCAGGGCATTGTGTATAGGAGTTGGGAAGTTATGTTGCAGTTATACAAGACATTGGTGAGGGTGCACTTGGAATATTGTATACACCTTTGGTCACCTTGTTATAGGAAAGATGTTATTAAACTAGAAAGAGTGCAGAAAAGACTTACCAGGATGTTGCTTGGACTTGGGGGCCTGAGTTACAAGGAGAGATTGCATAAACTAGGACTTTATTCTCTGGAACATAGGTGGCCTGCTAGAGATATACAAGATCATGAGGGTGAAAGCACATAGTCTTTTTCCCAGGAAGGGGCTGCTGAAAACAAGCAGGCTTAAGATCAGAGGCGAGAGATTAAAAGGGACATCAGGGGCAACTTCTTTACACAAAGGGTGGTGTGTATTTGGAATGACCTACCGGTGGTTGAGGCAGGAACATTAGCAACTTTTAAAAACCATCTAGATGAGTACATAGATAGGAGGCGTTTAGTGGGCTATGGGCCATAGTTGCCATGGACAAGTTGGGCTGAAGGACCTGTTTCCATTCTGTATGAATCTGTGTTCTCCCTTTCTCTAATTTAAAAAAATGTAAACATCTTCTGAATACTTGTATGCTTGCACACATTCCTTGTGAAAAGTTGATAGGATGATAAGGACCATGTTGACTTAGCATGCCTAACATCATGATGGCTGCACCATCAAGCCTGAACATTTTCTTCCCACCCAATTGCTCATTTAATCTTCTGGGAGAGGATAAAATGGAGTTCTTTAGCCCTTTGTATTCACACGTTTTCCTGTATCTTCTCCAACATTTTTTCGCATATAGGTACAATGCCCAACTTAAACTGGTTATATTTTATAATTCATCCTTAGAGCTTATGAGTTCTTGTAGATCAGCATTGTAACAATTGAGCAATATTATCTACATATCTACTCACTGCTGCATAGCATTAGAGAAGTGGCTTCTGATAATATTTTGTGGCTTCTGATAATTTGTATATCAACAGAATCATCAAGTGTGAAAATGAAAGCCTTGTTTGAATCTGATCAAGAGAAAGCTGACGTTTCATTTAAAAATATCAAGACTTCTGATGAAAATCAAATGGACCAATCAGACCTAACCAAGACATTAACTTCCGAAGCAAGTGAAATCAGTGGAAATACTGACACTGTTAGTAACAGTGTGGACTGCAGTGCTGCAGGAAAACCAGATACACCCCCTGAAACTCCAGAAATTGCCTTCTGAGAGCCCAATGGAGAACAGTGCAGATGCGACAGAAGAACCAATGGAACAGGACTAAGAATAGAGATGATCTGTGCTGTATTTCCATGAGGTGTTGATTTTACACTGTATAAATTTTATGTAATAAGTGGACCTTTGTTTTCCAGACAAGGAGGGATAGACCTTCTCTGATCCCTGGAGGAGCTGTGCTAGATGAGAACTGTGAAACCAGCTCCTTTAGATCTCATCTACTGCTCCCATCTTTTTTTTTCGTTTGGTCAAATCAGTGGGATTATGCATAGATTTTTATTTAGAGAAAGTTTTTAAACTGGAACGTAGAAGTATAAATTGTCAAATTGTTTTGCAGTTCATTGGACTGGGCCATTTACCATAATTTTTTGTCTAGTTTTTAAAACATTCAAAATATAATTACATGGTCATTGTTTCAACTTTTAATACATATTCTCAAAACACTGCTGAAACCACAAGTTACAACACATTCCAGGAAAAACTCAAAATTATACATCACTTATTTACTTCTGATCCTGCATTGATGGGATTCATTAATCAAAAGGGAGTATGTGGTTCACATAATGTGGAACATCAAAGCTTCAGACTTGTTTCAAGATCAGTTTGTTTTGGTTGCAGAGTAGATGCTTTTTTATTCACTGTTCAAGCAGCAGAAGGTGGGAAGTAGTTGCTCAATTTATGCTCAGTGGTTAGAACATTGTGAATAATTTGACTACGTTACTTTCAGTTAAAATACTTGTAGCATGCGGACAGCAATGTTACACTTATACCACTGACTGCATTGAAGAGCTACAGCAATTAACCTGTTAATTTGGTATTGTGCCAGATCTTGTGTACTGGTAATACAATTTTAGGGGGTGCATTGAACCACCATGATTTGTACAAAATTTTGAAGTGAAAGATATTTTTGAACATGCTACTACATATTGACAGCCAGTGGTTGTACATCTTTGGAGATGAGAACTCAAAGCACAAATGATAATCTGTACTTGTGATGTTTTCTGATTTCCAGCTTGTATATTCAAAATCCTTCAACCAACTTTCACAATTACTGGCTGTCAAGTTTGTACTTGTTTCTGGCAACTGTACTTTTTGATATTTAGAATTTTTAAATTTCTGTAAGTAGATTTTGTAGATTGTAATTGTTCACTGCCTTTGTGACACGTTATATAATTGTATAATTTGTGTGTAAACTGAATGCTATGGCTTTCAATACAGTATTCATATAAAGCAATAAATGTTATATCTGGACACAATCTGGAGATACACTCCAGTTCCCGTTGATAAAATTTGCACAGGTTTACCAGAGACCATAATGACTGCACGTAACTGGCAATCTACAAGATTGGCAGTTTTGTCTTTCCTGTGAATGTAGTATTTTGCACTTGTTAAAGTGAATATTCTAAAGATATAGTTTTGTGGGATCTTAAATTAATTTTCTTATGAGAGAATTAACAGTCTTCATCCTAAGCGGTATGTAAAATTTTACAGGATGCATAAGCGCTGTAACATTGTTTCTCTTCAGTGCTGTGGTTGCAAAGAATATGCATCTTAAGTTGCTAATTAAACAATAGTTTTCACAAGTTTTTTACCAATCTGATCAGCAAAAATGTTTTTGAATTTTAATCTTGATTTCAGTATCACTGGGAGAATTTTAACAGTACAGAGTAGTTCTGATTACAAAAGTCAGGTTCATTTTTGTGCATATCTGTGCTTGGGGTGAAGTAGCAGGGTTTTTTAAAAGAAAATACACCATCCTAACTAACTTGTCTTAGTAACAGTTGAGCTGACCTACTTTTCAATCAGTTGAATAAACAAAAATGGGGTTGATGAGTTTGTTACATTTGCAAGCTAAGAACACAAAAGGAGTTGTAAAGTTAGAAATGAAGTTTGAATTTAGCCTCTTCCTCTGGCCCACTTAATTTCATCTTGACATTGTAGAAACATGTTCAGCACCTAGAAACAGTAATATTGGCTAGTAATATTTGAGAAGATTCTAGAATATGCTAATTAGTTAAACTATATCATGCTAATGCAATTATAATTTTTATTTCATGTGGTAATGCAGCCAACCATGCCTGTGCTGTCCACAGAAATCTATTGCTACCTCTTTATCCAGTTAAACAGTTTTTCTTTCCAAGTTCCAGTCAATTACCCCTTTTAAAACTCTTAGATTTTGCTTCCAGCAGTCCATCTGATCCAGTTTAAACAGCTCAAGTGTGCATAGCATTTATTCTTTGCCTTATCCTCAAACTTGACATCCACTGTTGCTGAACAGGCAAAACTCTGGTTAGTCAACTTTTGTATTTTAATCCTCCATGTTTTTATACAATTACAAGGGGTGGGCTTCATTAACATTTATTTATTGCCATTGAGCTGTTGCCCTGAACCACATCAGTCTTATCACAGTGCTGTTCGGGTGTTCCAGGTTTTCACCCAGCAAAAATGAAGGAGAGACAATAGATCCAAGCCAGAGAGATGTACGACTTGGAGGGCAAATTGGAGGAGGTGTTTCCCTCTGTTTGCTGTCCTTGTCCTTCAAGGTGGCAGATTTGGGAAGTGTCATATAAGCCTGTCAAAGTTGCTGCAGTGCATCTTATGGCTGGAATATCATGGTGCACTGATGTAGGGAGTGAATGTTCACTGCAATGGATGGAGTACTGGTATTGTAAGAATAAATTTTTCACGACTTGCCTCAAATGCAGTCAAATTTGTTAATTTGAATTTTCCAGATTATTATCCTATTTTTGCTTACACTTGATTCAGAAAATAATCTTTAATCTGAGAAGTTACCTGATCTGATCAGCTAAATTTGTCTTTCAATGTACTTGAATTTTTTGAAAATGAAAACATGAACTTGGGGAGAGGGTGTTATTAACTTGAACAAAATATTTGAGGTTGTTTTCATACTGACTACAAGGCCTGATAGTGAAAAATAATGGGTAGCACAGTGGCATTCTTTCTTCCTGGCTCTCTATCATTGTGTTCCATCTCTGGCTTCCTGTGTCCATTTGTAAATAACTGAAGTTCACCCAGGTTCCTCATTATCACACAAACACATTTTACATATACAAAGATGGCATCATGATCATCATCTTCATATAGTGCAATATTTGCCAGTTAAACAAGTAGTTCAGCAAAGTATTTCGTGGCTTAAGAGAGGCTGTTGGTTGTATTGTTAAAGATTTCTCATCGATGCTGTTGTTCACTGGGATGGACTTAAATACCGTGAACTTGCTTAGACTTTATCTATAGATCATGTGGGATCCAGGGAGAGCTAGCTTAGATCGCATAGGAAACACGCGATTCTGGAATCTGGAGCACTACACACAAAATTCTGGAGGAACTCAGCAGATCAGGCAGCGTCTGTGGAGGGAAATAAACAGTTGACATTTCAACTCGAGACCCTTCATCAGGACTGGAAAGGGCAGAAACCAGAATAAGGAGTGAGGGGGAGGAGCATGGGCTGCCAGGTGAGTCCAGGTGAGGGGGGGATGAAAGGGAGTGATATAAGAAGCTGAGAGGTGATAGGTAGAAGTAGTAAAGGACTGAAGGAGGAGGAATCTGGAAGGAGAGAGCAGTGGACCACAGAATAAAGGAGGTGGGGAATAAATAGGCAGGTCATGCAGGTGGGGGAGGGGAAAGAGAAGGGGTAAGAGGGCCACAGGAATGAGGGAAGACGAAGGTTGGGGGGGGGGGGGGGGAGGGGAGAGCTCCAACCAGGCCTTGATGTGGCAGTAGATGAGGCAGTGGATAGACATGTCAGTATGGAAATGGCTGGCCAATGGGAGATCCTTACTGCAAAAGCAGAGATCTCCTGGTGGCCAGCCACTTCAATTCCACATCCCACTCCCATACCGACATGTATCCATGGTGAAGGGTCTCAACCAGAAATGTTGATTGTTTAGTTCCCTCCATATATGCTGCCTGACCTGCTGAGTTTCTCCAGCATTTTATGTGTAATAGATCACACGGGATCCAAAGATAGCTAGCTAAGTGGATACATAATTGGCTTGATAGTGGGAAGCAAAGGGTGATGTTGGAAGTTTGCTTTTTGAACTGCAGGCCTGTGACCAGTGGTGTGTTGCAGGGGTCAGTGCAGGGCCCATTGTTGTTCGTCATTTATATAAACAATTTGGATGAGAATGTACAAGGCATGGTTAGTCAGTTTGCAGGTGGCACTAAAATAGGTGGTATTGTGGATAGTGAAAATTACAGGGGGATCTTGATCAGCTTGGTAAGTGGGCTGAGGAATGGCAAATGCTATTCAGTCCAGATAAGTGTGAGGTGTTGCATTTTGGGAAGTCAAATCAGGGTAAGACTTTCAGGGTATGAATTTCACAGGGAATGATAGGGCCCTGTGGAGTGTTGTGGAACAGAAGGGCCCAGGAGTACAAGCACACAGTTCCCAGAAAGTCATGTCATGGGTAGACAGGGTGGTGAAGAAGACTTTTGGCATAGTGGCCTTCATAAGCCAGGTCATTGAGTATAGGAGTTGGGATGTTATGTTGCAGCTGTACAAGACACTGGTGAGGCCACACCTGGAATATCGTGTGCAGTTCTGGTCATCCTGCTATAGAAAAGATGCCATTTATGCTGGAAAGAGTGCAGGACTCGGACTGAGTTATAGGGAGAGGTTGGGCAGGCTGGGACTTTCATCGTTGAAACATAGACTGAAGGGTGATGTTATAGAGATGTATAAAATGATGAGGGGCATAGAAAGGGTGAATGCATAAGTCTTTTTCCCAGGGAAAGGGAATCAAAAACTAGAAGGCAAAGGTTTAAGATGAGAGAGGAAAGATTTAAAAGGGACCTGAGAGGCAAATTGTTCATGCAGAGGCTGGTGCTTTTACAGAATGAGCTGCCAGAGGAAGTGGTTGAGGCAAGTACAATAACAACATTTAAAAGACATTTGTACAGGTACAGGGATAGGAAAGGTTAAGAGGGATATGGGCCAAATGTGGGCAAATGGGATTAGCTTAGATGGGCATCTTGGTTGGCATGGACAAGTTGGGCTGAAGAGCCTGTCTCTGTGCAGTTTTATGCTATTCTGGGATAGCAGGAATTTATTTGAGAAGCATGGAATGTTACCACTTTCTTGCGTTTCTACTATTTAAAGTAAAAATTGGAGGAACATTGATTGGTATGAGGGGTTTTGTGTTGAGAGGATTTTGATGTTTATGTGGTGAAAGGAGAATTTTGAACAGTTCTGATGCAGAGAGTGGACATTGCAGCTAAAAGGAAGCAGTCAGCCTATGATGTAGCATATGAACATCTGTTTGGGTGCTGGTCACTGCCATCTTAAAATATTTCTAGAGAGTTGTACACTATCTCAAACAGGCCACAACTCCATGACAAATGAACTTTTTAAAATGAATGTAAACAGAAAATATGAAAGGTATGGACATTGAGATGGAATGACTAATTTGCAAGAGAATAATAGCAAGGTTATACGGTGACAAAGGACCAACCTAAATAGAGAAAAATTATAGAAGGGTTTCAAAATTATGGAAGATTTTGAAGATAAAACTTGTATTTCTGAATAGACAAGGAGTGCACTGGTCATATGTGCAAAGCAAAATTTGCCAAGGGTTTTCATTAGGTATAATGAATACTCATATACTTAGAAAAGTTTATTAAAAAGCAAAACTGTAAATAGAGAGAAAATAGGTTCTCTTTAGGATCAGAGTGGCTGTCTATGTGTGGAGCCACAGGAGATGGGTGAGGTCTTAAATGAATACTTACCTGTGGTTACTGTGAAGGTTAGTGAGTTCAGGGAAGATAGCAGTAATGTCATGAAACAGTGACATTACAAAAGAGAAAGTATTGGTGGTCTCTAAGTGTATAAAAGCGGAAAACATCCTGAGGCCTAACCAAGTGTATTCTCTGATATGGTGGGAAGCTACAGAAGAAATTGCTGGGACCTTGGCAAATATTTTTGTGTCTCTGTTGGCCACAAATGAGGTACTGGAAAACTTAGGGGTGACTAATGTTGTGCCTTAAGGGCTGCAAGGACAAGCCAGAGAACTACATGTCAATGAGCACCGCATGGGTGCTCATTGTTACTGGAGGGGAATCTGGGAGACAGGATCTATCTGTATTTGGAAAGGCAGGGACTAATTGGGGATAGTCAGCATAGCTTTGTGCATGGGAAATCGTGTCTCATGAGTTTGATTGTGCTATTTGAAGAAATGACCAAGAGAATTGGCAAAAGTAGGGCAGTAGAAGTTGTCTGCATGGACTTCAGCAAGGGCTTTAACAAGGTCCTGCATGGTAGGCTGGTCTGGATGGTTAGATCACATGGGATTCAGGGTGAGCTAGCCAATTGGATTGGCCAGGTGGGAGGGAGAACATTGGCTTGGTGGGAGGGGTCAGAGGGTGGTAGTGAAGGGTTGTTTTTCAGATTGGAGGCCTGTGACCATTGGCATGCCACAGGGATCGCTGCTGAGTCACCTGCTTGTCATACATATTGACGATTTGGATGAGAATGTAGGAGGAATGATTAGTATGTGGATGACACCAAAAATGGTGATACAGTGGACAGTGAAGGACAGGTTACAACAGAATCTAGATTAACTGGGAAAGTGGACAAAGGAAGATGAAATTTAACTCTGACAATTGCAAATTGGTCCATTTTCCGAAGTTAAACCAAGCGAGGCCATACACAGTGAATGGCGGAGTGTTGTAGAACAGAGATGTAGTGCTACAAGTACATAGTTCACTGAAAGTGGTGACACAGGTAGACAGGGAGGTGAAAAATGCCTATGGCATACCATCAAGGCATTGAGTACATGAATTGGGATGTCATGTTACAGCTGTACAAGACATTGGTGAGATGGCACCTGCAGTATTATGTGCAGTAGCTGCTCTCCTAAGGGAAGGATATAATTAAGCTAGAGAGGGTGCAGAAAAGATTTGCAAGGTTGCTGGGACTGGAGTGCTTGAATTATAAGTGGAGAGTGGATAAGCTGGGACTGTTTTCCCTAGAGCAAAAGAAGCTGAGGGCTGCATGAGGGGGGCATAGATAAGGTGGATGGCCATAACTTTTTTCCCAGGATAGGGGAGTCTAAAACTAGAGGGCATAGGTTTAAGGGAAGAGGGGAAAGGTTTAAAGGGGAACTGAGAGGCAAGTTTTTCACACTGGGCATGGTGAGTATATGGGATAAGCTGCCAGAGGAAATAGTAGAGGCGCTACGATAATTGGACCTGTACATGGATATGAAAAGTTTAGAGGGATGTGGGCCAAATGCCAACAAATGGGACTAGCTCAGGTAGACATCTTGATCTGCATGGATGTATTGGGCCAAAGGCTCTGTTTCTGTGCTGTATAACTCCATGACTCTCAATTAACGACACCTTACAAGATTTACAATTTGATAAATGACAAGGAGAATTTGAAGATGACAAATTGAAAGTAGATATCGTGCAGATGCAGCAGACTGTACCTCCTTCATGCCATGACTTAAAATTAATTATGACATGTATATCAGTAACACAATGTTTTTAGGCACCTTGTTCAGTTTATTATTAGAATCAGGTTTATTATCACTGATGTATGTCGTGAAATTTGTTGTTTTGCAGCAGCAGTACAGTACAAGACATAAAAATTACTACAAATTACAAAAATAAATAAATAGTGCAAAAGAGGAATAATGAGGCAGTATTCATGGTCCGTTCAGAAATTCGATGGCAGAGGGGAAGAAGCTGTTCCTGAAACATTAAATGTGGGTCTTCAGGCTCCTGTACCTCCTCCCCAATGGTAGTGACATGAAAAGGATAAGTGTTGGATGGTGAAGGTCCTTAATAATGAATGCCACCTTCTTGAGGCACCGCCTCTTGAAGATGTCCTCAATGGTGGGGAGGGTTGTGCTCCTGATGTAGCTGGCTGAGTCTACAACCCTCTGCAGCCTCCTTTGATCCTGTGCATTGGAACCTACATACCAGGTGGTGATGCAACCAGTCAGAATGCTCTCCACCGTACATCTATAGAAATTTGCAAGAGTCTTTGGTGACATACCAAATCTCCTCAAACTCCTAATGAAGTAGAGCTGCTGATGTGCTTTTGTTTAACTAAATTTGTTTCACTAAATCACGGGCAAAGCATTCCAATCAAGCAGTTGTGGCTGAGAGACTTAATTTGGCCTGTTGATGCAGAATGATTCACTTTGGTCAATAATTGGTCTTAATTTTTTTTTGCCTCAATTACTTTGTGGGAGTCCATTCCATTATTTAAGAATTTCCTTATTGCAATCCTAATTATGCCTTTTTTCAGTTTAAACCCATGACAATCCATCCTACTGTGGATGCAAATTAATTTGTCTTTTTCATGCCACTAATAATCTTGAATAATTCTCTAAGGTTTTCATATTTTACTTTCAAATACAAAGATACAGGGTTTCTCTAGTCATTCCACAATTAAAACATGTAAGACTTGAAGTCATCCTTGATTTCTTTGCACTTTTTCAAGTATTTGAATGCTCCTTTGTGACTTGGTGGCTAGCACCAGTTGTGATTTAACATAATCTGGTTTAATTACGATTTCATCTGATTTTCATTTTGCAGTTTTGGTTGTGCAGTTAGCTATTTGTTGCAGTGTGGTGATTAAACAATTTGAGTGCCAAGTCTGCTGAGACTTCTAGGTCATTTCAATTGCATTCAGATGACCATATTTAATCATCACTATATGTAAACCTGTGTAGTCCTTCACATTCATCTAAACAAATCTCATCTTGTGTTTGACCACTTAATTAATTTGAATGACTCTTTGTAATTTCTAACCTCTCTCCACTGCCTCTCTTTAACAAAAGATCAGTCAAATTTGTTGATAACTACTTGCATTCAAGTTATTGATATAAATGGTCCTGGATCCAGCAAAGCACAAGGGAGCACTCCAATCTATAATTTGTTTCTGTTGCTTCAACTATTTTCTATACTCTACATTCCTGTTCATTTAGAAACCATGCTTTGAGAGAAATGCTAATTTAATTTTTAAAAACTCATCTGTTTATTGGGTGTCATTTTATGGTTTGAAAAGATGAATTTTTTTTTGTAAGGTCCTTGAGTATTTTCAGCATGGGAGCACCAACCTTGCAAATGATTGCCTTGGCTTTAATATCAACAACTTGCATTTATAAAGCATCTTTACGATGACAAATTCCATAGTGCCTTGCAAAGTTATCCAGGAATATTTAATACGAGATATTGAGGCAGAGTCAAAGTGGGCTTTGGAGGGTCTTGGAGGAAAGGAATGAAGGAAGGAATTCCAGAACTGAGTATTGAGCACCTCAAGGTAGGATCAGAGGGCTAGAGGTTTGAAATGGGAACAAGTCCATTGAGGGATTTTAAATCAAGGATGAACATTTTAAAATTGGCTTTGCTTAACTGGAAGCAATTCATGTCATTGAGCACTCCAGTGAAGGATGAAAAGAATCTGATGTTTGTCAGAACACCAGCTGCAGAGTTTGATGACTTTCATAAGCTCATCCAAAGTTCCTTAATTTTCCTTAAAGGTCCTTAATAGTCTTGTGATATCAAATAATTAATTTTGTTAAAATTAACATGTGAACATGTGGTATTTGGTGAAAAAAATACCTTGTCTTCATCATGTAAAGACCATTTCCCAATTTTCATATCAGTATTTTTTTTAATTGCCAATTTTCTAGCCAGTTCAGCAACATTAAGATTAATGTTATGAAGTTGTTAATCAGTGATTGGACTGGGATGAATGTGTGTCTTACTTGTCGAATACAGTGAGTTCTGAGTTTAAGCCTTTACATTCCAATTTAATACCTTGTTTTCCTTAAAGAAATTGAAATTTGTTTGATTGCTGGGTATAAATCAGTTTTATAAGAGAAAAACAACAATCATTGCACACTACAAGCTGCTAGCAAAGTTAACACTTGGTCCTTTAAATCATAACATTGCTTTTAGAATCAAACACCATTTGACAAAATTGCTTAATCTAACCTTATTTTAATTCTTGAACACATCTGAATTACCTGCCCAAAGAAGCTAACTTCCTTCTTTTGCACTTAAAGCATATCCTGCATTCTCCAAGTCAATGCATCATAGCTGATCCATTCCTCCAAAATGTAATCTTTACTGTAATATTAACAAAAACAAGCTGATTTGGGATAGCATTGCCATGAGTGATGACAATGTCTGAATGCCTGTGTTCAGTAGTCAAGATGTAACACTATGCAGAGCACTGAGAGAACTTCCCCATGCTTTGAATGATGCCATGGGATCTTTTGCACTCACCTTGGCAGGACTGCAATTTCATCTCTGAGAGGAGAGCACCTTTGAAAATGAAGCATTCTTCCTCTAATACACTGAAGATTTAGCCTGATGTTAAATGATCATAAAAACATCACAGTTTATAGTCCTGATTCTTATTTTTGACTAAACCTGGACCTCCTGCTGACCTGGTGATGAGTGCCATAGTAATCTAGATCTCATTCCTTTCATGGAGAGAAATGCTGAGACTCCACTCAGCAACTCTACAGAAGTGGCATGTCTGGAAGTCCTTCATACCAGTGGTTAAATATATACATCTGATGCCATGTAATGGTTTGCATTTTAATGCTAGGAACTAAAATACCAAGATAAACATTTTAGGAATTTGAAGACAAGTCATAAATTGCTTTTAAGACACAGATAAAGATTTTTGGTGAGTTAGATTATTTCCATTACCTTCAACATTACTGAACACAACCAACATGCATGTGATTAATATTTGGGCCTCAGATGTAATTTTTAACTATACCAAATTTATCTGCAATTCCAAAACAAAAACAAAGTGTATATCAAAGCTTGGTTTTAATACTGAAAACTGCCCAGTGTGCAGTTGTGGCTAAATCTGAAATCAGTGGATATTGAGCAAAAGAAGCTGACAATTGGAGGATTGACCAAAAGTTTAGTCAGGGGTGATAGTTAGGGAGTGTAGTAACAGAGAAAAGGGAGGTCCAAGATGACTGGAGGCTATGCACTGCGGCACTGTGTACATGCAGATGGATTCACTCGCACATGTGTATACATGACACATTATGACTGCACGTGGACACAGCTTCTTCCCCACACTCTCTTGGATCTCCTCCCTCCCCTACACCATCAAAATGACAATGCTGTGTTCATCCAAAAGCAAATACATTGCCAGAGAAAGACAGTGTCTGCAACATACGTAGATCAAAAAATCCAATGCAATGGGCAAACCAGAAAGAATAAAAGAATCAAAAAGGAACTGAGATGGGGAAAATTGCTTTTTCCAAAATAGGCATCTTCTGAGTTTTCAAAGTGCTAAAATTAAATGCTGTAAAAATAGTGATGAAGGTGGGATAGCTCAAGGTATTTCACCTATTTGACTTGGGTTCAAATCCAGCCAAAAGTAATGACCTCCAGCAGCTAACTGCAGGAGTACTTTCAATGTGTTGGCATAGTGGTGCTATCTGATTCTTCAAACAAGCTATCAATTTATTGTCTCCTTTCAGAACTTTTTCCAAGGACTATCAGCCATCATTCTGTGGGACTAAAACTTGGTTCACTTCTAAAGCAGGTCAATCAAGGTCTTGTGCAAATACAGTCAGGCAATTTATTATAGTATTTAATCATTCTGCTAATACAGAATTGCAATGTATTTGTTTTTGCAATTGGGTTGAGTCACCATTTTGGATGGTTTTAATCATGTTGGTTAGTGGTTTGCAGTGTAATAGTTCAGAATGACCTAAACTTATAAGAATTCAAACCTTATTTACAAGGTTAACAAATGTCTTAAATTATAAATATATAATGTGGAACAGTACCGTAGAGGAACAGGCCCATTGGCCCACCATGTTTGTGCCGACCATGATGCCAGTCTATCTAATCCCATCTGCCTGCACATGGTACATATTCCCTCTATTCCTTTCCTGCTGAAATGCCTCTTAAACATTGCTATTTATCTGCTTTTACCATCCCTGGCAGCACATTCCAGGCACCTCCCAATCTCTGTGTAAAAAAAAACTTGACTTGCACATCTCCTTTAAACTTTCCCCCTCTCACCTTAAAGCTATGCTGTCAGTATTTGACATTTTCATCCTGGGAAAAAGACTCTGACTATCTACCCTATCTATGCTTCTCATAAATGTATAGATTTCTATCAGGTCACCCCTCAGCTTCTGATGCACCAGAGTAAACAATCCAAGTTTGTCTAATTTCTCCTTATAGTTAATATACTCCAATTTGGGCAGTATCCTGGTGAACATCATCTGTACCCTCACCAACTCTCCATATTCTTCCAATAGTGAGGTGGCCAGAACTGCACACAACACTCCAAAAATCAAAATGCAGGAGGAACTCAGCAAGTCAGGCAGCATCTGTGGAGGGAAATGGAGAGGTGACATTTCGGGTTGAGACCCTTTACCTGGACTGGACTTCATACTCAAAATGTGGCCTAACCAAAGTTGTATGCAGCTGCAACATGACTTGCCATCTTTTTTACTCAATGCCCTGACTGAGGAAAGCAAGCATGCCTCACACCTCTTTTACCACCCTTTCTATTTGTGTTGTGACTTTCAGCGGCTACAGACTTGCACCCCAAGATCCTCAGGGTCCTGCCATATTCTCTTGCACGTGACCTCCCAAAATGTCCTGATTAAAATCCATCTGCCATGTCTCTGCCCAAATTCCAGCTGACCTTTTGGCAATCTTCCTCACCCTCCAAAACCACACCAGATTTTGTGTCATCAGCAAACTAGAGAGAATTCTGACGGTTTTCAGTTTCAGACAATTTTAATGAGAATCAGCAGAAATAAACATGAATGTATTCATACAATCAGCTTTGATGTTCCGTTATTGTTTTAATCGACATCTCTCTGGAAACAATTTCAATGAGTTTCCATGCTTACATATTTCATGAGCAAATCACTGGAGAGTAACTTGTAAATAATTAAAACTAAGTAATATACCATGTGAGTATTATCGAAACAATAAGAGTGAGAACTAGTGTTTGACTTTAGTCTTATTGCATTGTCCATATGATCAGGAAGATTAGCATTATTTCTTTAATTTATTTTAGAATTTGCTCAGAGTCTCCGAGGAAATAAATCAAAGCTACAGGTATTATCCATAAAGGGGTGCGCCATTGCTAGCCATTTAACTACAGACTTTGAACATTAGTCTCCAAGGAAATAAAGTGCTGCCACTGTTGATCATCTGCTGTGTGTTATATGGTAAGTAGTAATTTAAGATGTATAAATAAATGTCCAAAGTTATTAAAGGTCTGCATTGCACATACCAATGAGATTCAAATGCAACCCAAGATGACAATGAAAACCAAAGACAGCCTGTAGTCAAACTATTTTTCTTATTCCAGTTGGACTGAAGATAAATCTGAACATAAAATTGATTTCAGGATATTTATATTTAGCTGAGATCACCACCTTGCGTTGAATATACTTGAAGAAGTTCTGATAAATAAAAACATTTCTTTTTAAAATCCTTGTAACTTGTGTCGGGGATCAGAATGCATTTTGCTTTAGTTTTTACCGAGCTTTTCCTTTCATGTGTAGCAAAACATCTGTCTGTGTTAATTGGTTAGCTCGGTGCTGTTGGAGTATTACCATTACATTAAATAAAAGTTGTACCAAGTGCGCCCGGATTGGCCACTGACCGTTCTGGCAAGTCAGTTGCAAGGCTGCTCACGTGCACTGATTCAGTGTTCACACACAGGTATGATTGATTCAGGTGTGCACAGGTGTGATTGATTCAGGTGTGCACACCCTACAGTTTATGTGGAGATTGGGAGAAATGAGCAGCAATGGAGGTTGTTGCAGTATTTGCTTGGGACTTGGGTAGAAGGTAAGCATTTCTTTTGGATAAGAAAACATGGAACTCCAATCCTAAAAGTTCATAACCAAAGCTCAATGAGCAAATAATTACCTTCCCTTCACAGACAGCCCGCTGTATTTCAGTCCTTCACTGTCCCTTCAGACTTGACCCCGAACAGTTAGAATTGTTCAATTAAAAAAACGGTTTTTAATTCTTCATTGGTCTTGCTGCCATCCTATACCTTGAATCTTTGCTGGTCCTATAACTCCCTGAAATAATAGTGTTCTTCCAACTCGGACCCCTCTTATCTCTGATTTTAGTTATTTCACCGTTGGCTGTGTTTTTAGTTGTTAGGACATAGAACATTACAGCACAGTACAGGCCCTTCGGCCCACGATGTTGTGCTGACATTTTATCCTGCTCTATCTAACCCTTCCCTCCCACAAAGCTCTCCATTTTTCTATCATTCATGTGGCTATCTAAGAGTCTCTTAAATGACCCTAATGTATCTGCCTTCACCACCTCTGCCAGCAGTGCGTCCCATGTGCCCACCACTCTGTGTAAAAAAAAAAGCTTGTCTCTGACATCCCCCCAATACCTTCCTCCAATCACCTTAAAATTATGCCCCCTCGTGTTAGCCATTTTTGCCCTGGGGAAATGTCTCTGACTGTCCACTTGATCTATGCCTCTTATCATCTTGTACACTTCTATTAAGTCACCTCTAATCTTCCTTTGCTCCAAAGAGAAAAGCCCTAGTTCACTCAACCTATCCTCATAAGACATGCTCTCCAATCCAGGCAACATCCTGGTGAATCTCCTCTGCACCCTTTCTAAAGCTTCCACATCCTTCCTATAATGAGGTGACCAGAACTGAATACAATACTCCAAGTGTGGTCTAACCAGAGTTTTATAGAACTGCAACGTTACCTGGCAGCTCTTGAACTCAATACCCCGACTAATGAAGGCCAACACACCATACACCTTCTTAACAACCTATCAACCTACACGGCAACCTTGAGGGATCTATGGATGTGGACCCTAAGATCCCTCTGTTCCTCCACACTGCAAAGAGTCCTGCCATTAACCTTGTACTCTGCCTTCAAATTTGATCTTCCAAAGTTGACGCAGTAAGTTCTGGAACTGCCATGTTGCATTGCCTCCACCTCCGCTTATGACTTTAAGGTGACCTTAAAGATTTTCCAGGCTTAGTTTAAATTACCTTTGGGGTAACAGAGAAATTACTGGGCACTACCTTCACCAGTGAGATCAGGGTGGTGTGGATTGTATAAACAGCAGCAAACTATCTATTGTACAGCAGAGTCAATTTACTCCAGAAACATTTCATTTAAAGAGTTATGGAAACAATTACAGCAACTTCTTCAGGTGAAGGCAGAATAGACAAATGCATGGGAAGAGTACAATTAAAGATCAATTGTGTGTAGAAAATTCATCTGTCACTGGTACAAAAACAAGAGGGCATGGGTTTAAAGTGACAGGAAGAGGCTTCAAAGGGGATTTGAGGGGACAGTTTTTATTATATGGGGAGTGGTGGATATCTGTAATGTGCTTTGAGAGGAGGCGGTGGAATTGGATGCAATCACAATGTTTAAGAGGCATTTAGATAGACACTTAACTAAGCAAGGCATAAAAGGATGTGGTCCCAAAGTGAGTAATTGGGATGAATTAGATGGGCAAAAAGATTGGCATGTTTCAAGTGGGCTGAAAGGCCTGTTTCTGTGCGGTATGACTTTTTGACTTCAGTGTGAACACCAGACGTAATTGACATAGGAATTACCCACATCTTCACTCAGGCTGGCTATAACAATGTCACTATATGCAGTCATTCAAAAAAGTTGCAAATCCTTCCATAAAAATCCAAGTTATTTTGTTTTTTATAAAGCTGTTTTATTTGGTGCCTTCAATGAAGCAAAACATTGCAAGACACGACACAGGAAGGCCAGCATAAAGATTGCATGCTTAGTTCCAGGGGTTTTTATAACATTTTGCACACAATTTTGTTAAATGGGTATACACAGTCAAGTTGGTAACTTAGATAGTTATTGAAAATCTGCTTCCTTATTATCTCATGCTTTTAGTTATCCTCGAGGAATGAGACACAATCAGGGTCAATATTGCTAGTCTTGACAAACTGTTAAGTGAAGTGAGAATATTATTTGGACCCTGTATCTAATTTCCCAGATTATTGAACAAACATTCACTTATTATGCAAGTTTGATATTTTCTATGATTTATTTGTATGACAAGGGAAGAAGCAAGTTTTGATTTTTTTTTGACATTTAGGGTCTTCAGTTAAAAATATCTGGAAATTAGGAAATATAAAAATAAAATGTTGTGTGGTGCCTTAAAGATGAGGAATGGCCTGGTGCTCTAGAATTTGGGAGCTGAAGAATAAATGTAATGGGTTAATAATGTATTGATCTTTTCATTTAGCTGATGTAATACAATAGAATATTTTCATTTTTAACCTGGGTTTGCAGCTATAATCAAACTGTAAATTTGATAAGGTGAAAGTGGTGTTTTGATTTTTATCTTAATAAACTAAGTGGCTGTTCACTAAATATTTCTCAGGAAATGGCCAGCATGACTTCAATTATCTAGTCTCCTATAGTGCTCCTAAATAGTATACCAGATTTTGTTCTGGAAAAATCTGGTGATAAAAATCTGTTTCTGTATAATTCATCATTTCTCTTTTGAAAAAGCCTTTCATTAAGTCCTTTCTCTATAGGCTTGAGCTTGTTAGGTTTGGGAAGTTGTATTAATGAGGACATTGAATAGCCCACAAAATATTAAAATTGCACCTAAACAGTGGATGACAAAAACTGTAAGTATTTGATAGGCAGGATATAGATTTTGTCCAGTGAGGATACCTTTACTCGTGTAGCTGAGAATTGATTTAAATTCATTGCATATAATATGGATGATTTTGTGGGTTGGCTGCTTCTGGGGCATAAGGTCTCAGGTGCTGCATGGTAAACATGCTTTACTGATCATTATTACATTTCAAAAAGTTTGAAATGTGAAATCTCATTTCCAGTAATATTTTAACTGTGTTCAGCTCATTGTTCTACATATGGTACTGTTCTCAATAATTGAAAAATATTTATGAAACTGTTAAGTTGTTGTATCACTATAGTTCAAAAGCATACATTATTAAAAAATAACTTTTATCACCAGCTTGATGTACAAAACTTGTCTGAGGGAGATTTCTTATACATGCTGTTTTTTCAGTTTATTAAGTTGGTTTTCCAATGTTAATATTTTGGGAGTCAGAAATAGTTTCTAACAAAATGGCTACCCACTTCAGAACCAACATGGATGAAACAAGATTTTCAAAGAGAACATAATTTTGTATTCACATAGCATTGGTTAAATTCAGAAAATGATGTGAAACTTTCACTGTGTTCTTATGTACTGGTTAACCAAAACAAAAAATTTCATGCTTGCCTTCATATAGGCTCTTGGATTACCTCAAGATATCCCAGAACACTTTGCAGTCAATAAACTACTTTTGAATTACTACTAATTATAATACTTGATTTAAACACCAAATTTAATACAATTTTCAAAGTCAGTATTGGTATGTTATAGAGTTATCTCATAATTTGTCATTATGAAGTTAAATTGCCTTGAATCTTTTTCTGTGGTAATTCTATAGTCGTGATATCAGAATCATTATTGAAATGCACTTGATTTAGTTGTTTAAATGTTTTAAATGAAAAATCCAGAAGTGTTTTTTTTTATTGTAGCTTTGGTATACTTTGAACCCAGCAGTAAATGTAAGAAATAGACATCTCCCCAACATAAGTTTTTTTATGATGACACAAAAGATTTCAATCAATCAGGAAATATTCGAGAAGCCTGTTATGTAAGGAGACCAGGATATGTAGTTAAACAGTAATGTACACTGTAGTCATAATGAGTCACCAGCAGTTGGGAATGATTCCAAACATCAGCAAAACAGAAGTAATATGCCTTGTACAGTTTTGTGATGTGCACCAGTTTAATTATGAACCCCAAAATTTTATGCATAATGATTAAGTCTGTGCATTTCAGAAACCATCACCAAGCTTGGTTATTTGCTGCTCTCAACTTTCCCGCATGGTACCTGTATTATTAACACTTATAAAGAGTCTATGACCACAGCATCTGGAGGATAAATCCATTCTTTTGAATGACTCATATTATTATTGTTGAATGTAGTTTATTAACAATTTATCAATGAATTTTCAATCTTTAGTATATTTGAATACAAACTGTTGAGGTATATTGGGATGGGTTGATTATTAAGGTTGTGAATCTAATTATTAGCTACCGTAGAAATGTCTCCACATGTAGGGTCAGTAGAATTGCTAGGAAATAGTTTTGTTTTCTACTGGTGATGGAAGACAACAATTCATTGTGTGAATTTCAGATGTTGCTTTTCCGTCCATTTGAAATTCTGAAACACAGAACCACACAACTCTTCTAGCAAAAACACTGATATCAAAATTTATCTCTAAATGAAATGGAAATTTTCTGAAGTGCACAGACCTGACCAACATGCATGAATTTTGGTGTTCGTAATTAAACTGGTGCACATCACAAAACTGTATAAGGCATATTACTTCTGATTTGCTTCCTTAAAATTTTAATCTTCATTCCACTGTGTATTTACCAGAAGATCCTGCAATGCTTATTTGAAAGCAATTATTCATTTATGGTAATAGATTTCTCTGCGAATCCATTTGTTGACACCTCTGTTGTATTTGAGGTCTATTCTAGTGGAGAACTAGTTGTAGTACATTATTTATATGTTGTAGGGATTCAAGTAATAAATCCCAAGCAGTCTATATAATCTAATTAATGTGTTTAGCTTCATGTACGTACAGGTTGTCACTTTATTTTTAAAGTGCCATATTGGTTGGAATCTATATGGGTCACCTAACAACATAATGTAATCTTTATTTTCACTGATAAGTAGTGGGAAAGATTTTGGTAATATCCAACAGATCCTGCTGTTTAACTGTTTTCTTAAAGTACAACCGACAGAATGGAAAAACGAATGCTGGTGGTTTGAGACTGTGAATGTACTCTGAGTATTATTTGAGTGAATGTTATTGGAGGACAATAGTAATTGGAAAAAAGTTGATTGAATGTTTTTCAAAAAGGTGACAGAGGATTGATGATGGCAGGGCAGTAGATGTTGTCAACATGGACTTCAGCAATGCCTTTGACGTGATAGGCTGGTCCGGAAGATTAGGTCATATGGGATCCAGACTGCGCTAGCCAATTGGATACAAAATTGGCTAAGTGGAAGGAGTCAGTGTGTGGCAATGGAGGGTTGCTTTTCAAATTGGAGGCCTGGGACCAGCAGTGTACCCCAGGGATCAATATTGTTTGTCATCCATATTAACGATTTGAATGTAAATGTAGTTGGCACAGTTAATACGTTTGCGGATGACACCAAAACTGGTGGTGTAGTGGACAGTGAAGAAGGTTATTTGAGGTTACAATAGGATCTAGATCAACTGGAAAAATGGCAGATGGAATTTAACTCAGACAAGTGTGAAGTGTTGCATTTTGGTAAGTTAAACCAGGGCAGGACTTGCACTGTAAATGCCAGGTCCCTTGAGAGACTGAGGGGTATAGGTACATAGTTCCCTGAAAGTGGTGGCATAGGTAGACAGGGTGGTGAAGAAGGCAGTTAGTATGCGTGCCTTCACCGGTTGGGTCATTGAGTACAAGAATTGGGATGTCATGCTACAAGTGTACAAGATGTTGGTGAGACCACACTTGGAGTATTGTGTGCAGTTCTGGTCGCCTAGCTGTAGGAAAGATGTCATTAAGCTGGAAAGGCTGCAGAAAAGATTCACAAGGATGTTACTGGGATTGGAGGACTTGAGTTATAAGGAGAGACTGGATAGGCTGGGGCCTTTTTACCTGTAGTGAAGGAGACTGAGGGTTGACCTTCGAGGAGGTAAAATCATGAGGGTGGCGGGTATGTGGAATAAGCTGCTAGAGGAAGTGGTAAACATGGGTACAATTTCAATGTTTAAAAAGATATTTAGACAGATGTGTGGATTGGAAAGGTGAAGAGGGAAATGGGTCAAATGCAGGCAAATTTACCAGCTCAGGTAGGCAACTTGTTTAGCATGAGTGAGTTGGGCTGAAGGGCTTGTTTTTGTTCTGTATAACTTTGACTCTATAAGTGGTTAGCCTGTAGGTAGACACAAATTTAAAAAAAAACAGACTTGTACAATTATTAATGAAGCTCCAACAAATGCAATATACATACACATTGTGTCAGAATCCCTTAAACTGCAATATATATCCCCCACTTCTCGAGCACCTGTGCCCATTTGCCATTATCCTCTGTGGTTTTTAGGTTTTCAGGAGTTCATCTGAAAAATAAAAGACACCTGTACCAAAATCTGATGGTTTTGGATTGAATATTTCTTCTCCTTCTGCTAAGTACACAGTTACTATGTCACCTCATTCCATAAAATGCAAAAGCCAACATTCAGCAGCCATTTGCTCTTTAGCTGAAGCAATGCTTAATTTCGCTAAGGCTATATTAGAGCAGGACCACTGAACATACTCGGATCATGAATGAAAATATAGTTGCAACTCTTGCATAGGAAAATTCATCATTTCTGTGTGGAAATAAGAATCAGCAGATTTTAATTGCTAGTCCTCATTTGAATCTACCAGTCAGCTGCTCAGCTGTTTCCAACAAAAAGTAGTCGAGAAAGAAGATAACACTTCATATGGTCTCCCTTGGCAATCCATTCTACTCAATTGCCATCATTTGTGTAAATAGTTTTTGCCTTTTCTCAGTTCTGAGATTCATATACAGAGTTGCACAGTTTGTGGTAGCCGTAACAAGACCTGAACTGAAAACCTCATTGCCTTTTTAAATGAGTGCAGTTTACTAGATAATTAAAATGCCAAAGCCATCTTCTGTAATCCTTTGAGTTGAAATGAAGCCTTAAATGAACTCTGGATGGTGCATACTTCTAAGTGCATTACTGGCCTTGCATTTATTTTTGACGGAGTATAAAATGTTCAATGTTGCGTCTTTGCATGAACTATAAACTATGGTAGGAGCAGGAATAGGCAATTCAGACTCTCAAATCTCTCTTACCATTCAGTGAGATGATAGTTGATCTGTACCTCAACTCTATTTACCTGCCTTTGTGCTATATCTATTGATAGCCTTGTACAAGTTTATTCATCAGTGCAGATATGGTTTAAGGCTAATGGCCTGTGCTCATGAACCATTTCTTGGAATTTTGCTAAGAAAGCCCTTTAGTAGAATTCTTTCTTCACTTGGTCATAAATTTTGTTAATGACAAGCTCTTGATTGCCTCAGTCATTCTTTGTTTGACCTAATAAAGGACAGAAGAATTCTTTGCAGATGATTGGGCCAGGACCCGCATGAGAAATTTGGGACAATATTTTAGCTTGCATTAATTTACAAATGTTAGAGCTGTCTAATGTGATTATAAATTTTAGGAATTAAACATTCTTCCATTCTACAAGTATCTTGATGGCTGTGTTTCATCTAATAATGCAATGTGAAATTGAAAAGGGATTATTGAAAGGCTTAGGCAAATTGTGTTTTTCAATAGATTGTATGTGCTCATTAAATTGTGAATCTAACTTCCTTAGAAGTTGACCTTTATAAATTATTTCAAGTTTACTTGTTCCTAATTATCATATCATGCAATGTGCAGCATTTATATGCAACTAAAAAAAATAAACTCTTAAATTAAAAGAAATGGTGTTTTTCTAAAACTTATTGAGAAGAAATTTCATTGTAGGATCCTGATCAGAAGCTCTGACTCTGGTTGTACTATTTCTTGTGATGTGCCATAGATTGCAACTAATAGGTCAATTCTACTTAAAACCTTATTCATTGAAACAAATCTATTTCTCTTCAGCTCTGTAATGCTGGCTTTTTCACCAGATGTTCAGATATTAACTCAATCCCACTTTAAATGAAGTCTCATAACTCAATTGCAGCTCAATTATCTCATTTACAAAACAACAAAATAATGTAGAGCTGGATATTGGTTCATCTGCAATTCTGTTTAAGCCCAACAACATCTTTCTTGTTTGCACTTGTGATTTTACTCTGATTTCCATTTTTAAAGTTATTTGAATTACAGTGTGAATGCAGGAAGAGAAGTTCTTCCTGACCAACATCCTTTCAGAAATTGGCATCCCAAGAAGATTAAGAAGCCACATGCGTCACATCTTTTGGATGTTTGACAAAGTTCAGTCTCTTATCTTGAAAAATGTGGGTCTACATAGAATTGAATAAGAAATCACCTGACTGGGAAAACAAAGTATCTGTTTGAAGAGTTAGCTCAGTGTAGAGGAATTACAAGGTGGGATATCCCAGTGTTGAGTCTTGGGCCCATTACTATTGAATTTACATCACTGGTTCAGATATAGAAGCCATCATTCATTGATACTTTGAACTTTATAGATATAAACTGATTATTGTCCAATAGTTAATGGTGATACCCAGTGAGCTACATGAACTAAGCTGAGTCCTCTACTTACAATAATTAAAATGCTGTCACCAGAAAATTCTGCAATGCAAACATACTGCTTAAAGTAGTTTTTTCTCTGGTGCATGTTTCATAAGAGAATTGATACAAGTTCTCCAATAGTTGTCAAATGGGCCAGTCTGTACTTGAAAGGTACATTAGGATACACAGCAATGAAACTGGCCATTCAGCCCAACAAGTGCATGTCTATGTTTATGCTCCACGTGAGTCTCTGTCCATCTTTAATCATCTAAAACTATTAGTGTTGGCCTCTATTCATTTCCCCCTTATTTGCTTGTCTGGCCTTCTCTTCAATGAATGCATACTATTTGCTTCAATGACTCCATGTGGGAAACAGAGCAGTGGGTCAGAAAGTGGAGGGGTTGAGAAGAAGGTGGATGTCAGGGCCAGTAAAAACAGGTAGGAGCAAAGTAATAGACACGATGGGACCGACAGTTTGAAATGAGTGTACTTGAACGCTAGAAGTATTATGGATAAGAGTGATGAACTTAGAGCATGGATCAGTACATGGAACTATGATGTTGTGGCCATTACAGAGACTTGGTTGAAAGAGGGACAGGAATGGGTGCTTAATGCTCCAGGGTTTTGATGTTTCAGAAAAGATAGAGAGGGAGGTAAAAGTGGGGGGTGAGTTGCACTACTAATCAGGGCCAATATCACAGCTGCATTCAGAGGGGACATAATGGAGGGCTTGTCCACTGAGTCTATATGGGTAAAGCTCAAAAATAAGAAAGGTGCAATCTCTCTAATGGGATTATACTACAGATCACCCCCCCACCCCCCAGTAGCCACTGGGACATTGAGGAACAGATATGCATGCAGATTAGGGAAAGGTGTAAAACTAATAGGTTTGTTGTCGTGGGGGACTTCAATTTCCCTAATATGAACTGGGACGTCCTTAGTGTAAGAGGTTTAGATGGGGCAGAATTTGTTAGGTGCATCTTGGAGGGTTTCTTAAATCAATATGTAGATAGTCCAATGAGAGGAGGAGCCGTACTGGACCTGGTGTTGGATAGCAAGCTGGGCCAGGTGATCGACTTTTCAGTGGGAGAACAGTTAGGGAACAGTGACCACAACTTCTTAACTTTTAAGATAGCTATAGATAAGGATAAGTATGGACCTTGTGGGAGAGTATTAAATTGAAGCAGGGCAAATTATGAGAGCAATAGGCGGGAACTAGGGAGAATTAATTGGGAACAGCTGTTTTTGGGCAAGTCCACATCTGACATGTGGAGGGTGTTTAAAGAGCAACTGCACGAAGTACAGGACAGGTATGTTCCAGTAAGAAGGAAGGACAAGGATGGCAGGGTAAGAGAACATTTGGATGTCAAGAGAGGTGGTGAATTTAGTCAAGAAGAAAAAGGAAAGGTATATACAGCTTAGGAAGCTAGGATCAGACAGAGCACTTGAGGATTATAAAGAAGTCAGTAAGGAACTCAAGAAGGGAATTAGGAAAGCCAGGAGGAGCCACGAGAAGTCCTTGGCGTAGGATTAAAGAGAATCCCAAGGCATTCTATACATACATCAAGAGCAAGAGGATAACGAGGGAGAGGGTAGGACCATGCAAGGATAAAGGAGGGAACATGTGCTTGGAAGTAGAGGATGTGGGTGAGGTCCTTAATGAGTACCTTGCATCAGTATTCACCAAGGAGAAGGGCATAGAAGATAGGGAGATTAGTGTGGAGCATGTTAATATGCTGGGGCATTTTGAGATAAAGGAGTCTCTTAAAACGCATTAAGGTGGATAAGTCCCCAGGGCCTGATGGGATATACCTCAGGTTATTGAGAGAGGAAAGAGATGAGATTGCTGGGGCCTTGACCAATGTCTTCGTGTCCTCTCTAGCCACAAGCAAGGTCCCAGAGGACTGGCCAATAGCTAATGTTGTTCCATTTTTCAAGAAGGAAAACAGGGATAATCCTGGTAACTTTTGACCAGTGAGTCTCACGTCAGTGGTTGGGAAGTTACTGGAGAGCATTCTTAAGAGATAGGATTTGGGAGCATTTGGAAAACCATAGCCTAATTAGGGACAGTCAGCATGGTTTTGTGCAGGGCAATTCGTGCCTTACTAACTTGAGTTTTTTGATAAGGTGACAAAGGTGATTGATGAAGGTAGAGCTGTGGATGTTGTCTACATGGATTTTAGTAAGGCATTTGACAAGGTCCCTCATGGGAGGCTCACCCAAAAGATTAAGATACAATGGGATCCATGGTGAATTGGTCGTTTGGATTCAGAACTGGCTTGCCCATAGAAGACAGAGGGTAGTGGTCGATGGGACTTGTTCTAGCTGGAGATTCGTGACTAGTCGTGTTCCTCAGGTTTCCGTACTGGGACTTCTGCTGTTTGTGCTTTATATAACTGACATGGATCAAAATGTAGATGGGTGGGTCAGTAAGTTTGCAGATGATATGAAGACTGGTGGTGTTGTGGATAGCGTAGAAGACTGGCAAAGGATACAGTGAGATCTAGATCAGTTGCAGATATGGGCGGAGAAATGGCAGGTGGAGTTCAACCTGGCCAAATATGAGGTGTTGCATCTTGGGAGATCAACTGTAAAGAGACAGTACACTGTGAATGGCAAGACCCTTAACAGTGTTGATGAGCAGAGGGATCTTGAGGTCCAAGTTCATAGCTCCATGAAAGTGGCTACACAGGTTGATAGGGAGGTAAAGAAGGCCTATCAACCTTCTTGAGTTTAAGAGCCGTGAGGTAATGATGCAGTTCTACAAAACTCTGGGAGTACTGTGTCCAGGTCTGGTCACCTCATTATAGGAAGGATGTGGAAGCGTTGGAAAGGGTGCAGAGGATATTTACCATGACGCTGCCTGGTTTGGAGAGTATGGATTATGAGGAGAGACTGAGGGAGCTAGGGCTTTACTCTTTGGAGAGAAGGAGGATGAGAGGACACATGATAGAGGTGTACAAAATACTAAGAGGAATAGATAGAGTGGACAGCCAGCACCTCTTTCCCAGGGCACCAATGCTCAATACAAGAGGGAATGGCTTTAAAGTAGTGGGTGGGAAGTTCAAGGGAGATATCAGAGGAAGGTTTTTTACCCAGAGAGTGGTTGGGGCATGGAATGAGCTGCTTGGGGCAGTGGTGGAGGCAGATACATTGGTCAGATTCAATAGATTATTAGATAGGCATATGGAGGAATTTAAAATAGAGGGATATGTGGGAGGAAGGGGTTAGATAGTCTTAGGTGAGGTTTAAAGGTCAGCACAACATTGTGGGTCAAAGGCCCTGTATTGTGCTGTGCTGTTCTATGTTCATTGAGTTCAAGAGTCAGGAAGTTATGCTGCAGCTTTATAAAACTTTAGTTAGGCCACATCTGGAGTATTGCATTCAGTTCTGGTCACCCCATTATAAAAAGGATGTCGAGACTTTGGAGAGGGTGCAGAAGAGGTTTACCAAAATGCTGCCTGGATTAGAGGGCATGTGTTATGCGAATAGGTTGGACAAACTTGGGTTGTTCTCTCTGGAGCAGTGGAGGCTGAGGGGAGATCTGATAGAGGTTTTTATGATTGAGAGGCATAGATAGAGTAGACAGCCAGTATCTTTACCCCAGGGTTGAAATGTCTAATACCGAAGGGCATGCATTTAAGGTGATAGGGGGTAAGTTCAAAGGAGATATGCGGGCATGTTTTTTGCACAGAGAGTGGTGGGTGCCTGGAATACGCTGCCTGGGGTGGCGGTGGAGACAAATACGATAGGGGAGTTCAAGAAGCTCTTAGATAGGCACATGTATGTGAGGGAAATGGTAGGATACAGACATTATGTAGGCAGAAGGGATTAGTTTAGTTGAGCATTTTATTACTAATGTAATTGGTTCGGCACAACATTGTGGGCCAAAGGGACTGTTCCTGTGCTTTACTGTTCTTTGTTCAAGGTGGAGTGAATTCAGATTCTCACTACTCTTTTGGTAAAGCGGGTTTCTTCTGAATTCCTTATTGAATTTTGTAGTAATCATATATTGCTGGTCTCTAATTGTGCTGTTATTCACATGGAAAGTTTCTCTCTGTATACACTCTACCATAACTCTTGATAATTTTAAGGGCCTCATTCAGGTCAACCTTCAACCACTTTTTGTCAAAGTACAAGAGATCAGTGTGTTTAAACCCTTGCATTTGTGGTATCATCCTTATAAATCTCCATATCCTCTCAAGTAACTTTATATTCTTTTTTACATGTGACCAGAACTGTTTGCAGTGATGCTTTTCAATTTTATCCCTCTAGAAATAAACCCGTGCCCTTGGCTTACTTTCTTTCATGACGTTTCTAAACTGTGGCTCGATATGGTGTACAATTGCACCTTTGATCCTCAACCAGACTCTGAGCTTCCATGTCCTGTGACCTCTCTGTTCTTTCTCCAAAGATGCATTATCTTGTGTGTTTGTTGAACTTCCTTCGGCAATTATTTGCTCCTTGAGCAAGTTTAATGACATCCTCCTGTAATTTGTTAGAGTCATCGGCGTTAGCCACTCCAGTATAATATGATCTGCAAATTTAGAAATTGCGACTTTGTTTTTTAGCATTGAACCTAACACTGATCCTTGTAGAATGCCACTTCCTTCCTACCTTCCACCTTATTCATTCATCGATTATTTTCATAGGCCGTTACACGTTCTCCCTTTCACCATGTGGATTTTGTATGATGTTCTGCATAAGGTGCGCTGGTTGATAGATTTTCTATTTTAAATATGCTCATCTCATCATCCAATGTCTTGTCTATCTGTTCTATTTCCTGTTCAATACTGCAGTAAAGTGATGATTTACAGTTTCTGCCATGTTGGTTACTTGTGTTGGTGTGCCATATGTCCCTTCATGTTTACTGTATGTTCCCATCCCAACCTTTTTTATTGACCTGACTCTAAAATGATTGTTTTGCACTTTATGTTCCTTGATAATTTAGTTTCATAGTTCCTCTTTGTCTTCCTAATTAAATCTTTCTACATTTCCTAATCTTTCTATTTTCCCTTGTCATGTGCTTCTGTGCATCCATATACTTAAAGAATTCCTCTCCTTCTCTCAATTGTTCCCTTATGTTTTTATTCATTAGTGAAATATTTGGTTTTTCTTCTGAATATATTTTTCCTCCAATTTGCTGAAGAATATTTCAAATGCTTATCAATGTTCTACATTGCCTATTTTATCATCCCAAGTTCTATACTCAACTCCTCAAAATAAACTTTTCTCAAATCTGTTAACTAGTAAAGTTGTGAAGCATATTTTATCATCACTCTTTCCTCAATGTTCCCTTAATATTATCTTATTTTAAAAATTTGCTCCAGTTCATTCCCCTTAAGTAGATCAACAAACAAGTCCTCTTTTGTTTTTTTTTACACTGAATTAGAAAGGAGTCTTGTACAAATTGTAGTAAATGAAATCCTTTTCCCACTTTCTCTTTCCCTTTTATCCAATTGGTCTCTTGGAAACATTTTGCTTTTAAAACATTTCACTTGGAAAATTCTAATCTGCATATTGATTGGGGAATTTGGTTAAAATTCCATTAGTCTGTGACATGGAATTTCTAATGAAAAATCCTTTTCTTTATATATAATATGCATTGTAAAAAAGGAGAAAAAGCAAAAAAGCCAAACCTGAGATCCAAGAAGATTTGCCAACTCTCTGGCATTGTTTGGGATTTCCCCAAAATTACAGATTACTCTCCTGTGTGATGCTGCTTGTACTCCCAGGAGAAAAAAAATACCTGCACCAAAGATAAAATCCAACTGATAATCAACAGGAAAGGAGAACATATTTAGAAAAGACATGGGGGGAAAGAAGTGCAGTCATGGCACTTATGAGAATGATAGTATAAGCTCAAGAGATTCACCTGTAATAGAGATAAAAATCAATCTACAGTGCAAGAAAAGGGCAGATTAGAGAAGAGTCTGTTTCTTCAAAAGAACACATTGAAATTAAACTTTATATCATTCCATTGCTATTATTCTGAAATTCACTGGTATAATTCATTGATTCTGGAAATAGCAGGGTTTGAAGACTGCTTATATCATTCTATTTGCTCTTGCTCACTGGACACATTATCCACCCTCCAAGTTGGGCAGAATTTGAGCAAAGTTTGAATTGTATGAAAATTGGCAGAACTTCCCTTTCTAAATCCGAGTGACCTATCCTAATAGCTCTGCCCAGCAGCTCACCTTATGACCACTTTGTGTCGTTTTTCAGCCCATTGGATCTATGCTGGTTTCTATGTGATAAATCACGTTCAACCTGTATTCCTTATTTTCCTGTACCTCTGTAACTTATTTTCTCTCACGTCTATCAATTACAGTTTGATTTTTATGCCATTTACCTACACCATGGGGTAATTTACAACAGCCAATTAACCTACTAGCACAACTTTGGGATGTGGGAAAAAACTGGAGCTCATAGGGAGAATGTGCAACTCCCCTCAGACAGCACCCAAAGCCAGGATTGAACCCAGTCTCTGGAGCTGTGAGGCAGCAGCACCAGATGTTGGTCCATCATGCTGCACAGGCTGTATTGGAGCCCGTATCTACATCCTGAGAGCAAATTAGCTGTGGTGATGAATAATAACCCTTGAAGTGTTTGGTTATTAATTTGATTTGATTTGATATTTTAAAAAAAGTCCTTTGTGCAGACAGTGGTTCATCAGCAGCCACCTGTGGCAAATATAAACTGATGTGATATCCTTAGAGCATGGTTGCTTCCTAATGTTGCGTATCTCTTTCAAGCATTGAAGTCATTATTCTTCCCCTTTTTCATGTAGTAAATTCCCATTGAAAGTAGGAATTTTTTGCTATCTTAAAAATTAATAAAACTATTCACCACAGCAACTGCCACTACATTGAACTGAAGATAAAAGCCACAATGGATTGCTAGGCTGTAATCCCAGGAGGTGACTTGGGGTTGTGGTCATCATAGGTAACTAGCACTCTTGTGTAACTAAAGTTTCTTTGGGACTAATGGGATACTCAGAGAAGCTCAAATAATTGTCTAAGTACATCATGAAATTGTCCAATGAATTCAGTATGTTGAGTGGTGTATAGTTTATTATCAAAACTGATTCTCTGCATTTACGTTGCAGCTGTACAGGTTAATGGGTAATGAATTTGCAATCTGCCAAGAATAAAAACTAATCTGTGAAATCTTGCATTGTTTTTCATTTACCAACAAATGGAGATTGTAGATCAATTGAAAAAGCTATCTGCAATTACAGAACATTTAATTGTAAACAGTATAGGCAGTACAGTGGCACTGGAGCTATTGCCAATGTCTCACAGCTCCAGTAAGGCAAGTTCAATTCTGACCTCAGGTGCTGTCTGTGTGGAGTTTGCATGATCTCCCCATGACATTGCGGGTTTCCCCTCAGTTCTTTGGTGTCCCCCCCCCCCCCCCGCCAATTTCCAAATACATGCTGGTTCATTGGTTAATTGAGACTGTAAATTTCCCCTGGTGTAGGTGTGTAAGAGAATAGGTTGTAAAGGAATGGGATTGATGGTGTTGCTCTGAGAGTTGGAATAGACTCAGTGGGCTGAATAGAGGCCTTCTATGTCATAAAGTAATATAAAAATGGCAGAAAAGAAATAGCCACTCAAATTAAAAAGTATTTTTGTTCTTCTGCAAGAACCAGCCTCTCAACCAGATTATTATAAAGTATGCAGCTAATAGCTAATCAAGCTACCAATCATTTTGAAACTTCAATACCATTTATAAAATTGTAAGCAGGTTTAATATGCAGTTAAGTTCAAGACTATAATATGCATTGTTTCCATTTTTTAAAATTAGAGTGTTGGACATTTATGCTCACTCCTTCAGTTAATTAGAGACATTTAGTCCTGGAACACAGAAATCTATACTTAAGTTTTCAATGAAAAATACTTAAAGCCCTTTCCTGTCAGATTTGTTGTAGTCAGGAAAAATGATATTCCTTGTTGTGGCATGAACGGCATACGTGGCATTTCGGAATTGCAAGAAGGATTGGAAAAAGAGCATTAATGATGAATTGGGCCAGCATATGAAATAATTGATTAGTGTTTAATGGGAAATCAAATAACCAAAAGAAAAATGCTGTATATAGCACCTCTGTGAGTGGGCAACTCCAGAGCTTGTGCTTGAGATGAAATAGCAAGAATGTGTATAATATTATGTGCACATGTAACTTAGTTTGTTGTGAGGAAGTTACCAAGTGTGGAAAAGAAAAGCAGGAAAAAAAGCACCAACAACTGAGGCGCACTGATAATGCCCGGGGTGGGCTGAGGGACTGTGCACTTGGTGGATTGCATGATGTCCTTAACCAAATGAAAGGGAAACATAAACATAACCACAAGAAAGGCGAATCACTGGGACAGGAGCCATCAAAAGTTAGCATGCAGAAACTAAGTGTATAGAATGCAGAGGAGACTCACCAGGAGGTTGCTTGGAATGGAGAACTTCTATTATGGGGAGAGATTAGATAGACTGGGTTTGTTTTCCCTTGAGCGAAGGAGGCTGAGGGGTGACCTTAATGGAGAGATATAAAATTACTAGGCCCAGCACATAAATGCAACCATGAAGAAGGCAGGCCAGCATCTCTACTTTCTTAGAAGTTTAAGGAGATTCAGCACGTCATTGAAGACTCAAACAAACTTCAACAGATGTACAGTGGAAATCATTCTGTCTGGTTGTATCATAGCCTGGTATGGAAATTACAATACACAAGAATGCAGAAGGCTATAGAGAGTGGTGGACTCGGCCAGTTCCATCACGTGTACAGCCCTCCCCACCATAGAGGACATTTACAAGAGGTGATGTCTCAGGAAGGCGGCATCCATCATTAAGGACCCCTGCCACCCGGGTCATGCCCTCTTCTTGATGCTCCCATCAGGCAGGAGATATAGGAGCCTGAAGACCCACATCTCAAGGTTCAACAACAGCTTCTTCCCCACTGCCGTCAGGTTCTTCAGCCGACCTGAAAAACCCTAACACTGCTTTGAACTATATTTTTTAATCTCTCTCAATTTGCAGTAATGACGTTATGTTTATTTTAGTTTATTTTGTCGTGTAAGTTGTATATAATTTGTAACTTTAAGTCTATGTTAACTTGCGCTGTCATGTTTATAATGCGCTGCTGCTGCAAAAAGCTAACTTTCATGGCATTTATACCCTGGATATATTTGCCTATGACAAGAAACTTAAACTTGAACATTTGTAAATGTAGCTGACCAATGATTAATTGTTGGTTAGCTGTGTAATCAGGTATAAGGTCTTTGAATAGCTTGAATTGAAAATTACTTTATTATTCATAAAAAGCAAAATCAGAATTGCTGGAACAATGATTTTAACTTCTATCTTCATAAGATTTACTTCTAATATCCTTCTGCCCTGTGGCTTTTGTTCTGGTGGGAGTTGTCATTCCTTTGCTGATTCTTATTTCTGACATGTGTCATCTCGGTGCCTAGTTGAATGCTCCCTGCAGCTCTATGTGTTCTTGATGTAATATTTCTCACCAGAGAAAAGGCAACATTCTCCTCAAACTCATCACCTATTCGTACAATTTATTTCAGAAATCCTTTGAGTATTTGCTATGTACAGAGATTGTAGAAATTATAATTTATCTTTGATCGCAACTAATTATTATCTTTAAAACTTGGTAAAATAAGTCTTGAGTTATAAATATAGGCTAATGCACTTTTCTTCATCTCCAAATAGTTACAAAGCAAAATATTTTGAAATAGATGATGTTTATTTTGAATTTGAACGAGGATGAGAACTGTTTTTTTTTAATTTTAGAAGCAAGAATTGCTTGATTCCAAATTTGGCCCTTTAGTATTTAGAACCATAGAACCATAGAAAACTACAGCACAGAAAACAGGCCATTTGGCCCTTCTAGTCTGTGCCAAAACATTATTCTGCTAGTCCCATTTACCTGCCCCCAGCCCATACCCCTCCAGACCTCTCTCGTCCATGTATCTATACAATTTACTCTTAAAAGTTAAGAGCGAGCCTGCATTTACCACATCAGATGGCAGCCCATTCCACACTCCCACCACTCTTTGAGTGAAGAAGTTCCCTCTAGTGTTCCCCCTAAACCTTTCCCCTTTCACCCTAAAGCCATTTGAAAAACCAAAGGAAGAGTTGATATTTTGGGTTCAAATTCTGTTTTATAACTTTGTCACTATTCGGATCAACTGTCTTCTTTCTTCATTAAGAATATAACAAAAAAGTTATTTGGTCAGAACCTGAACCAAGTTTCTCTTACCCAGTTCTGATAAAAGGTCGTCAATCTGAACCATTGATGCTGTTTCTCTTTCCACAGATGCCTCCTGACCTGTTGGTTTGTTTCCAACATTTTCTTTTCAGATTTCCAGCATTTGCAGTTCTTTTTGATTTTCATCAATTTTCTCTGTAGTTGCTGATTTTTCCATTCCCTGGATTCTTGTTTTTAATTCAACTTATTTAAGATTTAACTAATGCTCATACAATAAACTGTAAAGAGAATGCAAAAGAAAATAATCAGCGCTGACGTGGTACTGTCTTCTGTCTCACCACTTCCAGGAGCCTTTAAGTTCAGTCTGTCAGAAACAAAATTTATTAAGTCAGCTTGGAACTAGTCATTTCTAGTTCCATTGCTCTATAAATCTGATCTTATCTGAATTTTGTAAATCTATATTCTTATTGAGTTTTTAACCATGATCTGAGAATGAATTGTTAATATCATCACACTCTTATGACCATGCCCCTTCTCTTTGTTTAATTGTGTTTCATTCTAATTTCCTGCTGGTTCTTTTGCCACTTACCTTAGTTTAATGACTGCACATTGAATGCTCAAAATGACATTGCAAAGGTTTTGGGATGGCAAAATAGACTATTTTAAATAGGGGTCTTGGAATTCTTTGGGTGTGTTTTAGATTGTAGCCAATGGTGATGTTGTGGTTTGGCTGTCATCTGTTTTGGTTCAGTGGAAGCATTCTTTTTTCTTGAATCAGATAGTTGAACCCAGTTGTTACCCTGAGCTTTATGGTTGTTGACCATTTTAATTCTTTGTCCCACTCCCATTTTAATTTCTGTTTTTGGCCATCTGCGCTATTCCACAAAAGCTCAATACAAGTTTGAGGGAAAACACCTAAGCTTTCTATAAGGTAGATGACCATTGAATTCAATAATTTCAACCTTAACCACAGATCTCATTTTATTTTGGATAGTAGCTGCTTGTATCATAGGATGAGGCAGTAAAACTTCTGGGAAATGGGGCAGGTGCTTAAGGTGCTATGTGGGTGGCATTTACCTCCAGCTTTTGTCTATCTTTTGTCTCGCAATCCGTTTTTTCATTGAACTTATTCCTGCTGCCTAGTATATGACTCTGTTCTCTCTGCCCACTCCTCCCCCCAGTGACCACTTTGCCTGGCTGGAAACCTCCTTACAAACTGATACCCAGTAATGTTTTCTGATTTTGCTGAAAAGGTTTCTTCCTGCATTCAAGAATACATCACCAGCTGTGCTTTTATTTCTTCTAGTGGTCCACATTTTAGGCTTTTTATCTGATTTCTCTCCTTTATTGTTTTCTTTCAATCCCAAAATTACAGCTGAGGTTGACCTATGCTTAAAGAGTCCACTTTCTCCTAGTCTCTGCTCATTCATGAACTTTTAGACTTGCTCTTCTGTTACATCTCAGGGGCAGGTATATTGACATCTGTCACTCCCAACACTCTGTCGATGTTTCTTTCAACACTGCCAATGCAGATGAGCTAGACAATTAAAATGAAGGGTGGACACTGCATAATCTATTCCTGGTGCTCTTTCATCCACTTTAACCATTGAGTATCCAGCAGTGCTCAGAGGGATTTTGGAACTGCAGTGGGATTTTTACTAATGATCATGTAAATTGCATATAATCCTGGCCCAGGCAGTCAAACCCAGCAACCTGTGGAACCAAAAAAGCAAGAGATCCAAGTGACAGAGCTCCTCTCAGTACCGTAAAAACATTGCTTTTTCTTTTTCCAACAAATGTTTATCTCGCTCTCTCCCCCTAGCTTTGATCACACTGCAACCCTTCCCCTGAGCATCCAGCATCTTAGGGGAGCCTTGGGGAGCCTTCCTTCACCTTTCCTGCAAATTCAGAAGTTCATCCTATAACACGGGGTGTTAACATGGCCCAGGTTTTATGTTGGCATTGTCAAGTGTGCTTCCTGATGCTCTCTGTGACCACCATCATGACAAATTTGCATGTAATGATTTAACCTCTCAACAATAGCCCTCTATCGTTTACTTGTAAGCAATGTTAAAGGAGATGTATGCAAATACATGAGGGTCAATGTAAGCCCAAGTTAAAATGAATTTTGTTCATTTTATAATTAGTATATCTTGGGGTAGATACTGTACTCCTGAAATTTGTTTTGTTAACTTTGATGGAATGGAATCATCCCAACTCCAAAACATGACTGCAGGAGTTCCTCAGGGCAGTGTCTTCGGCCCAACCATCTTCAGCTGCTCCACCAATGACCTTCCTTACTTCATAAAGTCAGAAATGGGGATGTTTTTGATGATTACACAATATTCAATTCCATTTACAGCTCCTCAGCAAGTGCCTGTATTCAATGAGGCAAAAAAGCATTTGTGCCACAGGTACCGTACAATGACCATCTCCAGCAGCAGAGATTAACTACCTACTCTTAACATCTGATGACATTGCCATAGCTGAGTTCTCCACTATCAACAATCTGTTGAGGGATTTGGGTAAGGTTCGCAATTGACCAGAAACTCTATTGGATTGGCCTCCTGTTACTTCAAAGCCTTTCTATCATATGCAAATCATAAGTCAGAGATGTGGGGAAATAAGATTGCAGATCATGACAAAAAGCACTGGAGGAACTTGGTGGGTCAGGCAGCATCAATGGAGGGAAATGGACAGTTGACATTTCTTGTGTCTCCAAGAGACTGCAGATGCTGGAATCTGGAGCAAAAAAAATGAACTGCTGGAGGAACTCAGCAGGACGTAGGGTCTCAACCTGAAATGTCGAAATTCCTTTACCTCCACAGATGCTTGACTGCAGAGTTCCTCTAGCAGTTTGTTTCAAGTCAGGAGTATGATGGAATATTCTCCTCTTCCCTGAATGAATGCAGTTCCAACAGCACTAATGAAGCTCAAAACCATTCAGGACAACGTGGCCTGCTTGATTGGTAACCCATCCACCATCCTGAATATTGATACCCTCCACCGTTGGCTTCAATGTGCATAATCTATAAAATATACTGAAGTTACTTTTCTTGGATATGCCAACAGCAGCTCCTCTCACCCCAAACCCTCTGGCTCTACCATCAAAAGAGACCCAGGCAGCAGGTATATAGAAGTGCCACCACCTACATGCGCACCATCCTAATTTGCAAGTATATTGTGTTTACTTCAATGCTGGGTCTAGATGCTGGAACTTGCTACTCAAAGCAATGTGGATGTACCTTCAGCAGAAGGAATGCAGTGGCTGAGAAGTGGCTCACAGCCACCTTCTGAAGTGCAATTTGAATTGGGCAATAACTGCTGGCCATACCAGTGACACTTGGAAAACAGGGAGAAAAAGCAACTTCTTTTGGAAGCAGGGTGGAATGTGCAGCCACAAATATTTATCAGTTTAGCATCAGTAACTGATGACACATCTCTTACTGCTATCATTTTAAATATTTAACTTGAGCTGCAAAGTTGAGGATTCATTTGCTATATCAAGGTTATGAACTGCTTTTTTTAAAACAAGATAGCCATTGGAATTCCTTTAATTCACTTTCATGTGTTAGTGTGATTTGACACTTTTGTATTGGAATAATGAGATTCATTTTTACATCCATTTTGTTTGATCTGACGACCTTTGTTGGTTTCTTTCCATTTTGAAATGAGGTGGTTGAAAGGATTATTTGGGGATTCATTAGACTTTTATGTGATTCAACCTATTTAATATAAATAACTTTGTAAATGAATTTCATAGTCGAGTCATCAATTTGCATTTTTCATAATTTCCACATTAGCTAAGTTTCCCATCCGTAGAATTATCTGTAGGGGATAAACCTCTAGGTAAGCGTAACTGCTGTTGGTGCAGATAACATCTTGTTTAATCTGCTAAGCGTCGAATTGGTTTTGTAGCTTGCAGCATAGTAATATGTTTTCTTCCACATAACTTCACAAAATTGTACTTTGTAATTGAATATAGCTCCTGGCATGTTTCAATGTAGAAAGAGGTAAAATAATAGAATAATTAGAACACCAAATTACTTTTTTCCTTGCATATGCTTGTCATAATTTGTATAGAACATGGATAACTATTCTAGAATACATGGAATCAAATTTTTTCTCAGAAATACTTGTGTGGATTTCCTAATTTTCAGACCTGATGTAGTGAATTAATTCTGAATATGACAACTTATTAATTTTTGTGGATCAGCAATACCTGCATGAATTTTTTGAACCACTGCAGATGCTGGTTAGTGAATGTACTATAGAGATGTACATTCGATTTTCACTGCATTTAGGAATTGCCTCTGTTCTCACACATACATTAATGGATTTTGAATCAAATTAATTCATTTGAAAACATGACGCATAGGGGTCCTGAATCCAAGTCGTGAACCATTTGCGAGAGCAGGTCCTGGAAATGCATGGGGTCAGATTTTCCTGGACCCAGCCTGTTAACCAGTTTTTCTGTTCACCATCCATGCTTGGCAACGCATGGGATTTCCAGATGTGGAGGATGGAATGAGCTGACTCCTGACAGGCATCCAGCAAGACAGACTCTGTGATGTACAGATCTCAGGCAGTGCATTCTGAGGCCCCTTCCTTGGTGCAGTCTGACAGCTGCCTGAGGGTTTGCAATGATTTTTAAATGTCTTTGATTGTCAGAGGCATTAAAAAAATTAGGTAGAAATAATTAAAAATAGTTACATGGAAAATTAAGATAAAATTAATTAGAAGCACATTAAAACGCTGAATTAAAAACGTTAAAATGTACCTTTTTCACAGGATCAGTAATCCTTTTGAAATGAAGGTGAAAAAAGTTAGCTCTCTATTCTTTGAAGTTGAGAAGAATGAGGTGATCTTATTGAAACATATAAGATTCTAAGGAACGTGACCAGGTAGATGTTGAGATGTTTCAACTTAAAGTCTCAAATGAAGGGATGTAGCTAGAAGGTAAGAGGGCATTCATTTAACACTGAGGTGCGGAAGAATTTCTTCTTGCAGAGGATAGTGAAGCTCTGGAGTTCTCTGCCTCAGAGGATTGTGAAGCCACGTCATCTGGAGATTGATAAATTGTTGAAAGATCATGGAATTGAGGTCTTGGGGGAACTGCTGAAGAAGAGAATCAACCTTAATAACATTGAATGGTAGGGCAGGCTTGAGGTATCAGGTGGCCTACTCCTGCTATTTTCTTTGATTCTTGTGGTCACTATTCATATACTTCCCAGCCCTGAAGTGCCAAGCAACAGAGCAGGTGGTCAGAAATGCCAGATCAGGGTGGTCTTCAGGGCATCTTGCACTTGCCTGTTTGAGCGCATAAGTGTTGAAGTCCTGATGCACTGATATTGGGGGTTCCAGTCAGTACCACTGACTATTGTTTGGCACAACTTGGGCCACTTTTTTTTTTGTTTCCACAAAAGAACATAAGCAAAGGAGCAGGAGCAGGTCTGTCATGGTTGATCTTCTACCTCATCACCATTTTCCTGCTCCCTCTCTGTATTCCTTGATTTTTTTTAATATCCAGAAATTTCTGTGTTGAATGCACTCAATGACTGAGCCTCCATAGCCTCTGAGACTGACAATTCCCAATGTTCACCATTCACTGAGCAAAGAAATTTCTCTTCATTTCAGACTATGTGGATGCCCTTTATTTTGAGACTTGTGACCCCTCGATCTAGCCCCCTTTAACAATTTTGTGCATCTATTGAAAATAAAATCTATTGAATGCGCTAATATTTGTGAATGTTGCATCCTGCATGTACTCTCAGATGTTTTGTTTTACTTGTTATAATTTTGGCTACACACTCTGTGTAGTGACATCATCATTAGGCATGCAGTGAGAGTTCCTTGCTATTAGTGAGAATAAACACCCTTGTTTAAAGCTGTCTAATGTAACTGATATTGTAAATGGGACTTAGCAGAGCTCAAGTACTGTCCACCTTTGGGACACTTTACATCTGGTGACAGGGATGACTTGTCAAAATAAAATTCAGACTTGTGCCTCAAAGAGAACCACTTCAACTCTGTAAAAACTGCATGGCTGCAAACAAAAGCAACAGAAAACCAGCCTCACTATTCATTCTCTTGATTACAAACTCAATAAGTCCATTTCCTGTGGGTCCTCCAGGGCAAATCAAAGGGAAACTCCATTTGCCTTTGGAACAGCAGCAGTCATTTTTAAAACAAATGCATCCGTTTTTTGCACATTATACAAGGAAGACTGGAGGTCTGGCATTAGTGGAACAAACTCAAAGGAAAAAGTGCAAATGCACAGAAGGCTTGAGTACTGCAATATTGTTTTGGTGTGAAATGAAAGAAGACCAACAGGTTTCATAGGCAGACTGGGAAAGCAAAAAAAGGGCATTTGAATGGTTCGCATTCTGAATTGTGAGGATGATGATTTTCATGGCTAGTAACCTTCTCGAGCTGGAAGGTGGTGCTGAAAAAGTGCAGGCATTGAATGAGGGTACATAAAGGAGTGTTGCTTGCAGAAATCTGCTCCAACGTGTATCTCTCACTCCTAAATTACCTGCAGCTTTCTGTTAACTCATTTGCATAGATCGGAAAAATACTTAAATCTACAAACATTTGAGATGGTGGAGAGTTCGAAATTCAACACATGCAATGAAAAACCTGGAGAAATATCTCACCTGTTGGTCTGAGTAAACAGTGCTTAGCTTTTATTCCCCTCTCCAGGTATTTGTGTTAGCTGTTTGATATAATTTTTAATTGTACAAAGTCATAACTTATGAATTACATTCCAGGTGAGCAATCTCAACGGTGTTATATTCATATTTCCAAGTTTAGGTGAAAAGACAATGGAATTACACGTTCCATGTGGGGAAATGAAAACTTCATAAACCAACTAACACCTGCTCCTTATTCATAAACAATATCAAAATGGAGTTTTGTTTGAATGCATATCTGAATACCCCTTCTGAAGGCTTTTTTCTTCAACAACTGACTGATGAGTTTTGACTGTTAGGAGCCTATTTTGTGACAGAACTGTGAATATTAATACTCTATGGACAGTCAAAAGCCACAGGGAGTCGCACGCATCTTCCCCCTCCTATTCAGCACCCTATTCTTGTTAACGGAGGTACAGTTAGCCACTCTTTCTGCAGGTATTGCCACAGTGACACGACAGGATGTATTATTAAAGCAAGTCTATGACTGCACATAGAGTAGATGCACTAGTCTGAGCAAGAGTTCATCTGTAATTATCAATTGACCAAGGATGCCTAAAATAATCAAGTGGAGTTGCATTCCAAGTGTTCTCAGTGGAATGATATGGAAGAATTAAATGGTGAGCAGACTGGAATAATCAACATAAATGGCACTAACAGGAATTATGTGGTTGGCTGAGCATGAACTTGTAGGAAGTTGTATCCATGTGTACAATTTGACAGCAATGAAAATGAATTACCCAAGTGACTATTATGGCCAAGGTATTGGCTGATCTGATTATTCTGATGAGTCCTTGTTGAGTTTTGTTAAAATGGGAATGATAGCTTTCTTTTTATCATGATACACTGAGAACGGACACTACAATTGGTTTTACACAGGCACAGCTGTGAGTGTCCCATTGTCTTTGTCTTTGGTATGCCCGAACTTAGAGGGGAGGGTGGGGAGGCAGAAATTGAAACAAGCAATGTTTTGAGGAAGAGAAAAACAATTTTGACTGACTGGGGGAGTTCCAGTCACCAGATCCTCAAACAAATTTGACACTCAGCAATGGGATCTCTGTGAACTAGATCAGTTTTTCAGTTTGAGAATGTACTTTTTTTCATGTCATAAGTCATGTCATATATGTCCACCTAGCTCAAATGATCCCAGCAAGAGCCATACCCCTAACCTCTAGATCTTTCCTTGTACATCATTCCTGATTTCTGCTTCATTGGAGATATTTGCTTCATCGTTATCCGCTGGTGAAGTTCCCGAAGACTGGAACGTGGCTAATGTTCTATTGTTTAAGAAGGGTAGCAGGGACTAGCCAGGGAACTGACATCAGTAGTTGGGAAGTTATTAGAGGGAATTCTGAGGAACAGGATCTACCAACATTTGGATAGACAGAGTCTGATTAGGAGGAGCCAACATAGTTTTGTGCATGGAAAGTCATGCTTGGTGAAACTTTTAGGTTCTTTGGAGAGGTAACCAAAAAAGTAGATGGGGGTTGGGTAGTAGATGTTGTCTATTTGGACTTTAGCAAGGCCTTTGACAAGGTCCCATGGAATCCAGAGAGAGCTAGTTGGGTGGATTCAAAATTGGCTTGGAGTTAGGAAGCAGAGGGTGGTGGTTTAAGATTGTTTCTTGGAATGGAGGCCGGTGAGTAGTGGTGTGCTGTAGGGGTTGGTGTTGGGACCCTTTTTATTGGTTATTTATATAAATGATTTGTATGTGAGTGCACAAGGCTTGATCAGTAAGTTTGCAGATGACATGAAATTAGGAAGTGTTGTTAGTGAAGAAAGTTATCGTAGATTACAGGGAGATCTTGATCAATTAAGTAAGTGGGCCAAGGATTTCAATAAAGGTAAGTGTGAGGTGATGCATTTCGGAAAGTCAAACCAGAGTAGGACTTGTACTATGAATGGTAGGGGACTAGGGAGTGTAATGGAACAGAGAGACCTAGGACTACAAGTGCATAGTTTGTTGAAAGCGGCGTCACAAGTAGACAGTGTTCAAAAAGGCATTTGGCACCTGGCCTTCATCAGTCAGGGTATTGAGTATAGGAGTTGGGATATTATGTTGAAGTTGTATAAGTTGTTGGTGAGGCTGCACTTGGAGAACTGTGTACAGTTTTGGTCACCCTATTATAGGAAAGACATGATTAAACTGGAAAGAGTGCAGAAAAGATTTATGAGGATGTTGTCAGGACTAGAGAGCCTGAGTTATAGGGAGAGGTCGCCAGGCTGGGTTTTTATTCCTTGGAACATAGGAGAATGAGGGGCGACCTTACAGAAATGTTTAAAATTATGAGAGGCATAGATAAGGTAGACAGTAACAGTCTTCTTCCCAGGGTCGGGGAGCCCAAAACTAGGGGGCATAGATTTAGAGTGAGGGGGAAAGATTTAAAAGAGACCTGAGGGGCAACTTTTTCATGCAGAGGGTTGTGAGTATACGGAACGAGTTGCTAGAGGAAGTGGTTGAGGCAGATACAATAGGATCATTTAAGAAGTACTTGGATAGATACATGGAGGGGCAGGGCCTAGAGGGATATGGGCCGAATGCAGGAAATTGGGACAAGCTGGGTGGGCACAGTGGCCAGTATGGACTTGTTGGGCTGAAGGGCCTGTATCTGTGCTGTACTGCTCTGACTCTAAAATGTAAATGAGAAAGGACAGGACCAAAGGAGGATTCTAGGAGTACACTGCAGATACACATTTTGATACAGTTCTGCTGTTTTGTGTCAAGTAAGAATAAAATCATGCAATGTCATTCCAAAGATGGGGGAAGCAGAGGACAAAATCACAAGCATAACATGGTTAAATTTGCAAGAAGAAATAATGAAGCATATCTGAGGAATTCACAACTTCTTGATCAACTGACTGCTGTTCTGTGGCTCTTGTACAGCATCAACCCTGCACTGATACAGAGTCATAGAGCAATACGGCACAGATACAGGCCCTTTGGCTCAAGTGGTGAATTCCTCAGTCCCAAGAACAAGTAGATTGGAGACAACAACCGAGATCAAACTGGCCAGGGAAACTAGACGACAAACTGAATCTAATGGCACTCTATAATTGTGACAAGTAAAAGCACTGCACAGTAAGAGACCTTTGCTGTTACAGTCAGAATAAACAGTTTTGTTGGAAGCACCTATGATCTGTAACTTTTATTGAAAGTCGAACATAGCACAATTCCATCTGTATTCAAGGATATCTTGTTCATTATGGTATACACTGTTTGAAGTTGTCTGGATACTGCTGCTGACAACTGGTTATATTGTCACGTCAGAATAGTCATCTAGTAACGTTCCAGCATATGAGTTAGAATGTCATTGGCTCACGTCCCAGGGGTCCAAAAATGTTCAGTGCAGTAACAAGGTTGGTGCCATCTTTCACACAGGATGCTGAACCAAGGCCTTGTCTGCCCTCTCAAGTAGTTGCAGAAGATCTTTTAAATTTATTTTGAAGAATGCTTGTGGAGTTCTCTCCAGTTATATTTCTGCTCCTGTACTTCATTCTCCCCCCGCTTTATCTGTCATGTATCTATTCTCCTGGGAGCTCAGAAGATCACAAGACAGTGAGAGTTAGGACTGAAGGGTCTGTAGTCACTGGATGTGAACAGATGAAGTCAATTTGGACCTGTCATCACTCCTGTACCTCAGGATAAATACAGGCTGTGAAAGAAACACAACTGGGTGAGGATATCAGCTGATTAGGTCTCATGCAGCTTGTGGGTCATGGGTTGAAAACTGCTGCCTGACATTCTGGTGTCATTTTAGCAAAGGTATTCACAGCAGCTTTATTCAGGAAAGAAGTCAGAGAGAATATAGAGAATGATGGACCAGTTCGCCTGACATTAGTGTGGTGAAAATGTTCTAATTCATTTTTAGGATATGGTAACAGAACACTTGGAACTTAATTTGTAACTGGTGTAAAAATGATCTTATTTAAAGAGGGAAATGGTGCACAGTAGTGTAGCGGTTAGCACAAAGCTATTACGGCGGCAGCGACCCAGGGTCAATTCTGGCCACTGCCTGTAAGGAGTTTGTACATTCTCCCTGTGAATACGTGGGTGTCCTCCGGGTGCTCCAGTTTCCTCCCACGTTCCAAAGACATTTGGGTTAGGACGTCGTGGGCATGCTATGTTAACGCCAGAAGCATGGCGACACTTGCAGGCTGCCCCCAGAACACTCTACACAAAAGATGTATTTCACGGTGTGTTTCGATGTACATGTGACTAATAAAGACATCCTATCTTAGTGTGTGAAAAATAGAGGTGAACATGTAATTGGCAGTGTAGATAAAGAGAAACCAGCGAGTATGATGTATCTGAATTTTCCAAAAAGTAAAATAGCACTGAAAGGTTAAAGAGAAAACTTAAAGCCTTGTTGGGAGTGGGGATTTTATTATGGTTGATGGAGGATTGGTTCAAGGACAAATACTGAAGAGTGTTAATAAAAAAAATCTTTTTAAATTGGCTGGTTGTACTAGCATAGTGCCACTGTGATGAGTACTGGGCCCTTGCCTATTTAAAGTCTCTGTTGGTAACTTGAATGAAAAGAAAGCACAAATTATCCAAACTTTCTTATAACTCAAAACTAGGTGAAAAAGTGAGCAGTGAGTCCAATAAGGATGCAGAGAAGTTAAGTAGAATAAATAAGGTAATGGTTCACATGTACTGGCTACTGGAACAGATTAGATGTGACACATTCTGTTCTAAGTAATTTGACTCCTGGCTCAACACAGCACTTCCACTATCCGCAAAGCTCAAGTGAGGAGTGTGAGAACAAACTCCCCACTTATCTGGATGAGCACGGTTCCAATTGCACTCGTGTTGAACGTCATCAAGGAAGAAGCAGCCCATTTGATTGGCACATAGTCCACCACACATAACATTCCCTTCCTTCACCACTGTTGCACTGTATTTGCAGGCAACACATGAGAATACCACAACCTGCATATTTCCATTCAATTATCTCACTTTCTTGACTTGGACATATTTTGCTGTTCCTTCATCAGTGTTGTGATTTAGTATGCAAACTCATGATCCAAAAGTAATGTTTGCATGTTTGTGGTTCATGGAGGTGACTCGCCATTATCTTTCCAGAAGAATTAGAACATAAGAAAGCAAAGCAGGAGAGCATCACTTGGTTTCTTGTTCCTGCTCTACCATTTAATAACATCATGGCTTCTGTGCCACTTTCCTGCACTAATCCCATATCTCTTGATTTCCTTAAATCCAAAAATCTATTGATCCCTGTCCTAAATGTACTTTGTGAATGAGCCTCTGCAGTCCTCTTGGATAGAGAATTCCGAAGAATTATGAGCCACTGGGTGAAGAAATTTCTTCTCATTACAATTGTGAATGGCCAACTGCTTATTTTGAGACTGATTCCTTGGTTCTAGGTGTGCTATCTTGGGGAAACTTTATCCCTTAGAGCCCTGTAAAAATTGTGATTTGGAAATAAATGCTGACCTTGCCAATGGTGCCCCATATACTCTTATAAAAAGAACACACATTCTCCTCTGCACTATCTCTGAGGCCTTGACATCCTTTGTAAATCCAGCTAATGTCTAGCCAGTGCACACAGTTTGCATAGTGTGCTTTTTGTTTTGCACTCTGCCTCTGTTAAAAGCCAAGAATTCTGTATGCCTTTTAAAAAAGGGTTTCATGAAAACTGCTGCCTTCAGAGATTTGTGAATGTGCACTTTCTGTTCCACCATCTCTCTAAGATGTTACCATTCTCCTTTAACTGCCCATTTCACAAGACTACGTATCCTCCAGAAAATTGTTATTTTCCCATTCAATATTTGCTACATTTCTATTTATGTCATCCACAAATTATGGTGTAGTCCAGTTTATATGTGGAAATCATAGAGTAGTGATCTGCTCACTGACCCATTGAGGCTATCCCAACATACTGCCTTCTAACAAAATAAAATAAACCACTGGAAGAACTCAGTGGGTTTAGCAGCATCTGTGAAAGGAAAAGGGTGGTTGATGTTTCAGGTGTGTGTCTTGCTAACTTGACTGACTTGATTAACTAGAGGAATAGAAGGCAGTGCAACTAATATATTTCACATAGGCTTCCAATTGGTTTTGATAAATTACCACACAAGAGATTTCTTAATAAAATTGAAGCCCCTGTCACCGGGTTCCATTTGCGCACCATCCCCTGCCTTATCTGGTTCCCCCTGTCACTTACCAGCCTCTGTCTTACCCCTCCCTCTCACCTTTTTCTACTGGCTATCCTCCCTCTACACTCAGTCCTGATGCAGGGTCTTGACCTGAAATGTTGACCATCCCTTGGCTTCCACTGATGGCGCTTGACCTGTTGAGTTCTTGCAACAATTAATTTTTTTGCTCTAGATTTTAGCATCTGCAGTCTCTTGTGTCTCCATTCTGCCTTTCAATCTGGAAAAAAAACAATTGCTTTCTATTACTTTCTGCATTGTGTTCAGGATGCATTGTCACCTAAATCACAGGGGGCTTCAAATTTGTAAAGAAGTCTATTGTGTAGTGATTTATCAAAACCTATTGAAAGCCTATGTGAAATATATCAGTTGCACTGCCTTCCATTCTATGAGTTAATCAAAGAACTCAATCAAGTTAGTTCGACACAGTGTACCTTTAACCTTTTCCTTGTGACTGCCATTTATTAATGTATAGTTTTACAAGTGACAATTAATTTTGCCTTATTTAGTGAGTCCAGAAGCTTCACCAGCACTGATTATCCATTTGTGATTTATCCGTCTTCCCTTTTATTGAACAGGGTTGTAGCAATTGCAAACCCTGCCATATTCCCAAAACTAAAGAGGGTTGAAAGATTGTGGATTAAATGTGAAAATAGAGCTCCTGCAATTTAAGTGCCTTTTGTAACCTTGCAACCCATCAAGAATTTATGACTTTTCCAATTTGAGCATTGCCAACTATTTAATTATCGCTATCTATTTTAATCCTATCCAATTTATATGCACTTTTCTCCCTTTACTGTGACATTTTCAGCTTCCTCTTTTGTCAAGCCAGAAGCAAAATTCTGTTAGTACTTCAGCCCTGGCCTCTGCCCCCACAAGAAGGCTTTATTTTCACTCCTCAATTAGCCCTACATGGCCTTTGACCTTTTTTATATGAAACTTCCTACATCACAATCGTAACAATGCTGCAAAAGTACTTAATTAGCTACAAAGCATTTTGGTTGGCCTGAGGAGGTGTGTGACCGTAAGTTAAGTGTGTTTGTTATACAGAATTTGCAGAAGGGAAATGTGCCTTGATGGAGCTCATGTTTTTTAGGGTTTACTAGGCTGTATGTGAGTGAAGGTTTAAAAAAATATAAGATGATTTGTTTTGATTTGAGACAAAATGAATTGTCTGTTTTCTCTAAATGAAGAATGGACTGACTTTAATCTGTGTAAGATTATGGAAGTTCATCTGTGATTTCCCCAGAGATCTATAAAGCAGAGTATTGAAATAGATCTTGCCGAGCAGCAAACATGGTGCTTCAAAACAAAGGTTAACATTGTATTTGCTACAGAAGTATCGAAATTAAGAATGTCACCTTTTTCATAGAATCAGAGCAATTATGACATCGGAAGCCATTCAGCCTGTTCCACCTTCATCAGATATAAATGTGCATAATCCCTTCTTTCACTCCTTGGTCCATTGCTCCAAAGGTCAAATATGCCAACAAGTGACTTGTTAAATGTGATAAGGATTTCAGCTTCTGCTACCCTTGAAGGCGATGATGTTTGGACACCAAACACCCTCCACAAAGTTGCTTTGTGCACTAAGATTCATTAGGTTGATCTGGTTAAAAAAAATAAATTGAATGAGGAAGAAGTTGTTGTTGAACAAAAACAAAATGAAAAAGCACATGTTTGCATATTTAAAATATTTTTGTGTCGAGGATAGACGAAATTTACAGTGTGAAATTTCATGCTGCTTACAATGTTTGCAGCATATGTTAAGTTTACACTATGCATCTATTAATTGTACTAAAGAAACTCACAAAATAAACTTGCATCAGCACAGGAAAAACGTGCAGCAACTTCTGGGGAAGAGTAACCTTATGTTGACAACTGCCTACACAGGTTGCTCGGCAGTAGCTTGCTGTAATGAGCAACTCTTACACCAAGGCAACACAGATAGGTTTGTAATGTGTATTTAAATATTAAGATAAACAGAATAAAGGTTATAGCTTTTAAATGGCATTCAAATGATATTTATATACAAGTCAAGATTGAAAGAGATATGTTTGAGCAGTCTCAAATGAAAATGATTATCTGAGTA